>NW_027397201.1:47217-439671 GCF_003265705.2 Callorhinus ursinus | reverse complement strand
CCGAGCAGGGAGCCTGATGGGGGCTCGATCCCAGGACCCTGGGATTATGACCTGAGCCAAAGGCAGATGCTTAATGACCTAGCCACCCAGGTGCCCCTATATATTAGTCTCTTAAAAGGAACTTTTAAAGTCTCTTTCAGTCTCTTTTCCCTACCATATAGAACTATGAATCATACCACCAGGACGTTAATATGTGACTTTTAATCCCCGTGTATGCTTTGCCTCCCCCTTTTTTTTGGGGGTGCTGCAGAATATAAAAAGATGTTGGGGAGTCTGAGAAGGGGAAGTGGAAAGTGTATTAATGGCTATTTCATATCTCCTTTTACTCAGTTCAGAAATAATCTTTTTTTTTTTTTTTTCTGGTTGGATGTAGGTATGTTTTTCCAAGCCAGAGGGTCAGAGTGAGTGAGAAAGAAAATTTTTTGCCCTCCAGGTGGGCCATCCTTGTTTTCAGAGTGATGCATGTAGCAGCCGTACTTGCTTTGCTCATTTCAGCTTTGTTGGTTTAATAGTTTCAGGAAATTCCCTCCAAATTTAGACAATAATTAGTTTTAAATGTTACTGGTTTTAATCTTGTGTTTGGTTCCTTATACGTATTTTAGGAGAAGGGAGTGGCAGCCAGCCTGATGCCATTTAGAACTAAAATCTCCCAGATTAAGCTAGTCTTAAAGGAAATTTAAAAGTAAGACTAAGTGAAAATGAGTTTTTAAAAATTGATTTGAGTGCTATAAGTTGTTAAAATAATTTCTTCATTTAAAAAGTGGTGACATACAAAAATAATTTTATTGTTTGAGTTTTTAAACCTTTTGAAGTCTGCGAATCAAGCTCCTCTTGGTATTTGAATAGGTGCCGTCTGCTGATTTGTAACTGAGCCAATTTTTGCATTTGGGCCTAAATTTAATACTTAATTCCAATAGATGAAACATGCAGATCATTATAAGCAATGAAGCATTTGTAGATTTTTAATTTAATACTTTCCTTAAAGTTAGATTTACTTAGTAATTCACATAGAGTTTATAAAGGTACTTGTTATTAATTACCTACACTATTGTGTCAGTTAAAGAAGGAAGTCACTTGAGTAGGTATCAGTTATAGCTGCATTAAGAAAAAAAAAAATCCCAAATTTAGAAGTTTAAAATAGCAGCCAGAAGGTTAGAACAGCCTATAACTCAGCTAGGTGTTTTTTGCTGATTTGGACTGGGTTTGGTGAGGCTCCTTCATGTGTCTGTGGTCAGCTGTGAACAGGCTAGGTAACTTTGCTAATCTTGACCTATTCTCTCATATGTCTGGTTCACTAGACTTATCTCTTTTCCATGTGTGTCATCTCCAGTAGGCTAGCTCTGGCATGTGCTTGTGGTAAAAGGGATGTGGAAAGCAAGCACAGAAAGTGTACTGTCTCTCTTAAGGCTTGGGTTTGGAACTGTCAAAGTATCACATCCTTTCATAAGTCACACGGGTTGGTAAGAGAGACTCTAGCTATTGATGAACTGCAAATATTTGAAAGTTTGTAGATACAGGGAAGGGGTATCTATAACTCATTCCACTGTTTTCGAAAAGGATGGAATTGGACCAGGACCCTGTTTCATGCCTGCAGACCAGGTTTCTTTTTTTCTTTTTCTTTTTATATTTAATTATTTTATGATTTTTAATTTTTAATTGTTATGTTAATCAAATATTACATCATTAGTTTTTAAAAATTTTTTATTATGTTAATCACCATACATTACATCATTAATTTTTTGTGTGTGTTTCTGTGTTTCTTTTTATTTTAAATTTTTTATTGTTATGTTAATCACCATATATTACATCATTTGTTTTGGTGTAGTGTTCCGTGATTCATTGTTTGTGCATAACACCCAGTGCTCCACGCAGAACATGCCCTCTTTAATACCCATCAGCAGACTAACCCATCCCCCCCCCCAGAACCCTCAGTTTGTTTTTCAGAGTCCATCATCTCTCATGGTTCGTCTCTCCCTCCAAATTACTCCCCTTCATTCTTCCCGTCCTGCTATCTTCTTCTTTTTTTTTTTCTTAACATATATTTCATTATTTGTTTAGAAATCCAGATCTGTAATTCAACAGTCTTGCACAATTCACAGTGCTCACCATAGGACATACCCTCCCCAATGTCTATCACCCAGCCACCGCATCCTTCCCACCCCCCACCACTCCAGCAACCCTCAATTTCTTTCCTGAGATTAAGAATTCCTCATATCAGTGAGGTCATATGATACATGTCTTTCTCTGATTGACTTATTTCACTTAGCATAACACCCTCCAGTTCCATCCACGTCGTTGCAAATGGCAGGATCTCATTCCTTTTGATGGCTGCATAATATTCCATTGTGTATATATACCACTTCTTCTTTATCCATTCATCTGTCGATGGACATCTTGGCTCTTTCCATAGTTTGGCTATTGAGGACATTGCTGCTATACACATTGGGGTGCACGTACCCCTTCGGATTCCTACATTTGTATCTTTGTGGTAAATACCCAGTAGTGTAATTGCTGGATCTTATGGTAGCTCTATTTTCAACTGTTTGAGGAACCTCCATACTGTTTTCCAGAGTGGCTGCACCAGCTTGCATTCCCACCAACAGTATAGGAGGTTTTCCCTTTCTCTGCATCCCCGCCAATCTGTCGTTTCCTGACTTGTTTATTTTAGCCATTCTGACTGGTGAGAGGTAGTATCTCATTGAGGTTTGGATTTGGATTTCCCTGATGCCGAGCGACGTAGAGCACTTTTTCATGTGTCTGTTGGCTCTTTGGATGTCTTCTTTGGAAAAATGTCTGTTCATGTCTTCTGCCCATTTCTTGATTGGATCATTTCTACTTTGGGTGTTGAGTTTGATAAGTTCTTTATAGATTTTGGATACTAGCCCTTTATCTGATATGTCATTTGCAAATATCTTCTCCCCTTCTGTCAGTTGTCTTTTGGTTTTGTGGACTGTTTCTTTTGCTGTGCAAAAGTTTTTTATCTTGATGAAGTCCCAATCGTTCATTTTTGCCCTAGCTTCCCTTGCCTTTGGCGATGTTTCTAGGAAGAAGTTGTTGCGGCTGAGGTTGAAGAGGTTGCTACCTGTGTTCTCCTTTAGGATTTTGATGGACTCCTGTCTCACAGGTCTTTCAACCATTTGGAGTCTATTTTTGTGTGTGGTGTAAGGAAATGGTCCAGTTTCATTCTTCTGCATGTGGCTGTCCAATTTTCCCAACACCATTTGTTGAAGAGACTTTTTCCACTGGACATTCTTTCCTGCTTTGTCAAAGATTAGTTGACTCTAGAGTTGAGGGTCCATTTCTGCGCTCTCTCTTCTGTTCCACTGATCTATGTGTCTGTTTTTGTGCTAGTACCATACTGTCTTTATGTTGACAGCATTGTAATAGAGCTTGAAGTCCGGAATTGTGATGTCACCAGCTTTGCTTTTCTTTTTCAATATTCCTCTGGCTATTCGGGGTCTCTTTTGTTTCCATACAAATTTTAGGATTATTTGTTCCATTTCTTTGAAAAACGTGGATGGTATTTTGATCGTGATTGCATTGAATGTGTAGATTGCTCTAGGTAGCATTGACATCTTCACAATGTTTGTTCTTCCAATCCATGAGCTTGGAACGCTTTGCCATTTCTTTGTGTCTTTTTCAATTTCTTTCATGAGTATTTTGTAGTTTTCTGAGTACAGATCCTTTGCCTCTTTGGTTAAATTTATTCCTAGGTATCTTATGGTTTTGGGTGCAATTGTAAATGGGATCGACTCCTTGATTTGTCTCTATTCTGTCTGGTTGTTGGTGTATAGGATTGCTACTGATTTCTGTGCATTGATTTTATATCCTGCCACTTTACTGAATTCCTGTATGAGTTCTAGCAGTTTTGGGGTGGAGTCTTTTGGGTTTTCCACATACAGTATCATATCATATGCAGAGAGTGAGTATTTGACTTCCTCTTTGCCGATTTGGATGCCTTTCATTTCTTTTGGTTGTCTGATTGCTGTGGCTAGGGGTTCTAATACTATGTTGAATAGTAGTGTTGATAGTGGACATCCCTGCAGTGTTCCTGACCTTAGGGGAAAAGCTCTCACCTTTTCCCCATTGAGAATGATAGTCGCTCTAGGTTTTTCATAGATGGCTTTTATGATATTGAGGTGTGTACCCTCTATCCCTATACTCTGAAGAATTTTGATCAAGAAGAATGCTGTACTTTGTCAAATGCTTTTTCTGCATCTATGGAGAGGATCATATGATTCTTGTTCTTTCTTTTGTTAATGTATTGTATTATGTTGATTTATTTGCAGATGTTGAACCAGCCTTGCAGCCCAGGGATAAATCCCACTTGGTCATGGTGAACAATCCTTTTAATGTACTGTTGGATCCTGTTGGGTAGTATTTTGGTGAGAATTTTTGCATCCATGTTCATCAAGGATATTGGTCTGTAATTCTCCTTTTTGATGGGATCTTTGTCTGGTTTTGGGATCAAGGTAATGGTGGCCTCATAAAATGAGTTTGGAAGTTTTCCTTCCATTTCTCTTTTTTGGAACAGTTTCAGGAGAATAGGTATTAATTCTTCTTTAATTGTTTGGTAGAATTCCCCTGGGAAGCCATCTGGCCCTCGGCTTTTGTCTGTTGGGAGATTTTTGGTGACTGCTTCAATTTCCTTAGTGGTTATAGGTCTGTTCAGGTTTTCTATTTCTTCCTGGTTCAGTTTTGGTAGTTGATACATCACTAGGAATGCACCCATTTCTTCCAGGTTATCTAATTTGCTGGCATAGAGTTGCTCATAATATGTTCTTAGAATTGTTTGTATTTCTTTGGTGTTGGTTGTGATCTCCCCTCTTTCATTCATGATTTTGTTGATTTGGGTCATTTCTCTTTTCTTTTTGATACGTCTGACAGGGGTTTATCAATCTTCTTAATTGTTTCAAGAACCAGCTCCTAGTTTCGTTCATCTGTTCTACTGTGCTTTTGGTTTCTAGTTCATTGATTTCTGCTCTCATATTTATTATTTCTCTTCTCCTGTTGGGTTTAGGCTTTATTTGCTGTTTTTTCTCTAGCTTCTTTAGGTGTAGGGTTAGATTGTGTATTTGAGACCTTTCTTGTTTCTTGAGAAAGGCTTGTATTGCTATATACTTTCCTCTCAGGACTGCCTTGGCTGTATCCCAAAGATTTTGGACAGTTGTGTTTTCATTTTCATTGGTTTCCATGAATTTTTTTAATTCTTCTTTAATTTCCTGGTTGACCCATTCATTCTTTAGTAGGATGCTCTTTAGCCTCCATGTATTTGAGTTCTTTCCGACTTTCCTCTTGTGATTGAGTTCTAGTTTCAAAGCATTTTGTTCTGAAAATATGCAGGGAATAATCCGAATCTTTTGGTACCAGTAGAGACCTGATTTGTGACCTAGGATGATCAATTCTGGAGAATGTTCCATGGGCACTAGAGAAGAATGTGTATTCCGTGCTTTGGGATGGAATGTTCTGAATATGTCTGTGAAGTCCATTTGGTCCAGTGTTTCCTTTAAAGTCTTTATTTCCTTGTTGGTCTTTTCCTTAGATGATCTGTCCATTTCAGTCAGGGGGGTGTTAAATTCCCCCACTATTATTGTATTGTTGTCAATGTGTTTCTTTGCTTTTGTTATTAATTGCCTTCTATAATTGGCTGCTCCCATGTTAGGGGCATAGATACTTACGATTGTTAGATCTTCTAGTTGGATAGACCCTTTAAGTAGGATAAAGTGTCCTTCCTCATCTCTTATTACAGTCTTTGTTTAAAATGTAATTTGTCTGATAAAAGGATTGCCACCCCAGCTTTCTTTTGGTGTCCATTAACATGGTAAATGGTTTTCCACCCCCTCACTTTCAATGTGGGGGTGTCTTTTGGTCTAAAATGTGTCTGTTGCAGACAGCATATCAATGGGTCTTATTTTTTATTTTTATTTGTTTTTTAAAAGATTTTATATATTTGAGTGAGAGAGAGAATGAGAGATAGAAAGCACGAGAGGGAAGAGGGTGAGAGGGAGAAGCAGACTCCCTGCCGAGCAGGGAGCCCGATGTGGGACTCGATCCTGGGAATCCAGGAGCATGACCTGAGCCGAAGGCAGTCGCTTAACCAACTGAGCCACCCAGGCGCCCATGGGTCTTGTTTTTTAATCCAATCTGATAGCCTGTGTCTTTTGATTGGGGCATTTAGCCCATTTTCATTCAGGATAACTATCGAAAGATACGAATTTAGTGCCATTGTATTGCTTGTTAGTTGCCTGTTACTGTACATTTTCTCTGTTCCTTTCTGATCTATGCTGCTTTTAGGCTCTCTCTTTGTTTAGAGGACCTCTTTCAATATTTCTTGGAGGGCTGGTTTCGTGTCTGCAAATTCCTTTAGTTCTTGTTTGTCCTGGAAGCTTTTTATCTCTCCTTCTATTTCCAATGACAGCCTAGCTGGATATAGTATTCTTGGCTGCATATTTTTCTCATTTAGTGCTCTGAAGATATCATGCCAGTCCTTTCTGGCCTGCCAGGTCTCTGTGGATAGGTCTGTTGCCAATCTAATGTTTCTACCATTGTAGTTTACATATCTCTTCTCCCAGCTGCTTTCAAGATTTTCTCTTTGTCTCTGAGACTCGTAAGTTTTATTATTAGATGTCAGGTTGTTGACCTATTTTTTTGATTTTGAGAGGGGTTCTCTGTGCCTCTTGGATTTTGATGCCTGTTTCCTTCCCCAGATTACTGAAGTTCTCTGCTATAATTTGTTCCAATATACCTTCTGCTCCTTTCTCTCTTTCTTCTTCTTCTGGGATCCCAATTATTCTAATGTTTTTTGTTTTATGGTATCGCTTATCTCTTGAATTCTGCCCTCTTGATCCTGTAGTTGTTTATCTCTCTTTTTCTCAGCTTCTTTATTTTCCATCATTTGATCTTTTATATCGCTGATCCTCTCTTCTGCCTCATTTATCCTAGCCGTTAGTGCCCCCATTTTTGATTGCACCTCATTAATAGCCTTTTTGATTTTGACTTGGTTAGATTTTAGTTTTTTTATTTCTCCAGAAAGGGTTTCTCTAATACCTTCCACGCTTTTTTCAAGCCCAGGTAGTATTTTTAAAGTCCTGATTCTGAACTCTAAGTCCGACATCGTACTAATGTCCGTAATGAGGAGGTCCTTGGCAGATGGTAATACTTCTTGTTTTTTTGCTGAGGTGATTTTTTTTCCATCTTGTCATTTTGTCCAGAGGAGAATAGATGAATGAGAGAACAAAATGCTAACAGGTTTTCACGTCCTCAGCAAATATACTCTAAACAAATCAGAGAATACCTGAAACCAGGGGGAAAAAAAGGCAAAGAAAGAAAAAGGAAAGAGAAAAGAACGAAAAAGAAATAGATAAAAAGAAACAAAAACAGAACAAAACAAATAAAACAGAATATGATTAAATATGATCAGGCTAGTGCATAGATTAATGCCACACACTAGATTTTGGGAGTATTTTGGTCTGTTAGAAGAAAGTGCCTCCTAAAATTTTAAAGAAAGAAAGACTTATATATGTACAAAATAAGGGTTGATACAATGAAGGGATGGAAGATGAATGTAAAGATGGAAATTATAAAAGATTTTACAAAAGGAACTGATAAGATAAGTTGTTTGAAAAAAGAAAGAAGAATATTTAAAAAAAAAAAAAGGGAGATAATGTGATCAGGCAGGAGACTAGAACAAAGCCATACACTAGTGATTTAGAGTATATTTTGATCTGTTAGAAGAAACAATATCTCAAAATTTTAAAGAGAGAAAAACATATATATATGCCAAAAATAAGAGTAACTACTATGAAGGGATAAAGTATGACTCAAAAAATGAAAAATAAAAAAAAATTTTTATAATAGGGATTGATAAGATGTTGGTTGAAAAAGGGAAAAATAAAAATTTAAAAAAAAACCAGTAAAAAAATTTAACTTTGAAAAACTAATTTATCGTGGTAAAAAAGCCATGAATTCTATGTGCAGTATTCCCCTAGCACTAGAGTTCTCCTGTTCTCCTTGATCGGTAAACTTGGTCTTGGCTTGCTGGCTGTTCGTGCTGATCTTCTGGGGGCGGGGCCTGTTGCCGTGGTTCCCAAATGTCTTTGCCGGAGGCGGAATTGCCCCGCCCTTGTGGTTCCGGGCTAAGCAAGCTGCTCGGGTTTGCTCTCAGGAGCTTTTGTTCCCTGCAAGCTCTTGGTACAGCTTTGGAGGTCCAGGGTGAAAATGGTGGCCTCCCAATGTCCGCCTGGAGGAGCTGAGAACTCGGGGCCCCGCTCCCCAGTGCGCCCCCAGATAAAAGCAGTCACTCCTGTGTCCCCAGTCTCCTGCCCACTCTGTCCTCACCCGGCCTGTGACTGAGTGTTTCTATCTCTGGCACCGGACCCCCTGTGGAGTCTCCAAACCCAGCAGATCCCTGTGGTGCGCTCCTGCGGTGCTCCTCCGCGGGGGTGAAGGGGAGTCTCCCCGGCTCTTGGGTCCCTGCTGGAGGAGCAGTGGCCCGACTGGGCCGCGGATCACAGTTTATAGGAACCCCGAGCTGAGAGCCTGCGCCTCAGCTCCATCTGTGCAGCCGGCTTCCCCGCTCTGATACCTGGGAGCTCTGGCGCACTCAGGCACGCCCGGTCTTTCTGTGACCCCAAGGGTCCTGAGACCACACTGTCCCACGAGGGTTCCACCCCCAGCTTAGCTACTGGAGCAACCTCCTTCAGTGGAGCCGAATTCTGAAAGTTCCGATTTTGTGCTCCGCGTCTCTATCACTTGCCAGAAGTGGCGGAGGGATGCTCCCTCCCCCGCCATCTGTCCTCTGGAATATCTCCTCGGATTCACTTCTCCACATGTCCTAACTTCCAGTAAGTAGTCGCTTTTCTGTTCAGACTGTTGTTGCTATTCTTTTCTTCGATCTCCTGTTTAGTTCGTAGGTGTTCAGAATGGTTTGATCCATATTCAGCTGAATTCCTGAGAGCAGATGAAATCCAGCTCTCCTACTCCTCCGCCATCTTGCTCCGCCCTCCCTAGATTTCTTTTTATTACACTAACTGTTCTTCCTACTTACCTATAGTATAAATCTGAATGGTTATAGGGAGAAAAATGTTTGTGCCCTAGTGTATGTGTTGGTCCTCAAGAGTGATCTGGAAAGCTGTGATGAATTCACTTTCTTTTTATCTTTTGAGTCCTCGTACTTCACAAAATCAGTTTTAGAGTATCTGAAGAAAATAGATTTTATATAATTGTAAATGTCTGGTGTTTTCCAAATGTTATCAGTACAGTGAAACTTTGGAAGATTAAGAAGAATTTTTAACATTGCTTTACCCATTTATTTCTTTTGACTATAAATCTCAGGGAAGTAGAATGAAATATCAGGATTGTATCATGGTCTTAAGTTCACTTTACATCCTATATCCTAAAAACGTTATTACTATTTAGAAGTGATTCTTCTTGGAAAGCAAGTTACAGGGTCATATATAAAAGTTCAAGGTGTGTTTTACCTCATGTTGAAATTTTTATTACTACTCACCCCTCATTGTTGCCCTTGCCTTTGTGGACCTGGAGATATATGAAAAAGATAAAATCGTCTTGAATTTATGGCAACTTCAAGTTGTCCTGTTTGTTTGCCCCCAGATCTTTCTATGCCAGTTCCAAAATGCCCTCCTGCCAAAATTAGGCTTGGAAAAATAACATTTTATATATGACATATGTTTGAAATTAGCAGGAAATGCAGCCAAGATTTGGAAATTAACAAGGAAAAAGTTATTTCTGAAAACATTTGGGAGCCAAGGAAGAGTGTTTGGCTTAAAACATTAGGGCATTTCATTGTTTAGTAAATTATTTTTTAAACGTCCCAGAAGGAACAACCTTAACATTTCTTTCTTTTAGTATATATGAACAATTCTTATTTAAAAACTCACTGTCACAAATTAAATGAGCAGTCTAAATGTACAATGTATGGGGTAACTGATATTCTGATAAGCTCTTAAATTTTATTTTGTATAAATTATTTGGAAATTAAATCATATGCTTCAGTTTTTCCATATGTGAGAGGGATTTCTATTGATCTGCTACCGGCAAAATAGACAGGGATTGCTAAAGGGATCTAGTACAATAATGAAACCAGCCCTCTTTTTTTTTTAAGATTTTAGTTATTAATTAGCGTATTCAAGAGACCATAAGCAGGGGTAGTGACAGAGGGAGAGGGAGAAGCAGACTCCCTGCTGAGCAGGGAGCCTGACAGGGGGCTCGATCCCAGGTCCCTGAGATCATGATCTGAGCCAAAGGCAGACGCTTAACCAGCTGAGTCACCCAGGTGCCCCCAAACCATCCGTCTTTAATAGTGCTTTTTAATGTAGAGCACTATTTAGACATGACTTCTTGAGAAGTACATTGTAACATCTATGGAATTAGCCTGTCAACTTATCTCTGTGAATTAATCTAAGGCAAGGAACATTCACTAGGCAATGTCTGTAGAAGATAGTGAGATGCTAAAGAGGAATAGAGAAGATTTGTAAACTGTGGTCCCTGGCCACAGGAAACTTAAAATCTAATTGAGAACAGAATTTTTTAAATGGGAGGTATAGGCCTACCTTGAAGATATCGTGGGCTTGGTTCTAGACCACTGCAAAAAAGTGAATATTGCAATAAAGTGATTTAAATGAATTTTCTAGTTTCCCAGTGCATATAAAAGTTATGTTTCTACTATACCGTAGTCTTTTAAGTGTGCAATAGCATTATGTCTAAAAGCAATGTACATACCTTAATTTAAAAAATGCCAGCTATCATCTGAGTTTTCAGCGAGTCGTAATCTTTTTTTGGCGGGGCAATTCCGCCTCCGGCAAAGACATTTGGGAACCACGGCAACAGATCGAATGACTGGTTGATGATGTCATCATTGCTTCGATGTTGATGGCTGCTGACTGATCAGGGTGGTGGTTGCTACAGGTTGGGCTGGCTGGGACAGTTTCTTAAAATAAGGCAACAGTGAAGCTTGCCGCATCAGTTGACTTCCTTTCATGAATGACTTCTGTAGCATGCAGTGTTGTTTGATAGCATTTTACCTACAGTAGAACTTCTTTCAAAATTGGAGTCTGTCTTCTCAAACCCTGCCACTGCTTTATCAACTAAATTTATGTAATATTCTAAATGTTTTGTTGTCATTTCAACAATCTTTCTAGCATCTTTACCAGGAGTAGATTCCATCTCAAGAAATGATTTTCTTTGCTCATACCTAAGAAGCAACTCCTCATCTGTTACAGTTTTATCATGAGATTGCAGCTATTTAGGCCCATCCTCAGGCTCCACTTCCAATTCTAGTTCTCTTGCTCTTTCCACCACATCTGCAGTTACTTCCTCCACTGAAGTCATCAACCCTTCAGAGTCATCCATGAGGGTTGGAATCAACTTCTAAACTCCTGTTAATATTGATATTTTGACTTCTTCCCATGAATCATGAATGATCTTAGTGGCCTCTAGAGTGATGAATCCTTTCCAGAAGGTTTTCAATTTACTTTGCCTGGATCCATTGGAGGAATCACTGTGGCAGCTGCAGCCTTATGAAATGTATTTCTTAAATAATAACACTTGAAAGTTGAAATTGCTCCTTGATCCATGGGCTACAGAGTGATGTGCTAGCAGGCATGGGGACATTAATCTTGTTGTACATATCCATCAGAGTGATGGATGACGAAGTACATTGGTTCTTGGGTGACCAGGTACATTGTCAATGAACAGTAATATTTTGAAAGAAATCTTTTTTTCCTTGAACAGGTCTCAACAGTGAGCTTAAAATAATCAGGAAACCATCGTGTAAACAGGTGTCCTGTCATCTAGGCTTTGTTTTCCCATTTATAGAGCACAGGCAGAGAAGATTTAGCATAATTCTTAAGGGCCTTAGGATTTTCAGAATGGTAGATGAACACTCGCTTTAACTTAGAGTCTCCAGTTGCATTAGCCTCTAAAAGGAGAGTTTTAGCCTGTTCTTTGAGGCTCTGAAGCCAGGCATTGACTTTTCCTCTCTAGCTATCCAAATCCGAGATCACATCTTCTTCCAATAGAAGGCTGTTTCAACTACATTGCAAATCTGTTGTTTAGTGTAGCCACCTTCGTTAATTATTGTACCTAGATTTTGTGGATAACTTGCTGCAGTTTCTACATCAGTACTTGCTGCTTTACCTTGCACTTTTATTTTATGTGGATGGTGTCTCTAAGTCTCATGAAGCAATCTCTGCTAGCTTCAGACTTCTCTTCTGCAGCTTCCTCACCCCCCTCAGGCTTCATAGAATTGAAGAGTTAGGACCTTGCCCTGGATTAGGCTTTGGCTTGAGGGAATGTTGTAGCTGTTTTGTTTTTGTTATTGTTTTCTTTTGTTTTGTTTTACCATTTGTGTACTCATTGGACTCGTACTTTTAATTTCTTCAAGAACTTTTCTTTCGCATTCACAAATTGGCTAACTGAAACAGGAGGCTGAGCCTTTCTAGGCTTTCAACATACTTTGCTCACTGGGCTTAATCATTTCTAGCTTTTGATTTAAGGTGAGAGACATATGACTCTTCCTTTCACTTGAACATTGAGAGGCCATTGTAGGGTTATTAATTGGTCTAATTTCAATATTGTTGTGTCAGAGAATAGGAAGGCCTGAAGGGAGGGAGAGAGATCGGAGAATGACTGGTTGTTGAAGTTGAAATACATACAACAATTATTAAGTTTGCCATTTCATATGGGTGCAGTTCATGGTGCCCCAAAACAATTACAATAGTAACATCAAAGGTCACTGATCACAGATCACCACAAAAAATGCAATAATAATGAAAAAGTTTGAAGTATTATGAGAATTACCAAAATATGCCACAGGGACATGAAGTGAGGACATGCTGTTGGAGAATTAGCATTGATAGACTTGCTCCATGCAGGGTTGCCACAAACTTTCAATCTGTACAAAATGCAGTATCTATGAAATACAGTAAAGTGAAGTACAATAAAAAGCGGTTTGCCTGTGTTGTTCTTGTCAGGGTCCCATTTATAGGAACTTGGATTCCTTTGGAGTCTTAGAGCAATTTATAAGAAGACACAGACTTGTCTGGGTTAAGAATCTCACAGTTGATTTGTTGATTTCATGATTTCTGACTGGACCCATAGACATGAAGCCATATGTGTTTTCAACCTAACTCAAAATTACACATTTTGAATAGGCTTTTGTAAATTAAAGGGAAAATCTGTTCTGTCATTATGGTGTTTTGCATTGTCTTCCTAATTGTCTCTTCCCATCATTGTAAGATGCGGTTATCAAGGAACTGTCAGTCTTCTAGTATGATCTTTGTCCTTGAAATAGAGATCTTTTATTTTTGGAGATTGCCTATCTCTTCTTTGTGAGTTTTCAACATTCTGTGACTTTCAGATGGGATTCAACACCAACAGGCTAGATAAATCACTAGAATTATGTTAGATATTAAATATCAACTAGAGGAAAGGTGAGCTGGGTTCAACCACTAAGAGTGCAGGATGTCACTGGGTGGGTGGTTTGTTAATAGGTAAGGAAATCCAAGATGCTGAAGACTATAATATTGCCATGACTTTGCCAATCACTCTAGTAAGATATCCTGTAGAACACCCCCAGTTTTTATTGACGACACCGTCAGCAGGAAGCACTGGGTGGGATTTGCAAACTGGAACTAGTTAGCATTGTATGACATTCATCAGGTCTCTTAACTTATTTAAGTTCCTTCATGTGTAAAATAGAGCTAATAAAAATACATAAGTATTTTTAGCATACTTTTGTTGACTTAAATGACAGATTACACTGAAAGATATCTTCAAATATAAAGCATTAGAGATTTATTAGTTGTTTTTATAGTATAAGAAATACCTTGAAAAATTGGCAAAAAGTGAAATAGCCCAAAGGCTAAAAACTCAGCCAGTGTTTCCTCTGGAATGACTATGGACAATGTATCGTTTTCTTATAAATACCCTGTTTTCAAAGAGTTTTCTATCTTATTGAAAAATTACTTGAATAATATCGATAGCTGGAACCTCTGATGGAAAGTGATAAATGACATGCGAAAATTATAAGTAAAGTTCTCAAGAGTTCAGAGAAGCAAGGATCACTGTTTGCTGATGCCATTGGGGAAGGTTTCTTTATGAAGTAGTACCAAGCAATTTAGAGCGGGTTTTGTTTTTTTTAAAGATTTTATTTATTTATTTGGGAGAGAATGAGAGATAGAGAGCACGAGAGGGAAGAGGGTCAGAAGGAGCAGCAGACTCCCTGCTGAGCAGGGAGCCCAGTGCGGGACTCGATCCCGGGACTCCAGGATCATGACCTGAGCCGAAGGCAGTCGCTTAACCAACGGAGCCACCCAGGCGCCCTAGAGTGGGTTTCTATGTACTGGGTGATTTCAAGAGGTGAAGATGTCAAGAGGAGGAAAGAGGGCATTCCACACATAGGGATGTATGTGAATAGAGCTGAGGAGATGAAGGTGGTGAGTACAGACTCTTGTAAAATTGAAAAGAACGAGAACGGTGGTTTGTGATGATAGCAGTCCTGAGACACCTTATTTCGAAATTTGAGGGGGTGGATTTGGGATAGAAAGGAAGGAAAGAATTAAAGTAGAAGAGGAGGGCAAATGTGGTAAGAAGTGAGAGGAGAGGGGGGACCATGGGTAAGGGGTGCCAAATAACAAAACAAAAATAAAAGGAACTTTATTTTTTATTTTATTTTATTTTATTTTATTTTTTTAAGTAATAGCTACGGTTTATTGAGAACTTGCTAGATTCTAGGCACTGCCTTGGTACTTTAAGACATTATCTTATTTAGCTTTGTAAGCATCCTTTTTAAAAAATTTTTGTTAGTTTAATCACCCTACATTACATCATTAGTTTTTGATGTAGTGTTCCATGATTCATTGTTTGTGTATAACACCCAGTGCTCCATGCAGAACGTGCCCTCTTTATTACCCATCACCAGGCTAACCCATGCCCCCACCCCCCTCCCCTCTAGAACCCTCAGTTTGTTTCTCAGAGTCCATAGTCTCTCATGGTTCGTCTCCCCCTCCGATTTCCCCCCCTTCATTCTTCCCCTCCTGCTATCTTTTTTTTAAACATATAATGTATTATTTGTTTTGAGGTACAGGTCTGTGATTCAACAGTCTTAGACAATTCACAGCACTCACCATAGCACATACCCTCCCCAATGTCTATCACCCAGCCACCCCATCCCTCCCACCCCCCACCACTCCAGTAACACTCAGTTTGTTTCCTGAGATTAAGAATTCCTCGTATCAGTGAGGTCATATGACACATGTCTTTCTCTGATTGACTTATGTCAGTCAGCATAACACCCTCCAGTTCCATCCACGTCGTTGCAAATGGCAAGATCTCATTCCTTTTGATGGCTGCATAATATTCCATTGTACATATATACCACATCTTCTTTATCCATTCATCTGTTGATGGACATCTTGGCTCTTTCCACAGTTTGGCTATTGTGGACATTGCTGCTATACACACCGGGGTGCACATACCCCTTCGGATCCCTACATTTGTATCTTTGGGGTACATACCCAGTAGTGCAATTGCTGGATTGTATGGTAGCTCTATTTTCAACTTAAAAAATCAAAGGAACTTTAAAAAGCAGAGGTGAATCTATTTGTCAGGCAGGGAAGAGATTCACTGAGTGGCCACAAAGGGGGATAAGTGTTGTAAAGGGAATTTCACATAGTGAAGTTAAGGATTGAAAAATAGCACTCTGGATAGGATGGAATACTCTTTGGTCTGTACATAGTTGGTTAAAATAAGTCCTGTTATCCATCGGTGAGGAAAATGTCTTTAAATAGGTCTAGAAGGGTCTGGCATCCTGGGTTAATTCAGAGTTTATGGTCATTTGTCAGCTTCAGTTTGTTAGAATCTGTTGTGATAACACACAATATTCAATTTTGATATCTCCTAAGCAATGTTGCTGAAGGCAGAAAATTTCCTTTTACATGGGTTAGCCAGAGGAAAAATGAATGTGATAGCTTGGTATGGAGTGGAACATGATACTGGCTTGCTCTTTGCTCTCTCTTGCCTCATGGTATGTCTACTTTGATTCTAGGCCATTATCGCAGAATGACCACTGTTAAATTCTATGCTCCATGTATTCCTTTTTAAAAATAGCTTTAATGAGATATAATTCACATATAGTACTATTCACCCATTTAAAGTATACAGTTCAGTGGTTTTTAGTATATGTAAGACTGTCACCAATTTTAGAACATTTTCATCACCTTGGAAAGAAATCTCATACTCTTTAGCTATCACCCTATCTCACCATCCCAACCCCCCCAACCCACCACTCAGGCATAAGCAACCACTAATCTATTTTCTATCTCTATAAATCTCACGGTCTGGACTTTTATAAGAATGGAATCGTGTAGTACTTGGTCTTTTGTGCCTCGCTTTATTTTTTCCAATTTTTTTTTAATTTTTATTTTTTTAGAGAGAGAGAGAGATGGGGCAGGGAGGGGCAGAGGGAAAGGTAGAGAGAGAGAGTCTTAAGCAGGCTCCAGACCCATCATGGAGCCCATTGCAGGGCTCAGTCTCACCACCGTGAGATCATGACCTGAGCCAAAATCAAGAGTTAGATGCCCAACTGACTGAGGCACCCGGGCACCCTGTGACTCACTTCTTTCACTTCGCATAACGTTTTCAAGTTTTATTCATGTTGTAGCTTGTATCAGGCCTTTATGTGGCCAAATAATACTCCACTGAATGGATGTTCCACATTTTGTCTATCCATTTATCTGTTGGTGGACGTTTGGGTTGTTTCTACCTGTAGGCTATTAAGAATAATGCTGCTAAATGTCCAGAATAGCCAAACTATGGAAAGAGCCAAGATGTCCCTCAACAGAGGAATGGATAAAGAAGATGTGGTATATATGTACAATGGAATATTATGCAGCCATCAAAAAGCCCCGAAATCTTGCCATTTGCAACGATGTGGATGGAACTAGAGGATATTATGCTAAGCGAAATAAGTCAATCAGAGAAAGACAAGTATCATATGATCTCACTGATGTGAGGAATTCTTAATCTCAAGAAACAAACTGAGGGTTGCTGGAGTGGTGGGGGGTGGAAGAGATGGGGTGGCTGGCTGATAGACATTGGGGAGGGTATGGGCTATGGTGAGCGCTGTGAATTTGTAAGACTGTTGAATCACAGACCAGTACCTCTCAAACAAATAGTACATTATATGTTAAAAAAAAAAAAAAAAGGTTGCAGGAAGGGAAGAGTGAAGGGGGGAAATCGGAGGGGGAGACGAACCATGAGAGAGTATGGACTCTGAGAAACAAACTGAGGGTTCTAGAGGGGAGGAGGGTGGGGGGGAGGGGTTAGCCTGGTGATGGGTATTAAAGAGGGCACGTATTGAGTGGAGCACTGGGTGTTATATGCAAACAATGAATCATGGAACACTGCATCAAAAACTAATGATGTAATGTATGGTGATTAACATAACATAATAAAATAAAAAAAGAAATAGTGCTGCTATAGGGGCACCTGGGAGGCTCAGTCACTTAATCGTCTGCCTTTGGCTCAGGTCATGATCCCAGGGTCCAAGTATCGAGCCGTGCAGGGAGCTTCCTGCTCAGTGGGGAGCCTGCTTCTTTCTTCCCTTCTGCCTGCCACTCTCCCTGCTTGTGCTCTCTCTCTCTCTCTCTCAGTCTGTCAAGTAAATAAATAAAACCTGTTTCTATAAATGTTCATGTACAAGTTTATGTGTGAACATATGATTTCATTTCTCTTGGATATATATATATATGGAATTGCTGGGTCATCTGACAACTATGTCTAATCATTTGGTGAAGTGCCAGAGTATTTTCCAAAGTGGTTGCTCCATTTTATATTTCCACTGGCAGTTTATGTGGCTTGCAAATTCTTCTCATCCTTGCCACCATTTGCTATTATTTTTGATTCTAGCTATCCTAGTGGGTATGAAGTGATGTCTCATAGTGGTTTTGATTTGCATTTCCCTGATGGCTAATGATGTTGAGCAACATTTTTTGTGTGTTTATTAGTCATTTGACTTTCTTACTTGCGGAAATGTATATTCAAATCCTATGCCCATTTTCAACTGGGTTATTTGTGTGTGTATTTTTTTAATTGTTGAGTTGTAAGAGTTCTTTATACAAGAACTTTATGACATATATGATTTGCAAATACCCAGTCATTTCTCATTATTCATGGATTCCATATTTGCAAATTTGCCTACTCACTGAAATTTATTTGTAGCCCCAAATCAATACTTGTGGTACTTTCACATTTAAATGTGCAGACTGGCAAAAAATTTGAGTTGCCTGGTGTACAATTCCTAGATGAGATGACAATAAAGCAACCTTCTGCTTTTTTGTTTCAGCTCTCATGCTGTAAAAAGATTTCCTTTTTCTTTTTTTTTTTTTGGTCGATTTAGTGTCAGAATTTTTCTTTCTTTTATTTTTTTGTATTTTTGGGCTTTTTGTTGGTCACTTTGCTGTTTAAAATAACTTTCAAGTATAATGCTGAAATGCTGTTTAGTGTTCGTAAGCACAAAAAGCTGTGATGTGCCTTAAGGAGAAAATATATATGTTAGATAAGTTTTATTCAGACATGCATTATATTGCTGTTGGTCATGTTCAACGTTATGGAATCAACAGTAGATATTTAAAATGTTGTCTTTAAATGGAAACACACACAAAAAAGGTTATGAATTGATTGGTTGATAAAAATGTTGTGACCAGAGGCTTGCAGGAAACTAATTCTGTATTTTCCTTGGGAGCAACAAGTCACTATTTGCTAATCGGTATTTGCAGTAACTTTATAGAATACAGTTACTATGAATTATGAGAATCAAATATATTTTCTCAATTTTTTGGTTTGCCTTTTCATTTTCTTGATGGTGTGCTTCAAAACATAAATATTTTTAATTTTGATGAAGACCAATCTATTTTTTTTCTTTTGTTGTTCGTACTTTTGGTGTCATGCCTAAGAGTCCTTTACCAAACCCAAGGTCATGAAGTTTTACTCCCATGTTTTCTTCTAAGAGTCTTATATTTTTAGCTCTTACCTTTAGGTGTTTGGCTTATCTTGAGTTAATTTTTGTATACGGTGTGAAGTTAGGGTCCAGTTTCATTCTTTTGCGTGTGGTTAGTTAGTTGTCCCAGCACCCTTTGTTTGAAAATACTATTCTTTCCCTATTGCATGGTCTTGGCACGGATGTTGAAAATCAGTTGACCATAAATGTAAGGGTTTATTTCTGGACTCTCAGTTCTTTTCCAACCATCTATATCTATTATGCAAGTGCCAAAGTGTCTTATTTACTGTTGCTCTATATATTAGTAAGTTTTGAAGTAGGGAAGTGTGAGTCCTCCTACTTTGCTCTTCTTTTCTAAGATTGTTTTTGGTATTCTGGTTTCTTTACAATTCCATATGAATTTTAGAAGAAACTTGTCAATTTCTATAAAGAAGTCAGCTGGAATTGTGATGAGGGTTGCAGTGAATCTGTAGACCATTTTAGGGAATACTGCCATCAGAACAATGTTTAAGTCTTCCTGATCATGAACATGGGATAATTTTTTCCAGTTAGGTAGATCTTCTTTATTCTTCAGTGTTTTGTTGTTTCTAGAGTATAAGTTTTACACTTTTCTTAAATTTATTCCCAAGTATTAAAAAAAAAATCCATTTCCCAATTGTTCACTGCAGCCATCCATTCTTAATTGTTTATTATCTTTCAGTTGTGTTCTGTTCTTTCATGTCTCTGAACCCTTATAAATACTGTTTCCTCTGCCTGGAAAAATTTCCAACCCCAAGCCTCATTGTTGAATTCCTATGTATTATTTAAGACTCAGTTCTTTCTCTATAAAGCATTCTGTGATTCTTTTCACTGTACTTTTTCTTTTAAAAAAAGGACAAAAGAATTAGAAGTTGATTTTATTTTCCTTTATAAAATTTAAGTATTAAGATAGCCTAACTCAGTAGTTGAGAGCATGGATTTTTTGATCAGTGGGTCTAAATCCCACTTCTATCATCACCTTTAATTTTGGGCAAGTTCCTTGACCTCTCTAAACCTCAGTTTTCTTATCTATAAAACAAGGTCAAAGTGTGTAACATTTTGCATCAATTTCCTTATTTCACAGGCCTGTTGAGAGATTTGTATGTATTAATATGGGTAAAGCACTTAGAACAGTTCTTGGCCTATAGTTAAGTCTTTTTAATATCTACTCAATTCTGAAACCCATGCTATTTTCACCAGTGTATATTGTTCACATAACTGTGGTTGATGAATATTTGTTATTGGAAATGCTATGGTAATGGGGATGGTAGGAGTTATGGTGGCAGCTGTTTTAGATGGAACTCAGTTCTGAAGGAGAACATCAAATGCCTTTCTTTTCTAATGAAAGTATCAGGATAAGATCCAATGGCCTCATCATAAGCCAAATGTCAAGCTTTTCCAGCCTTCCTCTGAGAGCTGTCTTATTGGAAATGACTGCCCTTTCATTAAATATAGTTTTATGCTACAATTTCTTGATTTTTTTTTATTGTCAGCTGTACTGAGAATTCAAATGACAATTACAAGTGAGTAAAATCTGCAGACCATAAATGCTTTGAGGTCTAGTTCTGAGTATTATTCATTTCCCATGAATATCTTAGCACCTAGTGGTACCATGGACACAATGAGATTTAAGTAAAGAGCCCTAGATATAACATTTGTAAGAATATTCTCAAGAGCATATCATATGAAAGTGTGGTAGAAAATATACCTTTTCATAAAGAAATCAAATTTCTTTCATGGTTTTTATAATCGTCTCATTTTCTTAATAAACCTAAGACCTCAGAAATTGTTCTTTGTCCCTGTTCAGATGAGCAAGTTGCTGTAAAAATTATAACCAATTAAGCTCATTTATAAAATATATATTTACACTGACTGTGTATGATTTATACCAAGATCTATCAAAATGACTTTGCCTCTCTTTTGGACGGCAAATCACGAGGATGTGCCAAAAGGGGTCTTATCATTATGTGCTACAAATGTTATGGAGAATGTTTTTTAGAAATAACTGAAAACAACTTTGGCCTTGGACTCAGATTTCAAAATAGCATGTCCAATATATTCATGAATTTAGTAAATACATTAAGGTAAATATCTGTCCACTGTTTTTGTTACTTTTTTTTTTTTAAACTACGGCACTAGACTTATTTATACTTCTGTAGCTGGCTGGGGCTCCATGGATTATGGTTTAGGGATTATGTTTATGTAAACCAGTTGAGCCTATATTTTCCTAGAGTATCATACCACTGGGAACTTGAATCTTGTGAGTGGTGTAACTAATATAAGTGGCTTTTATACCTCTGAGATACATTCACTCCTTCCTCTGGTACTCCTGCCCACTCATGTATACATTTCTGTACTTTCCATGTTCTCAAGGTGTTCTGATTCACTGAAACATCATTTCCTATGGCATTTTTTTCTTTTCTAGTCGAAAGGTTAATTTACAATGATCAGGTTAAATCACTTCTCAAAAAGATGTTTGTATACCTAATGTCATATCTTAGTAGGTTGGTAACAGCAGTAAAGAACTAGAATATTAGGTTTTGCCTTACAGTTATTCTTGTAGCCCTGGAACAAACCCCAGAGATCGTATGATGCAGATTTCTTGCATTCATTCATTCATTCATTCTCCAGTGGAAAATAGTTATTGTTGCATGTCCTGTGCAGGTGTTCTTCAGGGCTCTGAAGACACATTGATAAATGAAAGAGAGAGAGAGAGAGAGAGAGAGAGAGAGAGAGAGAGAGAGAGAGAACCTATTTTGTTTAGTTATTTACTTCTAGGGGCCTGTTTTCCCACTAGACTATACATATTATGAAGGCAGAGACCATGTTTGTTTTGTTCCTCTTGTCATATCCTGCTCCTGATACTGTCCCTTTTATTTATTTTTTATTTATTATTATTATTATTATTTTTTTAGAGAGAGAGAGGCAGAGAGGGGAGAGAGATTCTTTTTTTTCTTTTTTTTTTTAGTTTAAATTCAATTAACTAACACATAGTGTATTACTAGTTTCACAGAGTTCAGTGATTCATCAGTCTTATATTGACACCCAGTGCTCATTACATCCCGTGCCCTCCTTAATGTCCAGCACCTAGTTACCTCATCCCCCACCCCATCCCCTCCAGCAACCCTCAGTCTGTTTCCTATGATTAAGAGTCTCTTATGCTTTGTTTCCCTCTCTGATTTTGTCTTATTTTATTTTTCCCTCCTTTCCCCTATGCTCCTCTGTTTTGTTTCCTATATTCCAATATGAGTGAAATCATATGATAGTTTTTCTCTGATTGACTTATTTCATTTAGCATAATACCCTCTAGTTCCATCCACATCATTGCAAATGGCAAGATTTCATTTTTTTGATGGCTGAGTAATATTCCATTGTATATATATACCACATCTTCTTTATCCATTCAATTGTTGATGGACATCTATGCTCTTTCCATAGTTTGGCTATTGTGGACATTGCTGCTGTAAACATTGGGGTACAGGTGCCCCTTCAGTTCACTACATTTGTATCTTTTGGGTAAATACCCAGTAGTGCAATTGTTGGGTCGTAGGGTAGCTGTATTTTCAACTTTTTGAGGAACCTCCGTACTGTTTTCAGAGTGGCTGCACCAGCTTGCTTTCCCACCAACAGTGTGAGAAGGTTCCTCTTTCTCTGCATCCCCTCCAATATCTATCATTTCCTGACTTGTTAATTTTAGTCATTCTGACTGGTGTGAGGCACTATCTCATTGTGGTTTTGATTTGTATTTGCCTGATGCCAAGCATTTTTTCATGTGTCTGTTGGCCATTTGTATGTCTTCTTTGGAAATATGTACGTTCATGTCTTATGCTCGTTTCTTGATTGGATTATTTATTCTTTGCATGCTATGTTTGATAAATTCTTTATACATTTTGGATACTAGCCCTTTATCTGATAGGTCATTTGCAAATATCTTCTCCCATTCTGTCTGTTGTCTTTTGGTTTTTTCAACGGTTCCCTTTGCTGTGTGAAAGCTTTTTATCTTGATGCAGGCCCAATAGTTCATTTTTGCCTTTGTTTCCCTCGCTTTTGGCGATGTGTCTAGCAAGAAGTTGCTGCAGCCGAGGTTGAAGAGTTGCTGCCTGTGTTGTCCTCTAGAATTCGATGTATTCCTGTCTCACATTTAGGTCTTTCATCCATTTGGAGTCTCTTTTTGTGTATGGTCCAGTTTCATTCTTTTGCATGTAGCTGTCCAATTTTCCAACACCATTTGTTGAAGAGACTTGTCTTTTTTCCACTGGATATTCTTTTCCGCTTTATCAAAGATTAGTTGGCCATAGAGTTGAGGGTACATTTTTGGGTTCTCTCTTCTGTTCCATTGATCTATGTGTCTGTTTTTGTTCCAGTACCATACTGTCTTGATGATTACAGCATTGTAATAGGACTTGATGTCCGGAATTGTGATGCCACAGTTTTTAGTTTTCTTTTTCAACATTCTTTTGGCTATTTGGGGTCTTTTCTGGTTCCATGCAAATTTTAGGATTATTTGTTCTAGCTCTGTGAAAAATGTTGATGGTGTTTGGATAGGGATTGCTTTGAACATATAGATTGCTCTATGTAACCTAGACATTTTAACAATATTTGTTCTTCCAAACCTTGAGCATAGAATGTTTTTCCATTTTCTTGTGTCTTCCTCAATTTCTTTCATGAGTATTCTATAGTTTTCTGAGTACAGATCCTTTGCCTCTTTGGTTAGGTTTATTTCTAGGTATCTTATGGTTTTGGGTGCAGTTGTTAATGGGATCGATTCCTTAATTTCTCTTTCTTCTGCCTCATTGTTATTGTATAGAAATGCAGCTGATTTCTGTGCATTGATTTTATATTCTGCCACTTTGCTGAATTCCTGTATAAGGTCTAGCAATTTTGGGGTGGAGTCTTTTGGGTTTTCCATGGAGAGTATTGGGTCATCTGAGAAGAGTGAGAGTTTGACTTCTTTGCCAATTCAGGTGCCTTTTATTTCTTTTTGTTGTCTGATTGCTGAGGCTAGGACTTCTAGTACTGTGTTGAACAGCAGTGGTGATAGTGGACATCCATGCTGTGTTCCTGACCTTAGGGGAAAAGCTCTCTGGTTTTCCCTGTTGAGAATGATATTCATTGTGGGTTTTTTCCAAATGGCTTTTATGATATTGAAGTATGTTCCCTCTATCCCTACACTGTGAAGAGTTTTAATCACGAAAGTATGCTGTCCTTTGGGGAGAGAGAATCTTAAACAGGCTCCATACCTAGCATGGAGCCCAACATGGGGTTCAATCTCACAACCCTGAGATCATGACTTAAACTGGAATCAAGAGTTAGTTGCTTAACTGACTGAGCCACTCAGGCGCCCCAGTGATATTGTCACTTTTAAATAATTTGTTGATTGAATGACTTGGCAGTCCATGGAGAATTACTCAATTTCATATATTTAAAGAACTGAAAAAGGAAAACAATTATTCTGTAACTTATTAGGAAGAGGGCAGATTGGGCCTAAAATGGGAGCAGTGTTATCCATACTTATTTGTTAAACTCTAGCTATTTTTGGTGTAAAACTTGAAAAAAGAATATTAGAACTGGGAGTGCCTTAGTAATCAACTTGTAAAATCCCTCCCTCCCTTTCTGGTGAGGCTAGAAAAATTAAGCTCCCACACACGCAATGATTTGGGACTTTAACCTAGATTTTTAGGAGCACCAGATCTTTGATCATTTTACTACACTGTGACCCTTTGTGAGGATCACTTCAAAAGTGTGATTCTGTTCTGTTTTTTAGCCTTTAGACACCCAGGTGAAATTATATCTCCCTAGATAAAGATCTTAACCCTGGAGAGATCCTTAAGCAAATCAGGATAATCAAATATGGCAGATGTTAGTTGGCATCATATTTCAGGAAGAAATAACTTGAGTTGGCTGAGTCCTAGAGCTTATACTTGTCTCTTGCATGAAAATGTTGCATGAAAATGTGTTGGGGCTTTGACATGTGTGGCAACCAGTTCTCAAAAGAGTGATTCACACCTCCTCCTACTCTGCAACTGTCAGTTCTGGCTTTTGGCAAAAGGTTGGAAATACTGCAGTCATGTGGCTTGGTTTGCTAGGAGAGAAGAGGCATGAGTGAAGGGTAGGCAGCACTAGAGGAAAGTCAGGAAGAATATGGGACAAAATAAGGGTAATAATGGAACCCCAGAGAAGGGAGCTGACCATTGGACATAGATCCAAGAAGGAATGAGGCTAATCCACAGCATTTTCTAAGACCTATCAGTTTTAATTCTTGCAGAGAGAAGAGAAAGGTATGATTTTGAAAAATGTTGAGTATCTAAAGGTTTTTAGAGTGGGTTGCATTATCCAGGGAAATTGTTATGCAGGCCAATAAGGAGAGAACAGGAATGTGGCAGGCAAATTGGTTCTAGACAGAAAAATGGGAAGCAAGGTAGACCCCCTTTCAGGGAATAGTGCTTTGGTTTGACCTTCACTGGATGGTATCTTAGGAGTGCTTGGCCATCCCTTTGTCCCCTGGAGCAATGAATTTATTCCACTCTTGCTGCTCATGGGGCACACTGTTAGGCTATGGCTACTTTCATCAGTTTCCTCATTGACTGGTTCTAGGGGAGGGTTATGGCAGGGGTACTCATTCCAAATAGCTAAGGTAGGGCTAGGGTGTTGTAAGAGCTAACAATATACCTCAAACAATAATCCTGAAACATTTTGAGCTGAGTCTTCTGTGACTACTGATATATGAGGTCACCTGAGTTGGGATCTTGGGGGAAGGTATGAATTTTTGAAAATATAAAAGATAGATATGAATAAAGAAAGAAATTTGTGTATGTACAGAAGCAAGTAGTAATGGCAACTTTTAGCTGCCATGGAGCAAGGTGGAGTGGGGAAACAGAAGAGGAGTGAACGACAAAAAGGCAATTTGTATTCATATTCAGAGTAAGGCTGAGTTCTGACTCAGGCAGGAACAGACATTTCTGAGTAGAACCAATACATATTACATGACTTTTGAAGAGAAAAGGAACCACAATGATGAGACGGGACACATAACATAAAAGTAACAATTCATCACACTTGTATGGACTTTCAGTGTTTACAGTTGCTTTCATATACTTTCTCTATTTTTCCGTGTACAGAAACGTGGCATTATTTTGTTTTTATTTCATAGATGAGGACGTTGAGCCTCAGAGTCATATATATATATATTCATCCAAGGCTGTGCAAATACTGAATCAGGAATTAAATTCAGGTCTTCTGATCCCAAATTCTGAGTTTTTCTTTGTAGATTATACAGCTTCACTCCAGTTTAGTCTGTGCATTGCTCTGGGTGGTCTTGGCTAAGGTCATTGCTATGTCGGTCAATATTGTACCTGCAATCCCTAGTCTGATGCCTGGCATGTGGTAGGCACTTAGTCCATGTGTTTAAGGGAAGAATAAACCAATAAATGGGGTGAGAAATATAGATGATGTTTAGTGGTGATGTGAATTAGGCATCTCTCCCAGTAAACTCCACTTCTAGAGATAGTTTGTGCTTTTTCATCCACCACCACTGTTGGCTACATGACTCTCTCCTTTTTAGTTACAAAGAAAAAGAAAACATAAGGAGGGGTATGGGCAACTAAGCCAGAGTTCAACTAGTATCTGCCTCAAATTTTGGTTAAGTGTTAGCTCATATTAAACTACATCATGGATCAACATTATCTTTCCTACATTAAACATCACTGATACAGAACATCTGCCAGATCATATATTTTTGGTTTTTTCCTTCTATCCTAGTGAAATAGAGTGATAGCTTTATTCATTTTACTAATACCTTTGCCTTATTTTGTTTGCATTAAATATTCCTTAATGTTATTGTATAATAATACATATATTTTTGGCATTTTAACATTGTTCTGTGTTGAAATCTCCTTGGGAAAAGGAAGCTTGTTTTCTGCTTCTTCTGTTTTTCCCACAATTCTGAATACAATGCTGAAGCACTTAGTTGGCTTTTAGTAAGTACTTGCTGATAAAGTAACTTTCTGAAGAGAAAATGAATTATTCTCTTTAATTTTGTTCTTGTCTGTCATTGCATAATAAAAGTTGTACATGCCATAGAAGTATGACTTTGCCTATTATGGGAGGAACCTGCTTTTTGATATCAGACACTACTAGGTTTTCATACCTGCCCATCACTTAAATACCTGTGGGAAATTTTACAATACTTGGGGTTTGTCATCTGTGAATGGGAGTGATAGTTCCATTCTTATAGGGCAATTATGGTAATTACATGAGTGAATAGATGAGAAACCACCAGGATACTGTACAACATATAGTAGGCATTCCATCTTCCATTTCACTCTTAAATAGTATTTTGTGGGAACGACCAGTTTTAACCTTAGCTCCCACATTTATAAAGTCTATAATTCTGGACAAGCGACTCAACTTCTTCAAATTCAGTTTTCTGTAAAATGAGACCAAGAAAGAGGATCAAACAGAATAGTTAATGAGAATGAATTTTGTAAACTGCAAATTCTTATACAAATGAAAGATATTTACTATCATCCATATTTTATTGACTATGATGAGGTACTAAGAAAGATTGTTTTTAATTTTCTTTCTTCTTTGAATAGAGGAAACTTGTCCAATGACTTAAAGTTTTCCAACCTAACTTAGTTTTAGAGAACCTGGCCTTGAAGTAGAGGATTTTCCTTTATCTCTTGGTCACAGAGTCTAATTATGGTGAAATCCCAACTGTTGTCATATACATTCTTTAGTAGGAATGTTAAAAATAGTATCTGCTGTTGTTTGCAGCAAATACCAGTCTTTTTTTTTTTTTTTTGCTACTAACTATACCTTTTAATCTAGTGACATAATTCCAGAACCACTTTTTCTCTCCCTTTCACCATACCTTCTAAAAATGATTTTTATAGTTGATCATAGTAACAAACGCATAAGAACTAATAGATATCAGACACGTTGTAAAACATGCGTTTGTAAGCTTTAGTTTCTGGAATGGAATGGTCAAAACTCATAACAGTTATTAGTAAGAAACATGAAAAGAAAGTGGATACATAATGCACGTTTTCTTAAGATGTTACAGGGAAAGCTTGTGCATGATGCAAATGCAAGATTAGTATTAGGCTTAGCTCTCTTTCTGAACTCAAATGGCAGTGTGAATATTTGGCTTCCATTCACTGAACTTCCAGAACCTCCTTAGCAAGATTTATCTTTTCACATGGGGGCATTAATCAAGGCAAATTCCATCACAACTGTTGCCACACATTGCTTGCCATGTGCTGTATAGTTAGTTTACCCAGAGCCTATTTCAAAGGACTATAATTTCAGTATTTCATCACTTCAGTATTTCATCTGTCATTCTGGCAATATTTGATGCCTCTTTTATCCTTCAGCGTTTTTTTTCTCCATATAAACTATTAATATATATGAAAATGCATGTGTCTCTCTTAGACTCTCATTACCATCTTGCCTGCACTGCTAGTTTTGCATGCAGCCTGCAGTAAATTCAGTATGGATGGTCTTAGTAAGTTATGGAAAAGCCAAATGTGATTGGACAGATTCATAAAATGTAGTCAGATTGTACACTACTGAATATATATTTCTTTCTCCTTCCTCTACACCCACACACAAGGCAGTGTGTTTGCATATATACATACTCTATGGGAGAAGTCTTGGCCACCCATAAATAAGTTGATAAAGTCCAGGAGTCACATAGTACTTACCAGAAACTGAGTTGCAGCTCATGAATCAGTTTGAGCTAACTATAAATAAATGGCCATGGGCTCATTACTGTGCTGGTTATGGGCCTTTTCCAGTGATTGGTTTTTAATCTAAAAATAGGGACCAGTGGGCTGTTTCAAATATTTCATGTCAAGGGAGTAAATGTCCATAATCAGCTGCCTCCTTTTTTTCTTCTTGAATCAGAACTTACTGTTAATACATAATGGCTAGGAAAAATGGTTGTCTCCAGGATTTTTAAGTTGTAATGTCACCTCAGATGCCAGAGCACAGATCCTCTGTGACCCTGCATTAATTGATTTATCATCCCTGTGTTCTTTACTAATTTTCTGAAATGAATTTGCAAACAAGTCGTAATGTCATAAAATTGATCTCAGCTAGTTAGCTGATCAGTTTACTGATTCCCATTACATTTTTCATGATTTGTAACTTCTGCTTTCTTGCAGTGTATTTGTCAGAACCCTTTTGGTTGCAAGTGACAGAAATGCAATTTGAAGTGGTTTAAACAGAATAACTGATTGACTTCCTTCATCTGATGGTGTAACAACCAAGAAGAGGATGTTAGAGAGCAGCCATATGACCTCCCTTTCTTACAAAGGAGAATATTACTTATTCCTTTTAAAAAATTTACCATTTCTCAGTCTGCCACATCTTCTTGTGGGTTCTCCAGAGCTTTTATCTTAGAAGAGCCCTTTGTATGAGAACTTTCAGATAGAGGGAACAGATAGTAGTGAGATAAAGATTTTCCTTGCTTCCTTCTGGGGAGGAAACAAATCATCTTTTCATATTCTAACAAAGGCCTGTTGGGTTTAAATCAGCTAAGATTATTAGGCACAGTCTGTAAGGGACTAAAATGAGGCTTTCTCTTCCCCCACTCCTTTTAAGATGATGTAATCAAAATTCTAAAGGACATTCCAATTCCACAAGACTGTGATTATATACAGTTCTTACGTGTATTGGAATTATGTTTGCTACTTAGTTTCCAGAGCAGTTCTAAAAACATAATTTGATGAAAACAGTAATTTTGGTGACTGATATTCTTTTGTACTCCCTGTTACCTTCTTTCCCTTCCCATACCATTTTCAGGTTCTGTCATAATATTATCTGGTTTATGAAGACAGATCAATAGATGGAGAATATATATACACACCACACTTTTTTTTTTTTTTCCTGTGGGCTTAGTATCCTTTGTCAATAAAGAAAAAGACCTCTACGTCCATCTTATAGCCTTGGTGTTAGTCCCTAACAGTTGCCTTCTCATTGTCTCTTGGTTAGGAGTCACCATTTGTATCCCTAGCTAAGGAATCCTTCTAGTATGGATAGCTCATTGTAGAGTTGTTTCATAATCACTCTTCAACTTACACCTGCTTCACATTTGGACTTTAATTCTTAGACCAGATGGTATCAGATGGGATTTTGCTTCATTTTGAGTTTCCTTGTATACCTGGGGCCTTTATATTAATCCAAGTAGGGATTCAGATATGTCTAATGAACTGGTGGGACAGCCTGCCAGGAGACTATTTGGATGGACTGGTTGGGATGAGATTTTCCTTTTCTCCTTTTCCTTTTGTTTTGTTGTTGTTGCTGGAAGATACTGAGGAAGTATATATTTGATATGGAAGCCTAGGGAATGAAAGAATAAGAATTATAGCACAAGGTCTGTTTTTTTAGGTTGATCCCTTGACCTGGTCCCATGGATGTTTGTTGAAGCATTTTGGAGGAAGGGAGGGAGGGAGGGAGACAGACAGACACAGAATATAAATGAAAACTGAGGAGCCCTTTTCTTGAGGTTCTCTGTGAGACAAATGGATGCATATTTCGGTTTAGTTCTCTTGTGGCAAATAATGTTGGAAAGTAGGGAAGAAGCACAGCCCTTCCACTTCTGTAGAAAGCACATGGCTGTTTGAGAGCATTGAAGTTTCCGGGGGAAATTAGTATCATTTTCTTCTCAAGATTTTTCAGGCCGCTTTGCAAGCAGTAGGAGGCAGCATCCTTCTACAAACATCAAATCTTCATGGTGAGCTGCTGCTCCATTGAATTTAGTAAACTACCCTCATGTTATTTTTCCAGCAGCAGACATCAGTGAAGGGGATTAGGATGGGAAGAACATGGTGGAGCCTAGTTGGTCATATGGAGGACTGTTTGTGAACTCCTATAACACATGCTTGAGGGAATCCTAAGAATTACTGAGTGAGAACTGAGATCCTTTGTGAACAATCTGAGCCATTAATTAGTGAAATAAGAGGTATTACTTTTAATTGGGCCACAGTTATACTCTATGAGGCCTGGGCAAACAGTCTACTCTTGCAAAGATCTTGACTTCATAGTCCTCTTCAAGAGATATTTAAGAATTGATGCCAAGATCTTGAGGGGAAAGCCTTTAAATAAAGGCAGAGCTACTGTTGCCACATCTTTATTTCTATAAATTTGTCATCCACTAAAGAAAACACATGTACATGTGTATCCACCCATACACACAGAAAGAAAGAGAGAGAAAAAGAGAGCGAGCACAGAAGCAGTTGATTTTAAAGAATGATCGACCATAGAATGATGCCAAATTTGGACTATTTTGGTGTACTTTCATCTTTTTATTTACTATTTCTTAGAGACACATGACTTATAAAATCACAGATGTTTGGGTATATTACTTGCACTATTAGTAGACTTAGGCTATAGTCAATTTTTTATGTTCTATACAGGAGATAAGCTATGTATGTTCTAAGGAATATTCTCTTAGTTCCTGGGAATGTCTGTTGAGGTATAAACCACGTATCTAAGATCTTCATATAACTGGGGCTGGGGAAGAAGAGGTTATTTTAGCTATTTTCCAAACTGACCTGTTAGGGCCATTGTCTTTATCATCTACCTAAATTCTTTCCTTTTTTTGAACCATTAATAAAGAACTGATGGCTTCAGTACACTTTGTAGCTTCATTAACTTTATCCAATTTAGAGTACTATTTAATTCCACTCACTAAAAGTGCTTGACTTGTTTCACAAACAAATCTGTACTAACCCATCTCATAGCAGCTCCTTTCTAACACATTTCTGGGTTCTGATTTGGTCAGCCTATTAACTAAGTCACATTTGCAGCCTGACCACTGTTGTACAATCTTAGCAATGTCATCTTCATTATTTATTTACTATGGAAGCTCCAAGAGAACATGATATTTTTTCTGTGGTTGCCTGGAGTTTGTGTTTGGACATATTGAAATAGTTTCTCCCTCATTGGCTGTGACTTGCATTTATGTGAAATTTTTTTGGTCAGATATTCCAAAGATTTATATAAACACAGCCAAGACAAAGCCTTCCTTTCTTGAAGGACATCCTCTAGGAATAGTAATATTTATGCTTTGGCTTATTCCCCTCTCTTCCTTGGTAGTATGCTGACAGCCATGAGAAATGTGTTTTCTTTAGAAGGATCAGATGTCATTCTTCTCAAGTCATCAGAGCCACCTTTTGCAGAACTTTGGCTAGTTTGCTTACTTTGAATTTCCCATTGATATATCATTTAACTGTAACTAGGTCAAGCAGAGCTGACTGGGTCTAGACAAGACTTCATTTTTTCCCTCCCTTGGCATGCCTACTTTAAAAGTTTTCATTAACTGTTATTTCCAAGCCTTCTCCTGTCTCTTCAAACCCAAGATCATATGTGTCCTTTAAGAGATATAAAAATAAATGGGAGGAATGAAAAAATACATTTAGTGAGGTTTGGAAGTCATTCAGACACAGAGAGCTTGACACAAGAAATCAAAACCAGTCTTCCTATATTCAGAGATTTTTTTCCTTATGATAAAATGTGGCTTCCTGTTTTTAAGGCTAATTCAGGTGCACAAACTGGTTATCAGAGGGCTTTTGCCATACTGTGTTTTGGGTGATGTAAGTTCAAGTGATTAAAAAGTACAGACATTGAGGGCACCTGGGTGGCTCAGTCGGTTAAGTGGCTGCCTTTGGCTCCGGTCATGATCCCAGGGTCCTGGGATAGAGTCCCGCATCAGGCTCCCTGCTCAGCGGAGAGCCTGCTTCTCCCTCTCCCTCTGCCTGCTGCTCACCCTGCTTGTGCTTTCTCTTTCTCTCACTATCTCTCTCTTTATTTAAAAATAAAATCTTTAAAAAAATAAAAAATACAGACATTGAAAATCTTAGTAATATCGGAATTAATAATATTGGAAAATCTTAGGAATATTGAAATATTCCTTGGTGAAATGTATTTAAACAAACTGTTTTTAGTGAAACATGCATCATTCTAGTAGACCTTAATGGATATTAAAACTATTAACACATAAATATTCATCTAGTTTATTTTAAACACAATGAACCCTCTATTTTTTCTCAGCATCGCTTAATGTGTTGAATAAACATACTTCAAGAGCAACTTAGTGCTGTGACAAATGCAGGTATTGAAAGGTGTAAGTAGATTCTTTCTATGGCTGCCCCTGTGACAGACTCAAAGCAAATAAAATAGCTAAAGTTCAAAATAAGGCACATATATTAACATTATATGTAGAAATCCTATGTTTAATGTAAAAAATATTATATTAATAAATGCTTCAAAATGCCTCTGATACTCAACATTCATAAATTAACAAGTTTGGTTTTCCTGTGGTACTTTTATATTCCTTAGCTGGAGTGAACCTGGAGAAACCATATCCAACTTACCTGTGGAAAATAATATGCCTAAGCATTTTACAGGAGATAGGTGACCTTGTAGGATCACCCAAAGGGCTCCTGACATGTTGGGAGAGGTCAGTGTGTCAGGATAATCAGGCTACATAAGGTGTACTGGATAGCTGTGGGTCTGCAGAGTTTGTACAGTTTTATATTTCTTTTTAGGCCTTACTGGGCGAGAATGGGGCCCAAGAGCAGCTAAGACCATAGTAGCCGTGGTAGTGTGGGTGGGTGGGATCTTATAGGCTTGCATTAGGAAGAAAACCTATCTCCTACCCCTAACCTTTCCCCACCCTACCCCATTCATATTTTTTTTTGTGAATCTATTTATATATTTAAAAACTCTACTAAGCAGGTTTATCAATTAAATAAAAATTATCTATATTTTACTTCTAGAAGAGAGAAATAAGTTACAAGAAAGTGATATTGCAGATAGTTTAAAAAGTAATGATGAAGACATGACCTTGGGTCAGTATAGTTTTTTTTAAAATTTTAAATGTATTTCTTTAAAAAGCCACTGTTTCTATTTTTTATATTTTTAGAGCAAGGGGGGGCAGAAGGAGAGGGAGAGAGAGAATCTTAAGCAGGGTACATGCCCAGTGCAGAGCCTGGTGCCAGGCTTGATCTCACAACCCTGAGATCATGACCTGAGCCAAAATCAAGGGTTGGACATTTAACTGACTGAGCCACCCAGGTGCCTCAGTATAGATTAAAGAAAAAAAAAAGAACAACATTTATGAGATATAATTCATATGCCATAAAATTCACCCATTTTAAACTATAGAATTGTTATATATTCAGAGTTGTAAAACAGTCACCAGAATATAATTTTAGAATATTTTTTTCTCCCCTTAAAGAAATCCTGTACTGATCAGCAGTCACTTACCATTCCTTCACACCTCCTCCCATCATCCATAAGTAACCATTAATCTACTTTCTGTTTCATAGATTTGCTTATTTTGGACATTTAGTATGAATGGAATTATATAATATGTGACCTTTTCTGATGCCTGCCTTCTTTTTACTTAGCATAGTGTTTTCCAGGTTCATCTATATTGTAGCATATATTAGTACTTTTTTCTTTTCTTTCTTTTCACTGCTGTGTAATATTCCGTTGTATGGATATACCATATTTTATTTATCCATCATCAGTTGATGGACATTTGGGTTGTTTTCTTTTGGCTCTTGTGAGTATTGCTTCTGTGAACATTCATGTACAGTTTGTATTTGAACATTTGGTTTGAATTCTAATATCCCTGTTTTTATAAATAAAGCCTTATTGAAACATAGTCCCACCCTTAGACATGGAGTTCTCTACTTGTTCCAAATAAAGTCATTCCCTCCATGCAGAGCTGTAGAGCTCTTTGCCTTTATATCCTGCCTTTCCACCTGGCCAGAACCCCAGAGTTACTGCCCTGGAGCTAGGGGCAAGGGCCTGCTCCTCCAGAGTGACCCCTTCCCCTTCCCCTCTCTGTAAGTGAAGAGGAGTAGTAACCCTTGGTATTATTGCATGGAATTTCTGTCATATAAGTGAGCTGGTGGTGGGGGAAGGAGATTGGGACCCTTGTATTCTTGGCTTATTGCTCCTAGGGTAGAGCTTCCACCCTAAGAGTGGAGCCAGTTCATAGAAGAATGACCTGGTCCTCTCAGCTTTGCCACCCGGAAAAGAACTTCTGTAACACAGGGCTGAGGGGCATGAGCACCCTACTGTGGATGAAGTTATAGTCCCAGATTGGGAGCTGGGGGAGAAGGAGTCTGTCTTCTTGGCCACACATGCCTGGAGTAGACCTTCTGTATCCTGGGGAGGGGGAGGTGCATAATGTGTGCCTAACAATGCGTTGAGGTTCAGATACCATAGACTTCTGCTGTGCTAACCAAGATTTAGTACATTTTCTTGAATGATTATTTCTTTGTTTGATTTATGCCCTTAGGGCAATTTCCAGAGACTTTATATAATTGCTTTTTATAATTTTTACTAGTTAAATTGCTTGCTGAGGAGTATGTCACCTGAGCTTCTTACTTCAACATTCCAGAATTCCTGCCACCCTCATTCTTGTTTAAGTTTAAATATTCAAATATTGAATAATTTAGACCAAACGATAATATTCTTATATTTCATTCATCATTACTTTTTTGGGTCTCCAATAGTTTTTCTATTTTTTTAAAATGTGTTTTGACACATGGAGCCTAAAGGGTTTACATGTGCCTACCCTGTTATGGGATAAGAAGCTCACTTTACGCACGTGTATTTGCCAAAGCAGCATTCTTAGTATTCCTTTACCTGTGTTTAATCTTTCTGAGAGAAAACATGGCATTTCTACAATTATTTCTCCCACATGCATCATTTGATCTTGAATAATAACAGATTGGTTTTTGTTAATGGCAAATGATAATACTGTGCTCTTCTATGGGAGGTAACCTATCAATTTTTTTTCTAAAGAGACTGAAAAAATGAAAATAAAATGATATCCCTTTAGTGGAAATTTCTTGTCACCGCTTTAGTCTGAGGTAAAGGAACATAAAAACATATCATGGCTAGGGAAAACAAGATAAATTATGATGGGTAGCATTTTTTGAAAATTTGAATGGTTCATGGGAGAATAAGTTGTATGTCAGGGTCTGATGATTAGTCCATGATAGAATCTTTGGAAAAAATACAGACCTCTAAGGAATGATTTTCAAAGTGGTAGCTTATTGACTTCATTTTGGGTGTAGAACTCGTATAAGACCCTACAGCATGATCTCTTAAAATCATTACTGTTCTTACATATCAGCTCTGGGAAGTGGGCTTTAGAAATGTCCAAATTACAACACATGGGCTATTATTAAGTATGTGTGGTATTTTTTCTAGGTACTTAAGTAATTCTAAATTTGTGGATCTTTTTTCCACAGGGTGATGCAAATAGTGATTTTGCAGCCACAAATCCCCCAAGAACCCCTATTTTTATGGACCACAGAATCTCTGCTTAGACAGTCAACCACTGTTCCAAACAGGCTGGGCAAGTAATGTTTTCTCTGCTGTTGCATTTGAGATCTTTGCCCATTTCTTTTACTTACTAGAGTTAAGTGGATTTCTGCCCATGAACCTATTTTAAAGTAAATGTTATATGTCCTAGTACCTTTTACCTTCATAGGAATGATTTCAAAAATTTTTTGGAAGAAAGTCAACCTTTTTTATCTCCACATGTGAACTTTGTTGCAGAGATAAAGCTGTCCATAAATCACCTTTGGAGAGGATTTGCAGAGGCCAATGTCTAGTAGTGCTGGTGACTACAGCAAGAAGATTTCCAGAAGCTCTCTATGTTCCTGGCTTAAAAGGGGCTTAGGATCCCAGAAGGTAAGGGAAAATTTTTGTTCTGATTGTGTTACTGCATCTTCTTCATTGTTCTTCTCCAATCTGGGAATGCCTATTTATTAAATAATTACTGTGTGCAAAGTATTGCATCTCTCTCTCTCTCTATATATATATGTATATCCAAATATACTATTTGATTTAATTCTGAAAGATAGTGAGTGAGGGAGGTATTGCTTTTCTCTTAGGAGAAGTAGCCTTACCATAGCCACAGTGCAGAAGTAGCAGAGCTGGAACTAAACTCAGATGTCTTATTCCAAGGTGATGCTCTTTTTGCTATACTGAAAAGGAAGGGCTGTGTGGCAGGGGTATCCATGGCACATAGGAGAGACCACAGGAGTCTCCTCCAGTGTCTGGGAGGGGAGAGATTGTACAGGTTCCAGGAAATGAGGGGAGATAAAGTAAGCATAGGGTAGAAGAGAGGGTCTTGCCCTCTTTTAGTTTTTGGGCATGAAATGCACCTCACTTAGGATCCAGAAGTTTAACTTTCTGAATCCCCAGTAAGCAAAGATTTAAGTCATTTATTAAGAAATTTCTTGGGGCACCTGCGTGGCTCAGTCGTTAAGCGGCTGCCTTCGGCTCAGGTCGCGATCCCAGAGTCCTGGGATCTAGCCCCACATCGGGCTCCCTGCTTGACGGGAAGCCTGCTTCTCCCCCTCCCACTCCCCCTGCTTGTGTTCCTGCTTTCGCTGTGTCTGTCTGTCAAATAAATAAAAGCTTAAAAAAAAAAAAAAGAAATGTCTTAAGTTGCTTTCATGAAGGTTTTCAACCTTATATGAATATTATAAAACTTTACTAGATTTTTATTTTGAAAAACATTATATTTTTAAACCTAAATCTGGGCAGTATGGATGGTTTGGGGAATCTTCTTTGTACCTTACTTCAATAAAAAAAATTATCAAAATTATGTGTACATAGTTAAGAAAACTAATAGGATAGAAGAATTTTCATTGTTCATCTTCTCCCATTCCAGTCTGCGGCAGAGGCAACCTGTGCTTTTTGTTTTACATCCCTAAGTAAATATGTGTTGTGCACAAATTCTTGAGTTTTCATCTTTAAACTTCATCTGTATTCTTCTTGTTATGACAGATAATAGATGATATATGGGGATATATGAGTTAATGTATGAGGATATATGGGCACTCCATCTCCCACCTTTATTTCTCCCCATTTTCTTAATTTTTGAAAATTATATCACCATTCAGTTTCTCATTTTGTTACCTTTGTAAAGACATTCTCATATAACCTCTATTTATTTTTGTTCTATTTCTTTGTTTTTAGTTTTAGACAGTATCTCTTGACTCCTCGCTTTATATGATGAATATATTAACCCCCTACCCTTCCTTCCACCTGTTCTTTTCTTTTTCTACCTCCCAGCTTCTCATAGCTGCATTTTCACAAGACTGTTAACATTTTCATTCCATTCTATAGCTATTGTTAAGTTTCTATATTTTGTGGGTAATTCTAGATGTTGGAAATAAATAAATACCATTGAAATTTGTTTGTTTTAAATAATAATAGTTAATTGACTACTTAGGATATGCCAGGCACCATTCTAATTGCTTTACATACAATAGCTCAAATTTCTTTACACATGTATTTACATAAATCAGTTCTCAAAAAATATTTTACAGATATGGAAACTGAAGTGTTGGCAAGTTCACTAACTTGCTCAAAGTCACCAGACTAAAAGTGGTAGTCAACGATTTGCATTAGTGTAGTCTTGCTCAGGAGTGCATTTCTGTTTGAATTAGCTTTTGTTGTGTACCAAACCGCACCCAAATTCCAGTGACTTAAAACAGCATCATTTCTTTACCTCATGATTCTATGGGCCAGAAATTTTGGGCTGGCCTTAGCTGGGCAGTTCTTTGGGGTTTGGCAGGTTTGTTCCAGCATCTGTGGGCAGTAAGGCAGCCCAGCTTCCGCAGGTTAGATGGATATTGGTTGGGGCCAAGGAGAAGACTAGCCATGTGTATCTCATCACCTAGAACTAGCCTGGTCTTATTCACATGACTGCTGGCAGAATTCTGAGAGAGAGAGAGAACAGAACCAGGTCAGGCTTCATGAGGCCTAGGCTTTGATATGGCACACTGTCACTTCTGCATTCTACTGGTGAAAGAAGTCACAAAATCAGCCCGGGTTCAAGGGGAAAGGAAATACACTTCACTTGTTGGGAGTTGCTGCAAAGTTACGTTTTAGTAGTGTGCTTACCGTGAAAGGTGGAGGATTGGGACCATTTTTGCATTCTACCATAGTTCCCTTGGCCATTACATGTATTGCTCTCTATATGTAAATATTATTCATTGGAGAGCCAATAGGTGCTATGATTACATTTCATTTTCTATGTTTTCAATGTCATCACTTAACATGAAAAATAAAACTGAAGAGACCTCTTTCTTTAGACTCCATCAATTGCTCAGTTATTATATTTTATTTTAATTTGTTTTGTATTAGGCCATTTCTTTCCTATACATCTCCCCCCACATGGGGTTTATGATTGCCATCCCCACCTTAAGAAATACATGCTTGCTTTATTATACCTGTAATAATTTATTGCTTTTTGTTTATTTTTTCTAATACTTATAATCCATTCCTTTTTTTTTTTTGTCTTGAAGATATTCCTGGATCCAAATGATTCTGGTTATAATTTGCACAGATTGCTTTGTAGGCTATCATCTGGAGATTTCTTTTCATGTATTTTTTGGTTTATTGTTTGTTCTTTATATCTTATATCTTCTCTCTTGGTTTTCACCCATATTTTGCTGGGAAATATCTTCAAGCAACTTCTGCAGAATATAAGTAAACTTTCTGAGGCCTTGCATGTCAGAAAATGGATTTATTTTCCTTTTACATTTACCTGAAAATTTGTCAGGGTATAGTTTTTTAGGATCAAAATATTTTCCGTCAGTATTTTGAAAATCTTGCACAACTGTCTTCTAGCTTCTACTTCTAATGAGAAATCTGACAGTAGCCTGACTCTCTTGTTCCTTTGTAGGTTCTGTGTTTTATTTCTCCTTTCTCTCTTTCTCAGATATTAGATTTCTCTCTCCTTTTTGTTTTGAAATTTCATAAAGATGTGTTTAAACATGGATCCTCTGTTAGATCCTTTTAAATTTTTATATCTTAAGTTCTGGGCAATTTTCATCTATTACTACTTTGATAATAATCTTTCCTTTGTTTTCTCTATTCTCTCTAGAATTCTTATTAGTCAGATGTTTGACTTCCTAGATTGATTCTCTCTATATGTTTATCTCTGTCTCTTGTTCCACATTCTGGAAGATTTCCTCAGCTTTATATTTGAAACTTCTGATTGAATTTTTATTTTTTTCAATCATGCTTTTAATTTTTAAGAAAGTTTTATCATTTGCTGATTTTTCCTTTTTTCATTACATTCTGTTCTTCTTTCTAGATCCCATGTCTTCTTGAACATTTCTGGGTATTATCTATGAGAGATTAAATTTTTTTTTTTAAAACAGTTTCCTCCAGGTTCAGTTTTTCTATTTGTTTACTTTGGTGTTTGTTTTTCATGTAGTTAGTTTTCTTCAGATGACCTCTGATTTCTGGGTATCTGTTCATTTATTAGAATGAGAAAGTAGGTAGGTCCTCTGTGAGTTCTGTGTATATAGGTAATACTTGTCAACCAGTAGGCTTAACTCTAATATGAGTGGGTCGGATGTTTATTCCTGTACGAAGGTGTAAGAGAAGAGAGTGAGAGGTTGCTCATTCATATGGAGAGACCTTTTATTAACGGCCCACTTCCAAATCCCATCCACTCACTGGCTGATTGTATTTCACAGTAACTCCAGGACTCTGCTCCCTCCACGACTGAAATTTTCTCCACAAATATTCTAGTCTGAAGATTTTTCCTTTCTATTTCACTTGTTGACATTCTTTTATTTCTTTTGTATCTCAGATATTTGTTGAAATTCACTCCCCTGAACATATTATTCTCTGTTACAGATTTATATCTCTTTCATTCCTTCAACATAGTTTTAATAGGTTCTGGAGAAGAAGGAGGGGCAAACATGTAATCTCAGTTGGATACTTTTACACAGAAGTTTTCTCCATACCTTACTTTTCAAAAAGAAAAATCCTAACTGTATGTACTCTGCTCAGGAGGAATATTCAGTCTTATTTAATTGATGAAGAGAAACTCTTTTGTGTGGTAAGATCTATATGTGCTGTATTTTCAGGTCTGTTCAGCTAAAAGTTCTTAAAAACATAGCTGTTTATGGTTTAGCACCTACTGGGTTAGGAATGAAAAACTCATATTGCTCTAGTGATATACTATCCATATGTCACTATATTATGGAATATGATAGGACTGTTGTATTACCCTCTTCCAGCTGTTCTGGGATTATCTGATATATGGGACAAGAACTCTTACCATACATGTATATAAATATGCTTAATTAACATAGACAGATTTCTTGTCGGTGGTTGGTATATTAATCTGGCAAATCCTTTTCCTATCCTGCCAAATTTTTGATCCCTTGAATGTCTGCCAGTCTAGTTCTTAATGGCTCTAAATATGGGGAACCCTTCATTTAGACTTCCTTGAAGCAGTGGCCCACCTTCTTGTTGCTCTTATTGTAATTCTTTTGGATTGTTCTATTTCTTACGCTCCCTGTTTAAAATCCTAGGAAGTTATTCCCTTCCTCAGTGGGTAGATTTGCCTGGTTTATTCTCAAACCCAGTTCATATTTTATGAAATCCTCTGAATTCTTCAGGGCATATGGCTTGCATGTCCTCACCTCTTTTCTCTCTCTCCTGTAAATTTAGCTCTGTGTCTTCATCATCTGCCAAAGTGTCCCTTAGCTTTCTCTTGAAAGTTTTCACACACACTTTCCCTGTTTCAAGGGGGTGTTTTCTTTGCTGTTTACAGTAGTCTTTTAGAAACACAAATTAGATAAACCATTTGGACTTTCAGTTTCTGCAATATTAGATCACTTTTGAAGGGAATCAAGATGCAAGATTAATATTTTTTTTAGAAGTCTAAAGTATCTCATTCTATTAATTGTATATTCATTCAAGAATATACATTGAATTTTTTATTGAATCCATATATATTTGGGGTATTATGGTGGTCAAAGAGCATATATATAGATTTTATTTAGGTGTTAATAAAATAATCACACAAATAATGTAAAATTGCACAAGAACTGTGATGGAGAGAGACAGTCATGGAAAGTGTCATGGTCTTGGAGGTTGGAGAAAGATCTATTAGGAAGTCATAGTTGACTGTGGGAGGAATGACATGATTATATTTGCACTTAAAAAGTTTATTCAGATTGACTGTATTGGCTGGGGGGCCAGAAAGGATTTGAGTGGAACAGTGAGAGGAATATTCCAGGTGAGATATGATGGTAGTTTGGACTGGGATGGCAACACTGGAAATGGAGAGAAGGGGAAGAATGTAAGAGTTATCTAGAAGGTAAAATTGGTAAGACCTGATGACTGGTTAAATGGTGCTAAAGTGGGAGAGAAAGAAAAATGTCAAGGATAATTTCAAGGCTTGAGTAGATAGATGGATGATGGTGCCATTCACTGGGGTAGGTAATACTGGATGAGGGCCAAATTTGGCAGGGAGGGAGATCAGGTGTTGGGTTTTTATGCCAAATTTAAAGGACTGTTTCAAAATCTGAGTAGAAATATCCTGTAGACATTTAATTATAAATAGCTGCAGTTGTGGTTCTGGAGTATTTCTATTGTTCTATAGCCTCATTAGCCTTTGGTGTTCTCAGTGTTCTGGGCCAAAGACTTTCTAATAGGTGTGTAGTGCTATTTCTTGTGGTTTTAATTTGCATTTCTCTATTGACATGTGATCTTTTCAAATTTTTTTTTCATCTGCATATCTTCTTTAGTGAGGTGACTGTTAAGGTCTTTGGACTATTTTTTAATCAGGTTATTTGCTTTCCTGTTGTTGAGTTTTAAGAATTATTTGTATACTTTGGATAACAGTCTTTTATCAGATGTGTCTTTTGCAAATATTTTCTCCCAATCTGTGGCTTGTCTTCTCATTCTCTTGACATTGTCTTTTACATCAAGTTTCATTTTTGATACAAAGTTTTTTGTTCTGTGCTGTCTGGCTCTGTGTGCTGAAAAATACTTCTGGAATTTGGAAATTCGTGTTGAGAGGTGAAGTAGCTTTTGTGAATTCTGAAGTACTCTCTGGAGTGACATTCTAAAATTGATGTCTTAGTTTACCCTTGAAGGTTCATATTCTATGTGTCAGCACTCACCCCCCCAAAGGGAGTTTTATGCTCTTGACATTGGGCAGGTGCAGAGTTTTGGCCATGAAATAAAAGCTAAATATTGTCTGGATTCTGGGTCATCATTGGAGGTAATTTAAAACTTACTTAAACAAAAATCGAAATCTACTGCAATAATGTAAGAGGCAATATGACTAGTGGAATGTGCATGTGATGAGGAGTAAAAAGATCTGGTCACTAGTGTGTGTGCCAACATGTGGTAGCTGATTGTTTTGGTCAAAAAAGTCTTAAAAACCTATTTCCTGGGGTGTCTGGGTGGCTCAGTTGTTAAGCGTCTGCCTTCGGCTCAGGTCATGATCCCAGGGTCCTGGGATCGAGCTCCGCCTCAGGCTCCCTGCTTGGCGGGAAGCCTGCTTCTCCCTCTCCCACTCCCCTTGCTTGTGTTCCTGCTCTCGCTGTCTCTGTCTCTGTGTCAAATAAATAAATAAAATCTTAAAAAAAAAAACAAAACCTATTTCCTTATCTGTAAAATTGGAATAATATTAACTTAATAATAATCTTAATTGGTAATATGCATTGAAATTTCTTCTATGTCTTTTCATGATTTGATAGCTTATTTTTTAGTACTGAATTATATTAGTTAATAATATTGTGATAATAAATTTTATGTGTCAACTTGGCTAGACTTTGTTACCCTGTTTTTGGCTAAACACCCATCTTAATGTTGGCTGTAAAGGTATTTTTTAGATGTTAGACTACCATTTAAATCAATAAACTTTGAGTAAAGCAGATTATCCTCCATAATGTGGGTGGACCTCAAACCAGCAGTTAAAAGCCTTAAGGCAAAAGATTAAGGTCCCCCCCAAAGAAGAAGGAATTCTGCCTCCAGATTGCCTTTAGGCATGGCACTGCAACATTAACCCTTTCCTAGTTCTCCAGCCTGCTTTGAAGATTTTGGACTTGCCAGCCTCCTTAACTGTGTCAGCTAATTTAAAAAAAAATCGCTCTGTCTCTGTCTTCCACACACATACACACACATGCTATATTGGTTCTGTTTCTCTGGAGAACTCTAATACAGCTAATACAACTGTCTAATCACTATCACAGTAAGATAAAATCAATGAATGAATGTAACTGTGCTATATAAACCTCAGAGTGCCACTCTGAAATATAAATGACATAAAACCCAAATATAGATACAGAGGCTCTCTTGTATAAAGGAGTGATCATTTCCTTGTTCTTTATTGATATTTGTTTGCCACATCCCACTTTAAAAATTGTTACAAGATTAAAGAGCAGTTCTGGAAGCCAAAAATGAGCTTGGGAGGATCAGTGAAGACCTGGAATGAGGGTCAATGAAGAGCTGGAATGTTCTGGATCTCAGCAGTTTAAAGAAGAGAGGTATTGGTTATAAGCACAAAGATAAGGATGAAATAAAGGTTTCTGGATTCAGTCATTACAGAAGTAACATGGAGTAGGTTCCATAGACTAGTGGTAGTGAATCTTCATGTGTATGGGCAAATCCAAGGTCACACAATATTTTCTTGAAGTTGTAGTTTTAAAAGGTATACTCCAGAGTATACTCGAGTGAGCTGTAAGACTCACACTCTATAGAGTTATTTCAGAAACATTTATTTTCAAAGGATATCGTGCATCATCAAATGGCCAGGACAATAAGTTAATCCTGCAGGCTAGAAGGTCTATTTGTGAGTTTAAGAGTGAAGAAGACACTTTAATATCTTATTTCTTTGTTCAGATCTATCTGCAGATTGTATGGGAAAGCTCTTAATAAAGAAGTTTAAATACAGAGAGATAAAAACTTTCCTTAATATACTATGCACATTTGATGCTATCATGATTGGCAAATTTCCCAGATCAAAAGCTGCTATTAGCTCACTCTTTCTTTAGCCAACATATTTTCATTCAGATTAGTCCTGTGCACTGACATGCAAGAGAAACATGAATTCCTAATAAAATATGGCCCAATGTTATCTAACGTGTTATATCTAAGGATCATATCAAAAATACAAAGTTTAATAGAACTCCTTAAGGTAGTGTACTAAATAAATGTCCTTTTTTTTTTTTTTTTTTAGTAACCCCAAAAAACCAAATTTATTTTTAATTGCTGGAATAAATGACTTCTGGTCAGATGGTTTTAGATAGATCCACCCAGAGTTGATTCCTTGATGCAAGTGCTGATGTGCAAACAGCACAAGGCTGAATGGGTGCATAATCAATAATGCATCTAGAGGCTTTCAACTGAGTTCAGTCAGAGTAGCTATTAGATCTTGTCTCTCAATATCTCATCTCTCTAGCTAATTTTTCAAATATTCCAGGGAAACTTGGCTGCTGTAACCCACCTTCCTTTGAGCAATAAGGAGAAAGAAATTATTCCCAGAGGGATGAAGAATATTTTTTTCAGTGGTTCTGTACATATTTGAACCTGTGTCTCAATGATTATGCACAACCAGTGTATATTTCAGAGTCTTTTATTTATTCAACATTTATTCAAAAATATTTAGTGCTTTCTAGTTGTTAGGTACTGTTGGGGATAGAAGACAAGTTCTCTGATGTTTGTGTACCGTTTAGTGGATGAAGACAGAGATAAACAGGTAAACCAAAACATATGACACTTTATAGCTATTACATATAAGTCCTAAAAATAATGAAATGAGTATTATAAGGTGGGGAGTAGGATTGGCAGGACTAATTTTTTTTTTTTTAAGATTTTATTTATTTGACAGAGAGAGACACAGTGAGAGAGGGAACACAAGCAGGGGGAGTAGGAGATGGAGAAGCAGGCTTCCCCGCGGAGCAGGGAGCCCGATGCGGGGCTCGATCCCAGGACCCTGGGATCATGACCTGAGCCTAAGGCAGATGCCCAACGACTGAGCCACCCAGGAGCCTCTGGCAGGACTAATTTTATAGGGTAGTCAGGGGAGGCCTTTTCAAGGAAGTGACTTTAAGCTGAAAATTTGGAAAATGATATCTCCAAGGCAGAGGGAGCCCTAATCCAGAGATTCTGAAGTAGGATTTACAGTTAACTTTGAGCAACATGGGTTTGAACTATGTGGATCCACTTATATGCAGATTTCTTTCAATAAATGCAGCATAGTATTGTAAATGTATTTTCTCTTCCTTGTGATTTTCTTGACATTTTCTTTATCTTTATTTTGAGAATACATCATATGATACACATAGCATACAAAATACATGCTAATTGACTCTTCATGTTATCAGAAGGCTTCTAGTCAACAATGGGCTATTAATAGCTAAATTTTGGTGGAATCAAAAGTTATAGGTGGATTTTCAACTGCATAAGGGGTCAGTGCCTGACCCCTGCATTGGCCAGGGGTCAGCTATAATATGTTCAAGAAACAAAAGGGAAGCTTGCATGGTCAGAGTGCAGAGATCAGGGGGTAAGAGTGGTATGAAGGCTGTGCAGGGTCTTGAAGACTGTGATCGGGAGTTTGGATTTTATTCCAACTATACTTGGAAGCCACTGGAGTGTTTTGAGTTGGGGATTGACATGATCTGTTTTTCCTTCCTTCTGCCATTTTCTCTTTGTACTTTTCCAGGCACTTAGCATTCAGCTTTTCCATGGATTTTCTAAGTCAGTATTTTAAATAATATGTTTTCTGGGTAGTTCCTATCTGTTTGAGTAGCTCCATTCTGGGAAGTGGTAGTTATAGTACTGTTACTCCTTTTTTTAATTGCATAATTTCCCCCAACATTTTTGGTTTAAAATCACAGAAAGTGTGATACTGTAGTATTTCATGAAGTGAAAGAGTTGGCTCTGTTTTCTTAGAGTTTGCACACTGATAAGTCTATGAGTCACATTCAGCCCATAGTTTTATTTGGTCTGTTTGGAATTTTACAAATTGGGAGACTTAACATAAATGTCTGGAGTAATATGATGATCTTATTTATATATATCCAATGGCTCATATTTGAAAATAGGATTAGAGAAAGAATTTATAACAAGGGACTTAAGTCAAAGCTAAAAGACAAAGAGCTAGGGAGGCAGATTTTACAAAGCCAAAGGTGAAAGCCTGGAGACCAACATTCATTGTATATGACTTGCAGTGTTTGGGAAACTGTCATATTACATAGTACTTAAAAAGGTCTAATAACCCATATTGTAGTGATGCAAATCCCAGATCTAATGCTTTTGAAGTGTATGACCTTGGATGAATTACCTTTCTCTGCTTCCATTTTATTCAGTGTAAAATGGGGATAGTAAGTACATTCTTCATAAGGTTGCTGTGAAAATTAAGTTATTAGTACTTATGAAACATTTAGAACAATGCCTGTTTTAGTAACATTCCATAAATATTAGTACATTTTACAGATAAAAAAAACTTGACACTCAAACAACTAATTGATATCAAAGAGGTTACCCAGCAAGTTAGTGGAAGAGTCAAATCCTGAGACCAGCTCTTTTAAGAAGATTTGTTGGTGGTATTTCAAGAGTAATTTGAATTATTTGGTTTGAATACCAGCATTGCCAGTTTTACCACTGGTTAGCTCAAAGTTTTATCTAAATCAGCAGTTCTCAATATTTGAATTTTAAGATGTTTTAATGCTCTTAAAAATTATTAAGTACCCTTGAAGATCGTGTGTTTATGTGGGTTATAGCTATCAGTTCCATATTGGAAATTAAAGCTGATAATTTTAAGAAAAATTACTCATTAATTAGTTTAAAAAAACTATTATAAGCTATCATAAATAACATATTTTTATGCAAAATAATGGTTTCCAAAACAAGAATATTTAGAGAAAGTGGCATTATTTTACATTTTTGCAAATCTCTAATGTCTGGCACAAAGACATCTGGATTCTTCTATCTGCTCTGCATTGAATTAGTTACAGTCTTACTCTGGAAAACTCTAATGTGCATGCATCTTCTTATTAATATGAAAGTATGAAAGTATTGACTTGACAGATTTTCTGATAGTCTCTGGGACCTCAGGAGGTCCTCACACCATGCTTTGAGAACCATTGATCTAGGTAAAATTAGAGATTTGAGATAGGAAAGAGACAATTTCTGCCCAAGTCCCAAAACGTACTTTAGAGGTGGAAACTCAATGGCCAAGAGCAAAACTTTCTAGGGAACAAACACCAAAATCAAACCTTTGCTACCTTTTATAAGATTAATAACTCTACTTATATATCATTCCAACAAATGCCCACGGCCACCCCCAAAATATTCATTGCATTGTCTAATTACAAAATATTTTCTCTTCAACCACCTCCCATCCCAAGTTGTGTGTCTGAAAGCACTTAGGTGAAATTGGTCAGAAGTAAATTAATGAGTAAAAGCATGCTCTTTTAATTCAGAGGAAAATGAGAAATATGCCACATATTCACCTGTCTTCTTTCTTGTCCTTCCAAGCTCCTTGGCCCTCCTATTATATTAGTTTGCTTTGGGATGAAAGTTGCGTAATTCCAGTGATTCCTTTCTGTAGTTGATAAAGTTATAGATGGGTATTGGAAGGATAATTTCTGCTTGCTAACATCCAATGATCTGTGAAGAATTCAGTTCTCTTCTTATTCAGTAGATCTGAAGAATGGCTACTATACAGTCTGCATTTATAGAAAGAAAATTGTTTGTAATCAACCCAGAAAAGCACGGATATTTTAGGCTGGTCCATAGAAAAAACTTTGGACGAACCATTTCTTGTAATGGGGTTCATTCTGATGAGGCCTGAGTATTTGTGGACTCTTCAACAGGCTATGTATTTAATTTCTTCAGGCAAAACTTGAAGTCCCACTTCCTCTATGAGTGCCATCTTTAATGTATTCATTTATTCAATATTTGTTGGCTAGCCACTATGCCAGACAAAGTGGTAGATACTAGTGACCTAAAGATGAATGTCCAAAATTTATATATTTGAGGAGTTCAGGAGATAGCTATATAATTTAAATATGTGTGAAAAATGCTGTAATAGAGACACGAGAACACAATACTTTAGAAGACAAGCAAGGGGAGACTGATTCTACATGATTTGTGAAAAGTTCACTGGAACTGGGTCCTGTAGGAGGTACAGAGATTTAAGGCAAGTGAGGAAAGGGCATTACTGACAAAAGGAACAGAATGAGTAGAGGCTTGGAGTCGTGAAAAAGTGTGAGGTGTTCAGGGAATTATGAGAATTTTCAGAGACTAGAATTAGGGTGCATGTGAGTGGAGGCTGGGGCAAGGCTGTGGTCACACTGTGACAGCTCATAGGGGCTGAAATGAAAAAAACAAAGGGAGGGGGTTTACATTTAACCCTTAAGCCAGAAGGAACCATCAGTGGGCTGTTTTTGTTGAGATATATATTTTAGAAAGATTTTTCTGGTAGTGAATGGGCAGGAAGTGGAATGCATTAGAGAATGGAAGCAATGGTCCAAATGAGATAAAATGGTTTCCTGCACTGAAGCAGTTGTGGGAACAGAAGTGAGACAGTAGGGATAGAATTGAGAGGTATTTAGAAGCTAGAATCAAATATTGAGGAGATTAGATATGGAGAATGAGAGTGACAGTCTTAAGAATGATTTGTAGAAAAGTGAACTGGTGAATTACAATTAGAATGATTACTAATCAAACATGGAAAACTGCAGCAACAATAGGAAGTAGTAGAAATGATGATTTTTTGGAACATGGTGAATTTTACAGACCTGTGGCTTATCTAGGTAGTACTTGGAAATACGGGTCTCAAAAGAGATTGAGAAGTTGTGTTTTCCTTCTAGAAATTTCTGTAATATGCTCAATCTATACTACATATCAAGTTGATGACAAACCTGTTGCTATCATTTCTACAGATGTCTTGTGACTTCAGCTAAAAATAAAATTTTCTAAAGGTTTCCAAATATTTTGGGTCTCAAATAGTAAGCTTTCAAAAAGCACAGGGATTGGGGTATGGGCAAAACAGATGAAAGGGACCAAGAGGCACAGATTTCCAGCTATAAAATAAATAAGTCATGGAGAAGCAATGTGTACAGCATAGGGACTATAATCAATAATATTGTAATAACTTTGTGTGGTGATAGATGGTAACTAGACTTACTGTGGGGATCATGTCATAATGCATAAAAATACTGAATCACTATGATGTACATCTGAAACTAATAGGATATTGTATGCCAATTATACTTCAATAAAATAAAATAAGATAAATAAAATACAGGACAGGGATGATGGATTCTATCTTTTTTTGTTTTCCCATTGTGCCTAAGACAGAGCGAGGCACATATTAGGAAAAAAACACCTAATGTCTTTCTTTAAGGTCTGAAGACAGAATCAGAGACTGAAGGCAATAAAGAATATTTTAGAAAATTGAGCAATTAAAGAAATTCAGAGAATTAAAAGGAAAAAAAAAAAGAGAACCCCTCCTAAGGATTCTTAGAAAGAACTGGGGAAAATTGGAGGATATGAACAGGGAAGGTCTTTTATTTTTAGTACTAACACTAATTGGAAGAACAATGGTTGTTAGGAGGGTATTTTTTTTTTTTAATTTAAGGAAGACGTTTATTTTGTGGTAGCCTGCTGAATGAAATATAAGGGACAGCCTCAGGTTCTGTCACACTATATCATTCATATGGTTTTGAATATGAGCTTCACCTATTCTACATCTTTCACCCCCATTCCTTTGCCCTTTTTTTAAAAATTTTATTATGTTATGTTAATCACCATACATTACATCATTAGTTTTTGATGTAGTGTTCCATGATTCATTGTGTGTAACACCCAGTGCTCCATTCAATACGTGCCCTCTTTAATACCTATCACCAGGCTAACCCATCCCCCCACCCCCCTCCCTTCTAGAACCCTCAGTTTGTTTCTCAGAGTCCATAGTCTGTCATGGCTCGTCTTCCCCTCCAATTCCCCCCCCCTTCATTTTTTTCCTTGCTATTATCTTCTTTTTTTTTTTTAAACATATAATGTATTATTTGTTTCAGAGGTACAGGTCTGTGATGCATCAGTCTTACACAATTCACAGCACTCACCATAGCACATACCCTTCCCAATGTCTATCACCCAGCCACCCCATCCCTCCTACCCCCCACCACTCCAGCAACCCTTAGTTTGTTTCCTGAGATTAAGAATTCCTCATATCAGTGAGATCATATGATACATGTCTTTCTTTGATTGACTTATTTCACTTAGCATAATCCCTTCTAGTTCCATCCACGTTGTTGCAAATGGCAAGATTTTGGGGTTTTTTGATGGCTGCATAATATTCCATTGTATATATGTATACCACATATTCTTTATCTGTTCATCTGTTGATGGACGTCTTGGCTCTTTCCATAGTTTGGCTATTGCGGACATTGCTGGTATAAACATTGGGGTGAATGTACCCCTTCGGATCCCTACATTTGTATCTTTGGGGTAAATACCCAGTAGTGCAATTGCTGGATCATACGGTAGCTCTTTTTTCAACTTTTTGAGGATCCTCCATACTGTTTTCCAGAGTGGCTGCACCAGCTTGCTTTCCTACCAACAGAGTAGGAGGGTTCCCCTTTCTCTGCATCCTCGCCAATGTCTCTCATTTCCTGACATGTTAATTTTAGCCATTCTGACTGGTGTGAAGTGGTATCTCATTGAGGTTTTGATTTGGATTTCCCTGATGCCGAGCAATTTTTCATGTGTCTGTTGGTGTGGTTGTTTTTTAAGATGACTTTCTTTACTTTATAAGAGATAACTGGTTTGCTTCAGAAACTTTTTTAAGTTCTGATCAACTTTAGGGAACACAGTCTTTAGGTGGTTCATATCTGATCCATATCATTAATTTAACTTTATTTAGGTACTATTTCTGTTCAAGCTGACATTGCTTAAGAGAAGATGCCAGATGAATGAGATGCTGTCATATGTCTTTTAAATAGAAGTCTTGCTAAGGCTTGCACTTGGGGAAAGGCTAGTACAGTTAAAGTCAGTGACTCTTTCATATCTCTTTGCTCTGTCAAGCATAAGAGGAGGAGGTACTGGGAAGCTTTGACAAGGAGAGCAGGAACTTTAATTGAGGGCAAGTGGGGCTCAGGCCCTGTTTCCTAATTGTAGATGTTTGTTCAAACATCAGGTGCAAATCCAAATACACTGCAATTTAACAGAGGGCAAAGCTCACTTAAATAAAGGACCATTTGATTCAAAGAATTATTTTTTTTAAGGGGGGTTTGAGGGGGAGGGGCAGAGGGCGAGAGAGAATCTTAAGCAGGTTCCACATCCAGCATGTAGCCTGATCTCACAAGCCTGAGATCATGACCTGAGCCAAAATCAAGAGTCGGAAGCTTAACTGACTGAGCCACCCAGGCGCCCCTTGATTCAAATAAATTTAAAATGTCTTTTCTTTAGCCAGACCACCTACACATTATATTTTTGTATTTCTGGAGAATCTAAGAATCTGATTGTGGAGCTTCACCTTACCCCTTTTTCCTTACTTGGATCTTTTTTGGTGTGAATGTGTTTCTATCTGTCTATGCATGGATCCACAGTTTTTGCTTTTCGGCATAGAGGAGAGGCTCCGGATGACCAGCACTCTTCGTTTCTAGTTACTATTACATATATTACTTTTATAGCTTCCATCTTGCTATTTCGATGGATAAGAAATATGATCACAGGGCAACTGGAGTTAATAACCAATTTTAGGAGGATATTGCTTAAATGGTTTCTCAATTATGTTCCAGTTGGTTCCTTGTGTTGATAAAATGAAAGCCTCTTAATAGTAGAGTTCAAATTGTAAAGCTGAGTTGAAGTTTGAGGATTCTTGCTATCCTTTAACATTTAATGGCACTCAATTTTCCTGGCCCGTATTTTTGACATAGTGCTCCACGTTTCATCTGTCAGAGATACATTCTTACTTGGGCCTCTGGGCCAAATGAACTCCACCTATTAAATTTTGTGGTGTACTGTTCAATTGTTCTTTTATTTAGTAGGTCATTATTAATTTAATGAATCTGGTCCTAGTCCTTTCACACATGGTGCCATAGGTGAGGAAAGGATTCAGATGTTCCTCCAGTATTGATGATTTTCTTGTCATGTGAGTGCCATACAAGCAGCTCTGCAGCCAGACTTTCTTGGTGGCCAAATATAAAGCCTTCTAATTAGAAGTATGTGATGCTATAATGAAAACATTATCAAACCAGCTGTACTGTGTGTACAGATTTTCTGTTTTTATTCATGTGTGTGCATCTATTACAAACATAGCACAAATAGAATATAAAAATAAGTTAACACTCACAGCCAAACCTGTTAAATTTAGTTCAACAAATTGTATGAAACCCTCCATCTGTTTGCTACATTATCCTCACAATGATAATAGGCAAGGCAGATTTGCTAGCTGAATTTTATAGAGAGAACGGCTTGTTCAAAAAAATATATAATAAGCTCCCCTAAATGAAACCAAACCAAACAGCATTATTTTCTCCTCTGTGGCTTTGAGTGTTTATATTGTAATATTACATTTATACAGATGTTATTCTTGATCTGTTGTGCCAAAGGATGACTTTGAAGCTCATTTATCAATAATTATTGTTTTGGCCAGTATGAGTCTTCCAAAAGAGCAAACAAGTATGAGGAACAGATCTTTTGATTTCTTTAGTAATGGGTCATGAATAGCTGTTATCTACCTTTTGTATCTTTTCTCTATGGTTTACTCTTGGTGTTGCAAATACAACATTTGTATTTTGAACAATATAGAAGGACAGAGAGGTCTTTATCATATAATAACTTGTAAATGGAATAATATTTACATCCTAAGGTTATTGAGGATTACGTGAGACAAAGAAGTACCTAGCATGAGTGCTAATTTCTCAGCTGATGAAGAATTTAGCATTCACATCTCATTTAGTGGTAATTGTGACCTCTTGGGGACATCTCAGAAATACCATGACATGCCTTTCTAGAATGTCAAATTCTCCTGACTGTTGTTTTGTGAACAGCTAACTTAGCTTTAAGATCTCTTCCTCATACTCTTTAAGACTTTCTTCACTTAAAATGAAAAGCTCCTATTATGTGTGAAGCCTCTGGGTGCTGGATATATAGGGCCTGAAGATAAATGAATCATATAATCTGTATAGGTTCAAATGTTTACTCAGAACTCTAGGCACACTTTTATTCCATAAACACTGGTTTCCTTTTCAATTTTTGGGTATTTGGATTATGTGTCTAGAAAAACCTTAAAATCTGTTAAGTAGGTATAGCTACATGTCACATATCTAACAGTATTCATTATTTTTAATCCTCTTTTTATTTATTATGAACTGTCTTTTTACATAAACAAGGTTGGAGGCATTCCATAGAAATAAGAATCATAGAATGCAACAGGTTTCTGTACACTATCTTCATTAGTAAACCAGTTTTCCCAAGTTCTCTAGGTATTAGGACCACATTTCCCTTTGCATTGAAATCGAAATTCCCAGTGCATTGAAATGCATTGAAATAGTAGTGTACCTCCTCACAGCCACACCCAGCATAACCACGGGAAGGCTTGTCTTCAAGTTCTCATCTGCCATGAACCTGGGAATTTCTGAAGAACATTTACATGTTCTCCAAATCCCATTTTGGGGGATGCTTGCCACCTCAGACTTTGTTCTGGCTTTCTCCAGTCCCATTTGGGGGTCTTGTGGCAAGCTTCTCCAGGCTGCTGCCATATTCCCTTCTGATTCTGTTCCACATGTGAACACAAACTCTTCATCTCATTCTCTGTAGCACAATTATGATTAGACTCCAAGATTTTACAAACTCTGCTGAAGGACTGCAGAGAACTTAGGAAATTACAACACAGAAAAAATTTTTAACCAGACCCTGCATATTATAACTCCTGGAGTTCGCAGGCCATATTCCTGTACAGGGTGCTCACTCCTGGTTTTCCTTCTTCTTTACCAACCCAGTGGCCATCTTTACCTTAACAGGAGTGAATCCTTTGGCTAGGATTCTTCTACTCAGCATTGTGACACCCAACTTTCTCTTGAACTGAGAAGAAAAAAGAACAATAAAATTTTTTCTAATTACCTCTAGGCTCCAGTTCATGCCCCAGTAAATCCATATCCTTGTTCTTGATGCAGCACTGCGTCCATATAAGAAAGTCTTCTGCATTATTAGGTAGAAGAGTTTAGCATCTAGTTTTGTCATCCCACCTATTCCTGAAGAGCAGAATTTACAAACTCAGATATCTTTGGAACCTGTTAAATATAAATGAGTGATATGGGCTAGATATGAGAAAAAGTATGCTGGGGGTGCCTGGGTGGCTCAGTCAGTTAAGCATCTGCCTTCAGCTCAGGTCATGATCTCAGGGTCCTGGGATCGAGCCCCATGTTGGGCTCCCTGCTCAGAGAGAGTCTGCTTCTCCCTTTCCCTCTGCCCCCCCCCCCCGTTTGTTCTCTCTCTTTCTCTGTCTCAAAAAAATAAATAAATAAAAATCTTAAAAAGTATGCTGTCCTCAATTTTTCTTGAAATAAATGGGTGGGCCTTTTAGTATAACTTTTATTCAACCCTTGATAGAAAAATGTATAAGAAGTATCATCTTAAGTATGATGACAATTTATGGGATCATGGTGAATGGAGAGCACATACTTCATCTAACTCAACTCCAAATGATTATACTATAAGAAAGAATAATGCTGATGTTCCCAACTCTTCCAGCATTTTTGAGACACACCAGAAATCCATATTTCTAGGGGCACCTGAGTGGCTCAGTTGGTTAAGCAGCTGATTCTTGATTTCGGCTCAGGTCATGATCTCAGGGTCCTGGAATCATGCCCTGCATCAGGCTCCTTGCTCAGCGGGGAGTCTGCTTAAGGATTCTCTCCCTCTCCCTCTACCTGTCTCCCTGCTTGCGTGCTCTCTCTCTCTCTCTCTAACATAAATAAATAAATAAATAAATAAATCTTTAAAAAAAAAGTAACCCATATTTCTATGTGTTAATGTATTAAAATACTGTTGCTTTTTAATTCGTTGAACTCTAAAATTTTAGGAACACTGTGAGGCTCAGTACTGTATATTTTAATTAAACGTGTGTAAACATGTCTGTAGGCTGGATCTGACCACAGGCTGCTATTTTGCAACTTGTGTTGTTGAAAAGAATTTGGGCTTCACCTTTGCAAAACCAAAAGACCAGAAGATCAATAGAAATTTTTTGTTTTCTGGTTTTTTTTTTTGTCTTGGCCAAGTTATCCTTCCATAAATCGTGTTTTCATTTTCCTTTAGAGAAATGGAGCAAAGAGTTGTGACATAATAATAACATTTTGGTCCTGCTACATACAGAAGATGAAGATTTGGGGAAGAATGGTAGTTTACCTGAAAGTGTTTAATTTGTGTATAGGAGTCACTGAAGAATAGCTGAAAGGCCATAAGAGAGTTGGAATCAGACAGATCTAGACTTAAACCCAGCTCTGACATTGGAGTCTAACTTGGTGTAAAAGACAGACTCTGTGAGGCACTTTCCTCTCTTGTAAAATGGGAATAAAACTTAGCTTACACAAATAATTCATACAAATGGCTGATCCATAGTAAGCTTTAAAAAATATCACTTTCTTTCTACCTCTTAATTTCTACATTTGCCTTAGTTCCAATATCAGAACTCTTATTTGTTTTGTTTCTGTGTAGGTTTTGCAAATGTGTAGGAGTGGGATGGCTATCTTAATAAGTTCCAATGAATGATTAGTTTTATCAAATGACAAACTATCTAGTCTCATGGCCAGGTTCAGTTATGGCATCTCTGCAATACATTTTGTTGTATTCTGAGTACTGAGTTAATCCATCTCGCTGTGCTCATTTGACGTCTAATGGCTAGTCCTGCTGACATAACCTTAGCAACCTTATTCTGCATCCAGAGCAGCCAAGTAGCTCCTCCAATTATACCTTTGCTTGTTTTCCTAGTTATATGCATTTCTCTGTTATATTGCCATTCATATCATTCTTAGTGGAATTTGGGGCAGAAAAGCTGCCGTCTTTTTCTTTCTTTGCTTGTTATTGGTATGTTCAAGCCATTATGAAGCAGTCTGGAGAAAGCACAGGTTGGGTATCAGGAGCACTGTGTTTCAGTAGCAGAAGGTCTGCCATTTAGCTGTATGCTGTTAGTCAAGTCACCTGATTCTGGAGTGATTGGTTATCTCATTTGTAAATCAGAGTTAATAGTGTTTGCCCTGCTTATCTCTCTGGGTTGTCATGAGATAAAAGATAGGAGGAATTTCACTGTACAAATGTAATGCGATTGAAAAATAAAGGTCATCATTTTAGACTTTTAAGGACTAGAGCAGAGGTTCTCAAACTTTGCTGTATATTATAATCACCTGGGGAACTTTAAAAACTCCCCATTCTCAAACACAGCCAATTAAATAGCTATTAAATCAGGCACTGGGGGTGGCACGGGTCATTGATATTTTTTCTCCCCAGGTAATCTAATTCACAGCTAAGTTTGAGAACCATTGCTTCAGCATCTTGCTCTTAGAGTGTGGTTCCCGGACCAAGAGTTTTTAGCATCATCTGGAAGCTTGTTAGGACTGCAGAATGTCAGGCCCACTCTAAACCTACTGATTTAGAATCCGCATTTTAACAAGATCTTTGGTGATTCATTTGCATGTTAAAATTTGAGAAACATTGCTTTAGAGGTTATTTCATGTGTTTTGTTTTGCAGTTGAGAAAATCTAGAGATGCTAAGATTTTTACAGAGGGTCACAATTCTTGCTAGTGAGGCCAGGACTGGAATACAGTTTCCTTAAATTCTAAACCTGTCCTTATCCCACACTCTGGCTATGGATGAGCATTATTCTCCATATGGAAGAAAAAGGTGTGGATAAATTCTTTTTTTTTTTTTAAGATTTTATTTATTTGACAGAGAGAGAGAGAGAGAGCACAAGCAGGGGGAGCGGCAGACAGAGGGATGGGGAGAAGCAGGCTCCCAGTTGAGCAGGGGGCCTGATGCAGGGCTCAATCCCAGGACCCTGGGATCATGACCTGAGCCAAAGGTAGATGCTTAATCGACTGAGCCACCCAAATGCCCCTGTGTGGATAAATTCTTAATAGTATGTACACTTCTAGCCTAGTTCGAGTTTTTTTCAGATGTGGTTAATGGTGTCTTCCTAGACCTATCGCCTTTGAGAACGATGTTCATAAGACGGAGAAACTGACTGAAAACTGCGCTTAAATTGCTTTGAATATTTTGGGAGAGAGTGGAACAGTTGGCAATTTGTGCTTGTTATCAAGTTTCTTATGAAAATCTCCCCCCCAAAACAGATCCTAATAAAACAAAATAATAAAATAAGACTTTTCTGCTCTTCATTAGCTGATGGATTAGTTTCAAAAGACCATGGTGTGGGATAAGAATACTAATGTACAGCATGCTTAATAAAATTTTTTTCTCATAGTTTCTAACTTGAAGTTTTTGGGAAAGGGGAAACCCTGGGAATTTGGGGATGTAGGTAGTTCTCTGAGTGACTGGCTGAAGATTCTGAAGACAGAGCTTGTGCTGGGCCCTGTGCTCTAACCAATCTAGCTAGGGTATGAAGGAAGCTGGAGAGAAAATGCAGGCTGGGTTGTTGCTGATCTGTCCCATCACACACCACCATGGGTATAGCAGATGTGTGCCATGCACATTGAGATGTGCTATTTTAAATTTCCTGGGGCAGTACTTGCTAGAGACAACCAATATGTTGGACTCATCCTGTTTCTTAGTAATATGTACCTAGTTCTCTCCTCCTCTCTGCACCTGCTGTGCCACTGATTATACTGTAAGTAATGGCAGCTTTGCCTTGGGAGGTTATGGATATGCTACAGATGGGGGCAACCCATTTGTGAAGGTGTGTAAATTTCAGCTGCTAGTTACAGCTCCTTGCAAGAAGGCCATGGGGAGCAGGAGGGAGAGAACTGCAGTGGGAGTGACACCCAAAGCCACAATAATTTCTGATGATTAACCTCCAGTTTTTCAGATCAGCTATTATGTATGTTTTCAGGATCATAGACAAAATGATTGCTTTGCTGGATGGAAAATCTGGCGCTGTAAAACTATCTAATTTTCCTCACATGATATCATGATATGTCTGGTAGCCCTATTTGTAGCTAAAGCTTCCCTTTCTTCCTCCTCCCTATTTCTTCTGTATTTGATGTGCCTTCCTTTCACTCATTAATTTACAAAGATTTCAGCCTGTAATGAGGGTAGTGAGTAGTATGGTAGAGGCATTGGGCCTCAGAGCTTCCTGTTCCAATGGTAAGAAGTGTGTGCGGGTGCAAGTGTACACGTGTGTGTTTGTATCTGGTTGGGAGAGGATTCCTACAGACCTAGAAGGATGGTGTTTGAGCTAGAATGAACTTAGAAAACTTGAATGCGTGTGAGGACCGAGGCAGGTAAAATAAATGAGTGACTGGGCCAAGATTAAGAGGGAATAGGGACTGCAGTGGACCAGGCAGCATCCAGCCTGTCTTAGAGAGCAAGCCACCAGCTAGCTCCATCAATCGTCGCTAGGATGAGTGGCAGCCCAGTGCTGTGAGAGCTTCTCGTTTTTAAAAGACAAGCTGAAAATACTAATTTTATGTGGTATTTTCTGATATCTAAATGTTCACAATTAATTTAGGCTTCTTTTTAACACTATGGATGCCAACTGCTATCAGGCCAAAAACCATGTCCAAGGACTAGATTGGGCCTTAGGTGCAGTAGTTGGCAAACTTGAGTTAGTCTGTTGTCCTTATTTCACAGAAGAAAAGGGATTTGTGCAAGCGCATGGCATTGGTGAGGTGCAGAGCTGAGAAAAGAACACAGGTCAGGAGGCTTCCCATTCCTCCCACCTTCCAAGACACCTACAGCAGGAGTTATGTGGCAGGCACTGAGCTAAGGCAGGGTTGGGTTACAGCTATGGCTCCAGCCCACAATGAGCTCACAGTCTAGCAGGGGTGGGTGACAGACAAGCAAACAAATAGCTGTAATTCCTTGGGGTCTGTGCAACAAGGAAGTAGCTACAAGATGCAGTGGCAACACAAGAACAAGTATCTTTTGTCGAGGAAAGAGTGGCATGAGTGGAGAGTCAGGAATGGGTCTGCAGAAATGGTGATGCCTGAGTTGAGGATTGATACTTAAATATTTTAATAATAGTCATACTGTTTTATTAGTTTTCTTGTTTCTTTTACATTGGTTAAACGACTGCCTTATTACTGTATTCTGATGAATTTGGGGAGACAAAAATTGATAACAAATTATCCATATTACCTTTTCGATTTAAAGTTCACATATGTCATCCTACCTCAGAAGTTTGGGGGAGGGTTGTTAAGGAATAGAGCAGGTATTAACTTCTTTTTTGAAGGTGTGGAAATTGCAGCCCAGAGAAGCTACGTGTGTGGCCCAGGATTACCTCATATTATGTGCAGAGATAGAGCTGAGCAGAATGCAAGCCTTTCTTGTTTGCAGTACTGCTGTTTACACTGTGGGTTCTGACTTAGTGTGGGCCACTTGGTCTAGGCATGTCCCATCCATCCTACGCTGCAAACCTGATTCTGAGTTCTTGAACCCTCGGGGGTCATTGCTTCAGCTTTCCTGGGAAATTGCTAAGTCTGAGAGCATAATTTCTATGCTAGTGGTCAAAACTTCCAGTTTTAGAAATGCTACTGTGAGGTCTGGTTGTTTCCCTTTTGTGCCCCAAAACTGAGGAGATATTTTCTGTGTTCTTATTAATGATAACAGTGATGCCCAAGCAATTCTCTCTTGGAAGTAGGATTTGAAGAACTACCCTTACTGTTCATTGGAGAAAAGGTGAGGACAAAGGTTTGGAAAGGCTCTGATTTGAAGTACAGAAACACCCAGTCTTCCCTTGTATGACAGTGCAGCTTGTGCATTGCAAAAGGGCCCGGGCAAGAGGTTGACTGGGAGATGATATCCAGGCCCTGCTCCACTCCACGGTTGTCCTGCAGGGCTATATGCAGTGGGGATGGTGTTGGGGTTGAAGGCTGAAGGTTGGGTAGGGAGCTTGGGAGATCCTAATTCTTACAAAGGCCCGGCATAGGCTAGCAGGGACCTTGGGAATGCTGTAGGGTAGGGTTGAACTCATACAAGCAACTTAAAATTTACAACAGTTACCTTAGAAATTCATTGGGGTGTGCTCCAGCTTCCCAGAAAACAATGTAATCAGTAAGAATGAGGCACTTGTATTGAGTGTTTACTCTGTGTTTGAGATCTATCTATCTATCTATCTATCTATCTATCTATCTATCTATCTATCTTATCTATCTATCTATCTATAGATAGATATCTCAACATCATCAACTACATTTTCCAAAAGAAAAACTGAATACCAGAGAGGTTATGTGACTTGCCAAAGGTTATACACATGGTCACTAAATGGTGGAGCTGGATTAAATTTGGATCTGGCTAAGTCCAAACAGCATAAGAAACCTAAGCAATGGAAGTGAATTTTCTTTATACTGGAGATGAATTTATTTCATATCATGGTTTCATTTGGAGTGTGTCTATATGTGTGTATATGCATGTACACAAGCATATACATGTACATGCATGCATGTTTATGGTATGGTGAGGGGGTAACAGAGTAAGAAAGAGGAAAGAACCAAATGGGTAAATTCACTTCTAGGCCAATTTACTACGTTAGTTATTTGCCTTCACTTTCTCTGCATTAATGGAGGCATTAATGGAGGCAAAGAGTCTGGTGGGAAATCTCAAAAGTGGCTAAATGCATTATTTATATTTGACATTGGGTGTGTGTATAATGGTTTAGAAAATTATAAAACAAATAAAGAAACCACTTAGTCAATATTCAGTTTGGAAGGAATAGGAAAGCTGTACATTTTGTCAACTCTGCTAAATCACACCTCTCTACTTCCTTCTCCCACAAAGCAGTTGTTTCTTAGGCTAGCACAAGCTATCCTTACAGAGGGAACTAGTTTATCTCTCTTAATTTGCTTTTTTATTTTTTTCAAACTTTCCTGGAGAAATTAAGGTAATTAAATAGCTTGGTGTAATTGAGGAAATTTCCAGCCCTCTTTTCCAATTTCTGTTAGATTATAGCCTACAGTTGGGAGTAAGAAAGAGTACCAGTCAATTCATCTAACATACTTTTATTGAACACCTACCATAGGCAAGGTATAATGCTAACTTCTGGGGAATGCATATATAAAATGACGCAGGCAGATATGCAACCAACTATATTGTGTTTGGGCTCTAGCAGAAAAACGCCTAGACTGTACCAGTTAGAGATTCTGGGATATCTAGTAATTTGATGTTATTAAAACCAATATTTAAAAAAATGTTTAACATTTATTTAGCAGAGGCAAGATTATTCCCAACCAGGATTTTTTTTTAAATTTTTTTATTGTTATGTTAATCACCATATATTACATCATTAGTTTTTGATGCAGTGTTCCATGATTCATTGTTTGTTCATAACACCCAGTGCACCATGCAAAACGTGCCCTCCTCAATACCCATCACCAGGCTAACCCATCCCCCCACCCCCCTACCCTCTAGAACCCTCAGTTTTTCAGAGTCCATCATCTCTCATGGTTCGTCTCCCCCTCTGACATACTCCCCTTTTCTTCCTCTCCTGTTATCTTCTTCTTTTCCTTTTTTCTTAAAATATGTTGCGTTATTTGTTTCAGAAGTACAGATCTGTGATTCAACAGTCTTGCACAATTCACAGCGCTCACCGTAGCACATACCCTCCCCAATGTCTATCACCCAGCCATCCCATCCCTCCCACCCCCAACCACTCCAGTAACACTCAGTTTGTTTCCTGAGATTAAGAATTCCTCATATCAGTGAGGTCATGTGATACATGTCTTTCTCTGATTGACTTATTTCACTCAGCATAACACCCTCCAGTTCCATCCACGTCGTTGCAAATGGCAAGATCTCATTCCTTTTGATGGCTGCATAATATTCCATTGTGTATATATACCACATCTTCTTTATCCATTCATCTGTCGATGGGCATCTTGGCTCTTTCCACATTTTGGCTATTGTGGACATTGCTGCTATAAACATTGGGGTACATGTACCCCTTCGGGTCCCTACATTTGTATCTTTGTGGTAAATACCCAGTAGTGCAATTGCTGGATCGAACGGTAGCTCTAATTTCAACTGTTTGAGAAACCTCCATACTGTTTTCCAGAGTGGTTGCACCAGCTTGCATTCCCACCAACAGTGTAGGAGGGTTCCCCTTTCTCCACATCCCCGCCAACATCTGTCGTTCCCTGACTTGTTAATTTTAGCCATTCTGACGGGTGTGAGGTGGTATCTCATTGAGGTTTTGATTTGGATTTCCCTGATGCCGAGTGATGTTGAGCACTTTTTCATGTGCCTGTTGGCCATTTGGATGTCTTCTTTGGAGAAATGTCTGTTCATGTCTTCTGCCCATTTCTTGATTGGATTATTTGTTCTTTGGGTGTTGAGTTTGATAAGTTCTTTATAGATTTTGGATACTAGCCCTTTATCTGATATGTCGTTTGCAAATATTTTCTCCCATTCTGTCGGTTGTCTTTTGGTTTTGTGGACTGTTTCTTTTGCTGTGCAAAAGCTTTTTATCTTGATGAAATCCCAATAGTTCATTTTTGCCCTGGCTTCCCGTGCCTTTGGCGATGTTTCTAGGAAGAAGTTGCTGCGGCTAACGTCGAAAAGGTTGCTACCTGTGTTCTCCTTTAGGATTTGGATGGACTCCTGTCTCACGTTTAGGTCTTTCAACCATTTGGAGTCTATTCTTGTGTGTGGTGTAAGGAAATGGTCCAGTTTCATTCTTCTGCATGTGGCTGTCCAATTTTCCCAACACCATTTGTTGAAGAGACTGTCTTTTTGCCATTGGACATTCTTTCCTGCTTTGTCAAAAATAAGTTGACCATAGACTTGAGGGTCCATTTCTGGGCTCTCGATTCTGTTCCATTGATCTATGCGTCTGTTTTTGTGCCAGTACCATACTGTCTTGATGATGACAGCTTTGTAATAGAGCTGGAAGTCCGGAATTGTGATGCCGCCAGCTTTGCTTTTCTTTTTCAGTATTCCTCTGGCTATTCGGGGTCTCTTCTGGTTCCATACAAATTTTAGGATTATTTGTTCCATTTCTTTGAAAAAAGTGGATGGTATTTTGATGGGGATTGCATTGAATGTGTAGATTGCTCTAGGTAGCATTGACATCTTCACAATGTTGATTCTCCCAATCCATGAGCATGGAACGTTTTTCCATTTCTTTGTGTCTTCTTCAATTTCTTTCATGAGTATTTTATAGTTTTCTGAGTACAGATCCTTTGCCTCTTTGGTTAGATTTATTCCTAGGTATCTAATGGTTTTGGGTGCAATTGTAAATGGGATAGACTCCTTGATTTGTCTCTCTTCTGTCTTGTTGTTGGTGTATAGGAATGCCACTGATTTCTGTGCATTGATTTTATATCCTGCTACTTTACTGAATTCCTGTATGAGTTCTAGCAGTTTTGGGGTGGAGTCTTTTGGGTTTTCCACGTACAGTATCATATCATCTGCAAAGAGTGAGAGTTTGACTTCCTCTTTGCCGATTTGGATGCCTTTGATTTCTTTTTGTTGTCTGATTGCTGTGGCTAGGACTTCTAATACTATGTTGAATAGCAGTGGTGAGAGTGGACATCCCTGCCGCGTTCCTGACCTTAGGGGAAAGGCTCTCAGCCTTTCCCCATTGAGAATGATACTCGCTGTAGGTTTTTCATAGATGGCTTTTATGATATTGAGGTATGTACCCTCTATCCCTATACTCTGAAGAGTTTTGATCAAGAAAGGATGCTGTACTTTGTCAAATGCTTTTTCTGCATCTATTGAGAGGATCATATGATTCTTGTTCTTTCTTTTGTTAATGTATTGTATCACGTTGATTGATTTGCGGATGTTGAACCAGCCTTGCAGCCCAGGAATAAATCCCACCTGGTCATGGTGAATAATCCTTTTAATGTACTGTTGGATCCTATTGGCTAGTATTTTGGTGAGAATTTTTGCATCCATGTTCATCAAGGATATTGGTCTGTAATTCTCTTTTTTGATGGGGTCTTTGTCTGGTTTTGGGATCAAGGTAATGCTGGCCTCATAAAATGAGTTTGGAAGTTTCCCTTCCATTTCTATTTTTTGGAACAGTTTCAGGAGAATAGGTATTAATTCTTCTTGAAATGTCTGATAGAATTCCCCCGGGAAGCCGTCTGGCCCTGGGCTTTTGTTTCTTGGGAGATTTTTGATGACTGTTTCAATTTCCTTAGTGGTTATAGGTCTGTTCAGGTTTTCTATTTCTTCCTGGTTCAATTTTGGTAGTTGATACATCTCTAGGAATGCACCCATTTCTTCCAGGTTCTCTAATTTGCTGGCATAGAGTTGCTCATAATATGTTCTTATAATTGTTTGTATTTCTTTGGTGTTGGTTGTGATCTCTCCTCTTTCATTCATGATTTTGTTGATTTGGGTCATTTCTCTTTTCTTTTTGATCAGTCTGGCCAGGGGTTTATCAATCTTGTTAATTCTTTCAAAGAACCAGCTCCTAGTTTCGTTGATCTGTTCTACTGTTCTTTTGGTTTCTAGTTCATTGATTTCTGCTCTGATCTTTATGATTTCTCTTCTCCTGCTGGGTTTAGGCTTTATTTGCTGTTCTTTCTCCAGCTCCTTTAGGTGTAGGGTTAGGTTGTGTATTTGAGACCTTTCTTGTTTCTTGAGAAAGGCTTGTATTGCTATATACTTTCCTCTCAGGACCGCCTTTGCTGTATCCCAAAGATTTTGAACAGTTGTGTTTTCATTTTCATTGGTTTCCATGAATTTTTTTAATTCTTCTTTAATTTCCTGGTTGACCCATTCATTCTTCAGTAGGATGCTCTTTAGCCTCCATGTATTTGAGTTCTTTCCATCTTTCCTCTTGTGATTGAGTTCTAGTTTCAAAGCATTGTGGTCTGAAAATATGCAGGGAATGATCCCAATCTTTTGGTACCGATTGAGACCTGATTTGTGACCTAGGATGTGATCAATTCTGGAGAATGTTCCATGGGCACTAGAGAAGAATGTGTATTCCGTTGCTTTGGGATGGAATGTTCTGAATATGTCTGTGAAGTCCATTTGGTCCAGTGTGTCATTTAAAGTCTTTATTTCCTTGTTGATCTTTTGCTTAGATGATCTGTCCATTTCAGTCAGGGGGGTGTTAAAGTCCCCCACTATTATTGTATTGTTGTCAATGTGTTTCTTTGCTTTTGTTATTAATTGCCTTATATAATTGGCTGCTCCCATGTTCGGGGCATAGATATTTACAATTGTTAGATCTTCTTGTTGGATAGACCCTTTAAGTAGGATATAGTGTCCTTCCTCATCTCTTATTGCAGTCTTTGTTTTAAAATCTAGTTTGTCTGATATAAGGATTGCCACCCCAGCTTTCTTTTGGTGTCCATTAGCATGGTAAATGGTTTTCCACCCCCTCACTTTCAATCTGGGGGTGTCTTTGTGTCTAAAATGAGTCTCTTGCAGACAGCATATTGATGGGTCTTGTTTTTTAATCCAATCTGATAGCCTGTGTCTTTTGATTGGGGCATTGAGCCCATTTACATTCAGGGTAACTATTGAAAGGTATGAATTTAGTGCCATTGTATTACCTGTAAGGTGACTGTTAACTGTCTGTTGTCTGTGTTCCTTTCTGCTCTTTGCTGCTTTTAGGTTCTCTCTTTGCTTAGAGGACCCCTCTCAATATTTCTTGGAGGGCTGGTTTCGTGTTTGCAAATTCCTTTAGTTTTTGTTTGTTCTGGAAGCTTTTTATCTCTCCTTCTATTTTCAGTGATAGCCTAGCTGGATATAGTATTCTTGGCTGCATATTTTTCTCGTTTAGTGCTCTGAAGATATCTTGCCAGTCCTTTCTGGCCTGCCACGTCTCTGTGGATAGGTCTGTTGCCAATCTAATGTTTCTACCATTGTAGGTTACATATCTCTTCTCCCGAGCTGCTTTCAGGATATTCTCTTTGTCTCTGAGACTCGTAAGTTTTACTATTAGATGTCGGGGTGTTGACCTATTTTTATTGATTTTGAGAGGGGTTCTCTGTGCCTCCTGGATTTTAATGCCTGTTTCCTTCCTCACATTAGGGAAGTTTTCTGCTATAATTTGCTCCAATATACCTTCTGCCCCCCTCTCTCTCTCTTCTTCTTCTTCTGGGATCCCAATTATTCTAATGTTGTTTCGTCTTATCGTATCACTTATCTCTCGAATTCTGCCCTCGTGATCCTGTAGTTGTTTCTCTCTCTTTTTCTCAGCCTCTTTATTTTCCATCATTTGGTCTTCTATATCGCTGATTCTCTCTTCTGCCTCATTTATCCTAGCAGTTAGTGCCCCCATTTTGGATTGCACCTCATCAATAGCCTTTTTGATTTCGATTTGGTTAGATTTTAGTTCTTTTATTTCTCCAGAAAGGGTTTCTCTAAGAACTTCCACGCTTTTTTCAAGCCCAGCTAGTATCTTTAAAGTCATGATTCTGAACTCTAGGTCCGACATCATACTAATGTCTGTATTGAGTAGGTCCCTGGCTGATGGTAGTACCTCTTGTTCTTTTTGCTGAGGTGATTTCTTTCGTCTTGTCATTTTGTCCAGAGGAGAATAGATGAATGAGAGAACGAAATGCTAACAGGTTTACAACGTCCCCAGCAAATATACTGTATACAAATCAGAAAAGACCTGAAACCAGGGGAAAAGAAAGGGAAAGAAAGAAAAAAGAAAGAGAAAAAAGAAAAAGAAAAGATAAAAACAAAAACAAAACAATACAAAAATAGCAGAATATGATCAAATATGATCAGGCTAGTGCATAGATCAGTGCCACACACTAGATTTTGGGCGTATTTTGGTCTGTTAGAAAAAAGTGCCTCCTAAAATTTTAAAGGAAGAAAGACATATATGTACAAAATAAGGGTTGATACAATGAAGGGATGGAAGATGACTGTAAAGATGAAAATTATAAAAGATTTTATAAAAGGACTTGATAAGAAGTTGTTTGAAAAAAGAAAGAAGATTTAAGAAAAAAAAAAAGGAAAAAGGGAGAGAATGTGATCAGGCAGGAGACTAGAACAAAGCCATACACTAGTGATTTAGGGTATATTTTGATCTGTTAGAAGAAACTGTACCTCAAAATTTTAAAGAGAGAACAACTTATATATATATGCCAAAAATAAGGGTAACTACTATGAAGGGATAAAATATGACTCTAAAAATGAAAAATGAAAAATGTTTTTTTTTTTTTAAAAAGGGATTGATAAGATGTTGGTTAAAAAAAGGGAAAAAGAAAAATAAAAAAAAACAGTCAAAAAAAATTAACTTTGATGAAATAATGAATCATGGTTAAAAAAAAAAAAAAAAAAGCCATGAATTTATGTGCAGTATTCCCCTAGCGCTGGAGTTCTCCCGTTCTCCTTGATCGATCAACTTGGTCTTGGCTTGCTGGCTGTTTGTGCTGATCTTCTGGGGGAGGGGCCTGTTGCTGTGGTTTCCAAATGTCTTTGCCGGAGGCGGAATTGCCCCGCCCTTGTCGGTCCGGGCTAAGGAAGCTGCTCCGGTTTGCTCTCAGGAGCTTTTGTTCCCTGCAAGCTCTCCGTACAGCCTTGGAGGACCAGGGCAGAAATGGTGGCCTCCCAATCTCTACCCGGAAGAGCCGAGAACTCGGGGCCCCGCTCCTCAGTGTGCCCCCAGAGAAAAGCAGTCACTTCCGTGTCCCCGGTCTCCGGCCGCGCCCCGTGCTCACCCGGCCTGTGACCGAGCGTTGCTATCTCTGGTACCCGACCCCGCGCAGAGTCTCCAAACCCAGCAGATCCCTGCAGTGCGTTCCCGCACCGCTCCTCCCCGGGAAGGAAGGGGAGTCTCCCCGGATCTGCCGCTTGTTGGGTCCCTGCTGGAGGAGCCGTGCCCCGACTGGGCCGCAGATCACAGTTTATGGCCACCCCGAGCTGAGAGCCCGCGACTCTGCTCCGTCTCTGCAGCCGGCTTCCCCGCTCCGATACCTGGGAGCTCTGGCGCACTCAGGCACCCCCGGTCTCTCTGTGACCCCGAGGGTCCTGAGACCACACTGTCCCGGGAGGATTCCACCCCCCGCTTAGCCACTGCAGCGACGTCCCTCCACGGAGCCAACTTCTAAAGGGTCCGATTTTGTGCTCCGCGGCTCTAGCACTTGCCAGAAGCGGCCGGCGGAGGCCCCTCCCCCGCCGTCTATCCTCCCGAATATCGCCTCGGATTCACTTCTCCGCACGTCCTACCTTCCAGAAAGTGGTCACTTTTCTGTTCAGAGAGTTGTTGCTACTCTCTTCTTCGGTCTCCTGTTGAGTTCGTAGGTGTTCAGAATGTTTTGATCCCTATTCAGCTGAATTCCTGAGACCAGACGAAATCTAGGTCTCCTACTCCTCCGCCATCTTGCTCCGCCTCCAGGATTTTTTTTTTCTTTTGTATTGAAGTATACCATCAGCTTTGATGAGCAAGATCAATTTGTATGTTACCATCATCCCATTTTATTCCAGTGAAAGCCCTCTTTTATTGATTCTTGCCTCGGGCCACCACCCAACTGGCCCAGCCCTTTATTTTGCTCTCTAGAGAAGAATGAGGCTGGGGGAGACAGGGGAGGGAGACAGAAGAGGGAAGACTAATTCTGACTGGGGACTGAGCCAGGTGTCAAAGAATGAATAGCTTCTAAAAGTCAGGAGACTTAGGGCAAGGACAGGATGGATCTGTCAGGAAGAGTGCAGCAGGGTAAAAGCATGCCCAACCAAGCTAAGATGCTAGGACTGCAAACTGAAAGCAAGATTTAGGTCTTTTCTTGCTGATGGCAGAGACAGTCCTGATGAACTGTTTCTGGCAGATTCAAAGGTCTTATTTCTACTGTGGTACAGTTCTACTCATGAGGGAAAAAGTTCAAGCTGAGATGAAGGGGATAAGGGCCAAGCCAGAGTGCTTGTCTGCTTGGTCCTCATGATAATTCCTTTTTAAGATATTCCTGTTCTTAAACACAAGCATTCTGGGCCAGGTTCCAGACTGCCTTGCCACCCTTCACCTTGCTTTTCTTACATAGCTTCTCTTGAAAGGATGTGCTGTTGGTGACCTACCCTCTGTTACTTTTTTTTTTTTTTTTCATATTGCTGAGTTAGGAAGTGGCACATCTTGAGGTTATCCAAGGACTTTGGCTAGTTTGAGTTTGCTGTCTTTTAGGACAGCTACACTAATTGGGCTAATTTAGGAAGTTAATCAAAGGGCAAGGAAAGTACTGGGCTTGAGGGCTGAGAGGAAGTGAGGAGTGTATCTGTTGGTTCTGTTTGAAGCAGAGGTTTTCCATGTGTGAGACCTCCTAGGGACACCAGAGAAGTTTTTCTTCTAGACTGAAAGAATGCCTGGTGCTCTAGGAATGCAGTCTTGAGGAAACCACTATTCAGGATGATAGACACTACTTATATAATTATAACTCCATTTTATTAGCTTCTTGGTCCTCACATTTAGAAACAAACCTTTATTTGTAATGTTTCTTGGTTAAGCATTAATGGAACCATAGTTTTAGCATTATTCCCTGGCCACAGGTGCAACACAGACACAGTAACTGAGGATATTTTGAGAAGAGGGTGTTTAGAGAGAATATTTAGACATTAGGGTTACATGGGGTGTTCCAGTCCAAATATGTGGGTTGAGAAGTTTTATTTGGTCACACCCAATTTTCTATCACCTTTGATATTTTTAAGGACATGTTACTAGTTCAGTATTTTTTCAAAGGGTATTTGGTAGAACAATAAATTACATTTTTTAAAAAATAAAAAAGTCTATGGCTAAGTAAATTTGGGAAATGCTTGGGTTAAAGAGGTTAAACAGATTTTTTTAAAAAACATTTTTTTTAATTTAAGTTCAATTAATTAACACAGAATGTATTGTTTGTTTCAAGGGTACAGGTCTGTGATTCATCACTCTTATACCCAGTGCTCATTACAACACATACCCTCCCCAGTGTCCATAACGTGGTTACCCCATCCCTCTACCCTCTTCTCCTCCAGCAACCCTCAGTTTGTTTTCTATGATTAAGAGTCTCTTATGGTTTGTCTCCCTCTCTGGTTTCATCTTGTTTTATTTGCAGATTTTTTTTAAAGTGCAGAGCTTATCAGAGCTTTAAATATGGTAATACTTTTTGAGTGTATAAGAAGAATAGATGGTATTTTTTGTTTCTATTTTATGGCAAGCCAAGATCCACTGGACACAGTATGGAAAGTATTGCTCTAGGTCATAATTTACACGTGTTCTCTTGGAGAAGCCACTTTATTGCTGAACTGTAGCTTTGTAATCTGCAAATTGACAAGAGAGCACTTGGGATTATATGAAGACCAAGTGAGCTCTTGTGAACTATAAAGTGCTGGGCAGATGTTATTTATTATTAGTCTATAAAATTTATGTGTGAAAAATAGAATATCTAAAATTTACTATTCAATACAATAAATTTTTAATTGTATTTCACCTGTGTTTTATTTATTACACAAAACAAACAGGTGAGAATGAAGTTCAGAGAGTAACAGTGGAAGTTTGAACTCTAAGCCAGTGTTCTTTTTCTTCCATAAAGTTAGTAAAGGGGATACTCCTAAGTGTTTCCAGACAAAGTTTATTTAATATAGAAGTTATTATTATTATTTAATGCCTTTGGGGGACTGGAGATAATTTACAGATATTGCATCATAGCAAGTTTTAACAAAACAATTTTAAGGAACCAGAAATACAAAGAAGTTCAGATATTATCACACAATCAAACTCAGCTCACGAATCCAGAAATTTCACAAGATGCATCAGTATAAGTTGAAGGAATGTAGTGTAATTGGACAATGAAAAAGAGATAAATAAAAGAGAACCCTTAACTCCCTGATTGTTCATGTAAAATGTTACATATTTAAGCTGTTTTAGATCGGGGACTGGGTCTTAACATCATGTTGTAGTGTTCTTCCAGCACCTGGAACAGTGCTTAGTAAGTTCTGTTAAAACAAACTAAAGGACAGATCTGGTCCTGTGTCTGTGTCCCTGGAAAAACATGGTTTAAATTAGATTACCATTAAGTGGGTTCATACCTAGTTGGCAGTGAGATTTGCAGTGATTCAGTGTCAATATAAGAGTATTAGTTGAATGAAACTCCACAGTGGTCAGTCTTTGGGCAGCTCTGGGGATCCATTCAGATGAATTCGCTTAAAGAAGGAAAAGGAATCTCAATATTCAAGAAAGTCAGTTCTTTATTGTTTTTGAGTAAGTGTATAAGGAAAAGGAGCTAAGAATCTACATACTCATACTGGGCAACAAAGTTTGCTGTTATAGAATCAAGACATTTGAGTACAATTAATGAAATAAACAGGTCCTTGTCTATAAAGGTGAAATTCTGAGGCCTTTGGATATATTATTTTCCAAGAACATAGGTAGCTTTCTCCAGAGCTGCATTCATTTATCCAGGCCTATTTATATTAGACTAGGATAATGCATATATGTTATTTGTCTTTGTAAAGCTAATGTGCTCCCATGTCATTGGCATCATGGTGCTATGTGTGAAATCAAATAATTCAGCTTTTGGAATCAGGTCTTTATTGGGCTATTTTCTGCATTGGGGGATACTATAATTAAATAAAATGAATGCTGTTTAGATCTGCATCATCCAGTATGCTAGCCACTGGCCATATGTGTCTATTTAAGTTTGAATGTAAATTAATTAAAATAAAAAGTGTAGTTCCTTGAGTCTCACTGGCTAATTTTTTTCTGCTCTTTTTTTTTAATTTAAGTATAATTAACTTACAGTGTTATATTAGTTTCAGGTGTATAATGTGATGATTCAGTAATTCTATACATTTCTCAGTGCTCATCAAGATAAGTGTACTTTTAATTTTCTTTATCTATTTCACCCATCCCCCTACCTATCTCTCCTCTGGCAACCACCATTTGCTCTCTGTATTTAAGAGTTCACTTTTTTGTTTTGTTTCTTAAATTCCAAATATGAGTGAAATCATATGGTATTTGTCTTCCTCTGACTGACTTATTTCAGTTATTATATCCTTTAGGTCCATCCATGTTGTTGCAAATGGTAAGATTTCATTATTTTTTATACATCACATCTTCTTTATCCACTCATATTTATGGATGGACACTTGGGTTGCTTCCATATCTTGGCTATTATAAATAATGCTGCAATAAATATAGGGGTGTATTTATCTTTTTAAATTAATGTTTTCATTTTGTTTGGGTAACAGTAGCGCAACTACTGGATCATATGATATTTTTATTTTTAATTTTTTGAGGAACCTCTATAGTGTTTTCCACAGTGGCTGCACTAATTTACATTCCCACCAACAGTGCATGAGGGTTCCTTTTTCTCCACATCCTCACCAACACTTGTTATTTATTGTTCTTTTGATTTTAGTCATTCTAACAGGTGTGAGGTGGTATCTCATTGTGGTTTTGATTTGTATTTCAGTCAGTGGTTAGTGATGCTGAACATCCTTTCATGTGTCTTTTGGCCAGCCATCTGTATGTGTTCTTTGGAAAAATGTCTATTTGGGCCCTCTGTCCATTTTAATCAGATTATTTTTGGGGGTTGTTGAGTTGTATAAGTTCTTTATAATAATTTTGGATATTAACCCCTTATCAGATATATCATTCTCCCAAATATCTTCTCCCATTCAGTAGGGTGCCTTTTTGTTTTGTTTGTGGTTTCCTTCACTGTGCAAAAACATTTTATTTTGATGTAGTTCCAATAGTTTAATTTTCCTTTTGTTTTCCTTGCCAGAGGAGCTATACCTAGAAAAATGTTTCTATGTCCTATGTCAAAAAAATTCCTGCCCATGCTTTCTTCTAGGAGTTTTATGGTTTCCAGTCTTACATTAAATCTTTAATCCATTTTGAATTTATTTTTGTATATGGTGTAAGAAAGTGGTCCAGTTTCATTCTTTTGCATGTAGCTGTCCAGTTTTCCTAGCACCATTTGTTGAAGAGATTCCTTTTCCCCATTGTACATTATTGCTTCCTTTGTCATAGATTAGTTGACCATATAAACATGGGTTAATTTCTGGACTCTCTATTCTGTTCCTTTGATGAATATGTCTTTTTTTGTGCCAGTACCATACTGTTTTGATTACTGCAGCTTTGTAGTATATCTTGAAATCTAGGATTGTGATACCTCCAGCTTTGTTTTTCTTTTTCAAGATTGCTTTGGCTATTCAGGATCTTTTGTGGTTCCATACAAATTATAGGATTATTTGTTTTAGTGCTGTGATCACTAGCTCATTTTAAGTGCTCAGTGGTCACATGTGGTTAGTTGCTACTGTACTGAACAGCACAGTTATAGAACATTTCCATCATTGCAGAAAGTTCTATTGCACAGTATTATTCTGGAGAATAGTAAGGTAAGTATTGAAATATAACTTTGTGTGGGCAGATTTGTGTTAATCAGTCTTAAATAGAGGTACCTAGAATAGAGGGTAAGTTAATAGTCATTGGCTATGAACTATAGTAATCATCCTGTAATTTCAGAAAGGAATAATAAATTAAGCTCAGGTAAAAGTGTGGAGGAAGAATTTAGATTATACTTTCTGAAGACCTTAATGCCTGTGAAGATTAAGAAGCCCTGGAATAAAGTGAATGTGCAAAATATGCAAATGTGTTCTGGATTATTGATAAAAATGTGTCATACAGTAATTTCTAACATTTTAATGTCAAAAATATTCACATGTATGGATGTTATTCTTTTATAAAAAGTTAACTTTTAACAATATTCACATATCATTGTCCCCTGTTCCCAACCCAGAATGTAATGATACTTACAGGGTCTGTTGTTTGAGAAACCATTTGAAAAAGAAAAACTGCTACGAAATCAGTAACACTTTGAAATCAGTATCTGTTAGGGGCGCTTGGCTGGCTCAGTTGGGAGAGCATGTGACTCTTGATCTTGGGGTTGTGAGTTTGAGCCCCATAGTAGGTATAGAGCTTACTAAAAAAAAAGTAATTAAACTTTAAATTCAGTTAATCAGTGTTATTTTAAGTTTGGTGAGATATATTGCTTAGTCAGTCCCAGCCAACATTTGCTGTTCATGTGGATTTTTGGACCTCTTTTAATACTTAGCGCTGCCACGCATAGGTCTGTGGTTTATGTCTGGGATCCACTGGTATATACATTCACCTCAGAGTAGTTAAAAGGAGTTGGGCTGGAGGCTGGAGGAAGAGGCAAATGACTTTTCAATGTTCTTTCTGGACCTCAGCTTCATGATTAATTACTTCTGCTCATATGTTTGAGTTTTGCTACTCTTTTTTTTTTTTTTTTTCTGGCCTGTATCCAGATTTTTACCGATTTGATCTGAAATGAAATTTTTCATTTGATTTAAAATCAGGCCATTGTAGGCTTTTGAAAGCTCAGTGATAGCTTCTCATGTCTTATCTTTAGTACCCTGAAAGATCATTTTATTAAATATAAAGCCAGATGATCTCCTTTATCTAAGGTGTCCATTGGAATAAGCGATGTGCACACATTCTACACCCGGCAGGACCTTCAGTTATGAACATTTAAGCGTGAAAATCTTGAGTTCCCTTTTCAGTCATGCAACCTTGAATTCCTTGAGAATGTGATTGTCCCCCCCCCCGCCACCCGTCCTTTTCTTTAAATCTACATTAATAACATAGGTCTGTGAACATCTCATTGAAAAGGATTAGCCCTTAGGAGAAAAGGGATTTGGATTCTTGACTTGTGCTCATCAGCCCAGGGTGGAGAGTTCGGGACCATTGGTTAAGGTTATGGGAAACTTGGTCATCCTGTGTGTAATCCCATGTGGACAACAAAATCTGTTGGGGAAGCAATTATGAGGGTTAATTTTCTTTTAATGTTGTTTTATTCTGGAGACTGGATTCTGGTGGCAGGCAAACAGATTCAGCAGTTCAGCCGAGGCAGCCTACATCATGGTTCAGTGAAACCCTAAATCCCTTCAATCACTTTAAGAACAATGTTTCTTTCAGAAGTGCCAGAGGCACAGTGTGTAGAAATCAACATTCAGGTCATCTTAGCTATAGGAATATCTCTGTCTATAACTGAAGATGAAGTATTTCTTTTCCCATAGTTCAGGCCTAGTCTAGGAAAAGAAAAATTCTTTTATAAACGGGACTACAAAGACATGCTACTGATGAAGATAAGTCATCTTTAACTTTTTGGGGTCCATAAATTCTTATGAATGGGAAAGGAAAAATTCTTTAAATATAGTGAAGTTTAAGGAGCATTTATTGATTAGCAACTTTTTGCCAGGCACTGGGGATATGATGCTTTTTAATGGGGAAGTCAAACTAGTGAATATGCAATTGCAACATAGGACAGTAAGTTTGGTGTTAGAGCAGTGCAGAGATTTCCATGGTAGCACAGAGGAGAGACATCTACCCCAGTCTGTGTCAGTGAGTGGGAGCTAGGATTAGGAAGTCTTCCCAGAAAATGTAGTATCTGAGCTGAATCATCAATGACATTTTTTTTTTTTAATGTTAAAGAGAGTTGGAGGAAGTTGAGGTCATAAGCAGGAGATATGTGCAGAGTGCTACAGAGTGTTCCATTCTGATGCAACATAAATAGCCAATTATTAAGTGTCAGGAGATTTAGAAACAAAGAATGTTAGCAAATGTCCACTGAATGTCACATGATCATCTCTTTCCTCTTAGTTCAATATCCCAAAGGAAAAGAACTGAAGTAAAATACATATGTATTCACACATGCATATATTTTTCAAATATAAGGAAAGTGGATGCTCTGAAAACAATAAAGACAGCATTTGAAAGAAGCTTAGCTGGGGTCAAAATTAAAACCATTAGCCAAGAAACCAGAGCTCCAATCTTGTCAGGGCCAAGAGTGAAGAAAAAAGTTTTGCATTCTGATCTACTCTTGAAAACCAGGATTTATTTATTTATTTTTTCCTGATAGCTCTTCAGATGCCCTAACAACAAGTACTTCTGGTCTTATTGATTACTTGTTTTGATTGTCATGGTGCAGAAGCAAGTGTGGAATCAGCAGAAAGAACAGTTGTTCCCTCAATTAAAAGGGGACAAGCTTTGCTCTTTTGATGATGGGGCTTCTGTAGCAGACAGCTAACCATATCCATGCTCAGCCTCATTTATAGCTTGCTGGCCTCATCTCCAATGGAACTGCTTCTCCCCCTCCCTCCAAAAGGCATTCTCTATGTAAATAAAACTCCATCCTGTTACTTAAAGGATTTGGGCATTTTAGTCCTTCATTAGCAAACTCTTTAAAGTACAGGTCCCAGCACATCTGTAAAGGATCCTAGGCTTTTCCAAGGCTATTTTTGGATTTTGAGCAAAATTAGCAATTTCTACAGCGTGAATGTCTCATTGTTTTCTTAAAACCTTAGGATTAGAAAAACATATCACTTTAATTTTCCTCTGTTTTAGTCAGAGACTGATTTTCATACTGCCCAGCAAAGAACATTTCCCAAAAGCAACAGAGTTTTACAAAGCCGTGGATAATTTTTGTTTTCTTTCTCAGCACAGCATGAGGAGAATTGGAAAACTCTTATAAGAACTGATAAAGGGTACAGAGCATGTTCTTTGTTTCTTGGCAAAAGAAGTTTCTTCTGTCCCAAGTGCTATAGTTGAAGGAAACATAAATCCACCCCCAAAAGAGCCCAAATCATATTTGGATTCAAGTAGGAAACTACTTTCCTGGTTACGCTTGGGTGGCATCCTTTGGCTGGTTCGACTAACACTTTCCCCACAGTGGAAGGCTTATGAGTTCCTCTAAGTGAGTTGAATATGCTGTGCCTTTTCATTCAAAGAAACTCAATCCACATATTTTACAGAAGCAGAAGGTTGTCTTTTGAGGCTGCTTGGGAAAGAATGTCTTGTGGCAAATATCGAGCCACCTGAACAAACATGAGCACAGTACGGGTCTCCCCAAGAGAGCTTTCTCAGGATGGAAAGTGGAGAAGCCACCGTTTTCATCTCTAGAAAAGCTGAGAGAAGTTTACTTTCTTAAGAGAGCTACGACTCCATCTGGACCTAACTTGTGCCCTGTCTAAATCTTGGGATGGAAAGAAGTGGCAGGCACATACGTGAGATCTCCTAGGAGTGATGGAGACTTATTTCAGCGGAGATAACAACGCCAGATTTAGGAATGAGTCCGTAGACTGTTAATCTCTCACCATCCCCATTTTCCCTCCACCATCCCCATTTTGGATGCCAGAGAGGAAAAGGGGAATAGGGAAAGTATAATGGACTATTACAGTGAGGAAAAGAATACAGACTGCTGTTGATTCGAGATCTGTGAAAAACTAGACAAAGAAGCAGGCATTAAACAAGACAGACCTTTATAATTGGGAAACTTCTTAGGTTAATGTACTTTGCCACCTAAGATGATTGTGGCATTTAGCTATAAGCATTCAAATGGAACAACACTGTAACCCTCCGGGGAACAATACTCTTGGGTTGGGGTTGGAGCTGTTAATGGAATCAGATTATAGGAGAAGGTCCCTGTTATCAGCTGGAAAAAAAAAAAAAAAAAAAAAGCCTGTGCCTCCTTCCCCTACCTCAGCCGAGATATCTACCTCTTAATCCCAAGAAACTATAAATGTTTAGCTAATTTGGAAAAAAGCTCTTTGTAGGTGTGATTAAATTAAGGATCTTGAAATGAGATATCCTGGATTATCTGTGTGGGCCCTACATGCTATCACAAGTGTCCTTATAGGGACAGAGATGGAGATCTTACGGACATAGAGGGAGATCTTACCAACAGAAGAGGAGGAAGCAATGTGACCACAGAGGCAGAAATTGGGGTACTGTAGTCACAAGCCAAGGAATGCCAGCAGTCACCAGAAGTTGGAAGAAGCAAGGAGTGGATTCTTCCCTGAGGGCCTCTGAAGGGAGTGTGGCCTTACCAACATCTTGATTTTGGCCCAGTGATACTGATTTTAGACTTGTGGCCTCCAGAACTGTAAGAGAATACATTACTGGCATTGTAGGCCACCAAGTTTATGCTAATTTTTTTTACAGCAACCATAGGAAATGAATACAGTCCTGGAATCAGTCCACTGATAAGTTACTGGGAACTCAGTGCCATCATTATGGAAATGTGTAGTGAACAAGGTGAAAGACTGTTGAGGAGTTGGTCACACTGGTCCACTGGAACACAAGATCAGGGGGCAACAGGCAGAGAAGACCGGAAGAACAGAGCAAGAAGAGAAAGGGTGAGGTGCAGCCAAGGGATAGGACAGGTTCATGAGAACATGGTATTCTGGCAGCTTTTGTGAGTACTTTGGCCTGTTCCTGGAGGATTGGAAGATTGGCTCTAAAGTCACTTGCCATCATCTCCACACCCTGAAGTTATAGGGCCATGTGGAATACAAAATAATGCCCTCTTTCCTGGATTGCCACCAGAAGGGTCAGCGCAGCAACAGTGCAAGAGGGAATTTGCTAGGCCTGAAGTACTCATACCTCTTTTATCCTTGATCATTCAAAGCCTCTCCTCACTATCTGCCTCCATACACACTTTCAGAGAAGAGTGAAGGGAGTGACTTTGATGCCTGAGGACAACTTGGACTGAGACAACTTCATCCATAAAGTGAGCCCATGACTCTAGTTGCTCATATATTTTCCTCTCCTACTTTCATTTATTTCTCTTTTCCTCTCTTCATTTGATTTGTTGCCACATCAGAGGAGTTGATATTGAATTTTTAAAATGTATTATACACTGAGTTGTTTCAAAGGAAAGCATTAATATTAATATTTATTGTCTATCCATTGATTACCTATGTATCTACCTATAATGAAGCCCTCCCCCACCACAATGAAATCCTTTAGACAGACTAATTTGAAGATTATTTTAAGTTTGGAAAGGTCTCAGGGATACAGTTTTGGGAACAAAAAACCCCCAAATGAATGAAGCTTATTGCCTCCCATAGTGTGAGGAACAATCTAAAGTCTCCATTTCAGCTCTTCCATGTTGGTTTATTTGTTCACTCACTTTTTTGTTCCTTCACTCATTCATTGACTTAAGCACCTACCAAGTGCAGGTAATGTGCCAAGCGTGGGGGCTATAAAGCCCAAGAAGCCTCCATCCTGCCCTTGAAGAGCTGCAGAAGCTGTGACTTGGTGGCTTGCCCAGCATTCTCTTTTTTAACTGGAATTTGCATGCTTTCTCCATTTTACACAGACTTCGCCTCTCCCCACTGTGTTATACATCGATGGCTTTATATATGTACATTATCTGCCCAATCCCTGAAGACAATAGAGTTTTAGACACCTCACTTAAATTCTATTTGTGAAGAATAGTCTCTGGGGCTGCTCTCATTTCAGACTTTAATTCTTGAATCATTATCAACCTCCCATAGCAACTGGAGACATGGAGTCTGGGAACTAAGACTAAAATGAGTGAGTTGATGGAAAATGCCTGTACACTGACTGAATGAGGATATGGCAGCAGAATTGAATGTCCTGGTTGGAGACTGGAGCCTGCTTACAAAAACTCAGAGTACTGGAAAGTCTAATTCTGGGTCCTGAGAGAAAAACATTATTCCTTAGGGAAGAACTGGGAGTCACACTTACTCTTTTAGGAATACAAGAACTCCATAGACAAAAAAAAAAAAAAAAAAAAAACCTAACCCAAATCCCAGATGGCTGGCACTGGCATCATCACCTGGTAACTACAGGAACAATAAAGAGCCAGTTCCTAAGGATTATTCATGACCTGAGGCAAGTTGGCAAAGACTTGGAAGTGTCAGATGACAAACCCCAGGATATTCTGGGTGTGAGGAAAGATGATTGGCAGATATGAGAATTCAGGTTTGAACCAGCACCTGTTCTGTTCTAATCAGTGCCTAGAACAGTATCTGTCTGGCACATAGTGTGTACGCAATAAATATTTGTTGAATTGAGTCATTTTGTACACTTGGGGTGGGTGAGGTGGAGGTGAAGTAAGGTAGGGCTATGGTTTGGAGCTCATGGAATTCTCCATTTTTTTTTTTTTAAGATTTTATTTATTTGACAGAGCACACAAGCAGAGGGAGAGAGAGGGAGAAGCAGGCTCCCTGCTGAGCAAGGAGCCCAATGTGGGACTCGATCCTAGGATCCTGGGATTATGACCTGGGCCGAAGGCAGCCGCCTAACCAACTGAGCCACCCAGGCATGGAATTCTCCAGGTTCTTTCCTCCCTTACACCCTGCCTCCCTCCCTCCCTCCCTTCTTTCTACAAAAGTTTATTTTTAAAAGGTAGAAGGGTCAAAGGGAGTAATTTAGTCTCTTGTCCCAGAACTTATAGGTACAAAGACAAGCAAGTGGCTTAACATCTTTGACCTTCAGTTTCTCTATGTGTCCTGAAGGGTGAGAGGAAGTTCCTTGACAAGTCTGCTGCAAATTATGAGTTTTAAAGAAAAGATGGGGGCTGGGGGTACGCAAAATGGATGAAGGGAGTCAAAAGGTACAAACTTCCAGTTATACAATAATAAGTCCTGGGGTTGTAATGTATGGCATGGTGACTATAGTTAATAGTACCATATTGCATATTTGAAAGTTGCTAAGAGAGTAGATCTTAAAAGTTCTCATCACCAGAAAAAAACAATTTGTAACTATGTGTGGTGATGGATTAACTAGACTTATTGCAATGATCTTTCATAGCATATACATATATTGAATCCCTGTGTCGTATACTTGAAACTAATATAACGTTATATCTCAGTTGTATCTCAATGAAATAGATAAAAAGTAAAAATAGGAATCAGTTCTTCAGAAATGTGCAGCATACTTAAAAAATATACATGCCTTAGCTATAGTATTAGAAATATTAGAGGCTTGTACTTGAGAAGTGGTGTTTTTGGTATCTAATTTTCTAACAACTAATCAACTAAAAATGAAGAAAGCAGCTTTGTGTGTTATTCAGATTCAGTGTAATTCGGTGTTATTTATTGAGCAGTAATGGTGGAGGCCAGTGCAAAACTGGGTATAAAACTACCCTCAGGTAGTTCAGAATCTACAGTTCTAAAAAATGTTCTTCTAACTATAGCATGAAGTTAAGTGCATTAAGAGAAAAATGAACTGTGTAAAATAAATAATAAATAAATAAAAGGATCTCTGGGGTGCCTGGGTAGCTCAGTCATTAAGTGTCTGCCTTCAGCTCAAGTCATAATCCCAGGGTCCTGGGATTGAGCCCTGCATCATGCTCCCTGCTCCACGGGAAGCCTGCTTCTCTCTCTCCCACTCCCCCTGCTTGTGTTCCCTCTCTCACTGTGTCTTCCTCTTTGTTTTTTAAGAAAAAAATTTAAAAAAAGGATCTCTCCAGGGAAAGCTGACCGACAGTGTCCCAAGAGGCCATACAGAGTGGCATTATCTTGGAAAATATGTTGGGGTGTGGTTGTTAGCTTGTTGAATCTGTGTCTCAGATTGATATTAAATCCACAAGACTACTCTCTAAATCCATGGCAAATGGCAAAAAAAAAAAAAGCTAGTAAAAGTTATGCACATTTTAAAAGGACAAAAAAAGTGTTCTCTCCATTGGAAATCTAATAGAAAGCAAATAAGGTTTTACAACTGTTGGGCCATCAAAAATAGCCACCATTTAATAATAAAAATGGCAATAATAATAAGGATACCCATTTATATGGAGGGCTTGCTCTAAGCCAATTGCTATGTTAATCTTTTTGCCCACATTCATCACTGCATTTAAGCCTTACAGCAACCTTGAAAGATTGGAGTAGTTGTTCAACTACAGTAAATGTGGAAGACACGACTCACATTAATTAACTAACTCGTGTAAGGCTACAAAACTAGTAAAATATAACCAGATCGTTAATGCAGATCAGTTTTGTTCCATATATAGTTCTTACCTTCATCACTTTTTCTCCCATCTCATATTCATAGGCAGGGGAAAAGAAGATGAGCATTTTTTTATTTGTGTTACACAATTTATATAGGATTATCTAATCTAAGCCTCAAGACATCCTTGCACAATAGATAGCATAGTGGAAATAGATAGCATTTCCACTTAGAGAAGGAAGCTATGACTCAGAGAGGCAGTGTAATTTCCCTAGAGTCACAATAGGTCTGGGACTGCAGCTCATGTCACCTTGACTCTAAAGTCACCCTCATTCCATTATACTAATGGATTTTCTACTTATTGAGTATCTCGTCTGTGCTAGGCACAATACAAGATGCATTTTTGGAAAGTATCATGAATTCTCACAAATATTCCATAAGGAAGATATTTGGAGGCCCATTTTGTTGATGAAGTTTAAGTAAGTGGCTTGTCATCAAAAGTTAGCAAACCCAGATCTGGCACAATTCTTGAAGCCTCCCATATAGCCGTATTTAGTGACTATTTATATGACATGATTTGAAAGGTACTGAGGAGTCTCTTATAATTTTCTCCTCCCCATTTTTTTGATTCAAGGATCATAATTCCACCATTAGACATTTGTTTATTTGGACTGAGCAATTTCTCCCTAGGGTCAGAAAAGGTTACTATGAAGATAAAGATTCTGATAGAGAACCAAGAGAAAGGGGTCTTTTTGAAATATGAGGTCCACTTTCAAAGGACTAGCCTGAGTGGGGAGCCCCAAAGGGGAACTCTAGGAAACCAGAGACCAGCAGAAGGCATGGCAATGTTGTGGGAAAGTGTGAAAGCATCTGACTCTGCCAGTGGGATATGTTGGAGGGCATACTGTTGAGAGTAGTCATTCTCAAATGTAAGAATCACCTGGAGGGCTTCTTAAAACACAGATTGCTGTGCTGCACACACTTCTAATTCAGTAGGTCTAGGTTGGGGTCTGAGAATTTGCTTCTCTAGCAAATTCCCAGGTGATGCTGAGGTTGCTGGTTTAGGGACCGGCAACCTCTATATAGCCTGGTACTGAGAATCATGTAGTAAAATGGTGTCTGGAGGGGGAGAAATGCCTGGTATTACGGTGTTTGGTCATCTCCTGCTAGGTATTATCTACAAGGGGCAGTAGGGGAAAGGACATAGACAGGGGAAGGAGAAGTCAATAGTAATTATAGACTTTGTTTTCATTAGCACCAAATATTTTATACTCTCTCTCTAGTCTGTAAACAGCATAGCTAAAAATATGTAAGGAAAACACGGTTAATGCCTTCTATGAACATATAATCAAACAATGCAAAAACACAATTGGCATTCTGTTAGAAGTAACTCAGAAGCAACATACATACACCTAGATAGAACTAAAACAGTCATTTATTCATTGAAAAAAATCCTAATTTCTTCCTTCTGTAGATGGTCTACATGGCTGACTAAAAAGTCAGAAAATGTATCCTAATGGTAATACATTTATGTAAAACAGATTACTTTTCTCTTTAATTTTGTCATTTACATTTAGCAGACTTTGATTTGGTCCTAAGTTTCAGACACTTTGCTTGACCATGTGAATTTAAGGTACACACAGGTGGCTCAGAATTCTTGGTTGTTTATTTCCATCTATCCTGGAGAGTCCTGTGCTTAATTACCTGATGATGTGTGATGAATTTTCAGTGAATGCCTCTGGGTGGACTGTTCTGACTTGCAGCTCAGAGAGAAGCTGGAACAGCAAGCAAAGGAGAAGGTTGCAAATCCCTTAATGAAATTTTTAATAAAAGCAGCTTTGAATGCATGCCTTTTTCAAATCATTGCATCCAACCATTTTTGAGAGTCGACATAACTGATCAAGAGACTGAGTATTAAGGATGCAAAAAGACAGCACAATTAAAGAGAGAGGCACATTGGGAAAATGTGAAGGCCAGAGAGTAGCTTTGAACCTGGATCAGGAAATTTTCATGGTGGCCTGTTCTCATGGAGATTTTTAGGATGCCTATTTTTCAGTTCCTTAACCTTAAAGAATAATTGTGCAGTAGAATTTTGTACTCACCAGCACATCACTCTATTCCTAGAATTTTCATAGTGAGAGGAAGAAAACTTCATCCAGGAATATTCCAGGGCCAGCTTTTTGCCAGGAGAGCAATGGGAACTGGGAACCAATGAAGCAAGCTGTGTGTAGGTACTCCCTGAAAGCCAAACAGTCAACCTCACTTCCTTTGTGGGCTGTCCTTGCTGTCCACCACTAAGAGCCTCTTTTCCATGGTACTGAGGTCAGTGGATGAATTTCATTATTGCCAGTCAGATGTCAGACTGTCCCAGTCAAAAGGGATGATCAGGAGATGGCAGGAGTCTATTGGAGATACTTCTGTGATACTTAGACCCCTAACCTGTTCCCTGCCTCCCACAGTGAAAAAGGCAGTGGTCTGGTCTTGTCTGAAATAAGGGTTAACAGCCACTTCTTTTTCTTTATTTAACAGTAAGTATTGTTTTGAAGCCTTCCTCAAAACCAGGACACAGGTATGCATTGACCTGAAAGGTCCTCATGATATTCCCTAACAAAATATAATTAAAGAAAAAAAGCAGTTGTGGTAAGCCCACCAAATGAGAAAGACAATGAGGGCAGGCACAATTGTCTTCTCAACAATTATTTGCAGACATTCTAATAAATTCCCCTCTGAAGCAGCAATCAAGTCAATTCTTCCTTTTGGCAAGATGTTTAACTGCTGCACAGAAATAGCTGTAATCAGACCAAGATTAGAACAGAGGGAGGCTTACTTTATGTATTTCCTTCTGTAGTTTTTGAACAAGTGTATGTGGTACTAGGCAAGTAGGTTTCCCAACAGTCCCGTGTATCTGCCCCTCAGGAGTCCTCATTCATTGACATATTAATTATATGCGTGGTGGTAAGTTTCCCCTTGCCCCATTTTTTAATCTTTTGTGTTTTATCAAAAACAGAATGGGATACCCTCTCTGTATGTTTACACTGAAAGTGTGTGTTGTGGGGAGTATCTTAAAAAAAAAAAAACACTGAGGTGTAATTCATTGCAGTCTGTTTTATAGGGGAGGGAAAAGAAAAGGGGATGAGAAGAAAAAAAATTTTTTTTTTCAAAAAAGGATTTTGTGGCTTTTGGCACTGCTAATAATTTGTGTGGAAAAATAATGTTTTCTTGTGTGTTTAATCCTGTGCCAGGGCAGCTGCTGGTGCAGTAGCGTTCTGCAACAAATTAGAGGGCAGTTAAAGCGAGATTTTCCACCATCAAGAACAAAGCAAGGCCAGTTAGCATGAGGACAGCTTGTTCTAGTTGCTAATGTGCTTAAAAACTTGCTGCACATAATTTGAAACAGCCTTTGTGTGAGGATACCGTGGCTCCGGTTTCTGAGGTCCTAGTCCTAATTCCAAATCAAATGGAAGCAGCTGAATCAGAAAAATGACAAGTTATGCACTGACATCGTCTGCCCTGGCTACAAAGATAAGTTTTTTCATCATTGCTATTGATATGAAAGTTAATTCCCCTCAATATTAAAATATTTAATGGATGACAGCTGTCTGAAATATGAAGCCTGCAGCCCCTATTTACCAAAGGAGAGCTCTCAATAACTGTGTGGCAGCTCTAACACACTTACAAATTATTTAAAGATGTATTACCTTTGCTGGTAAGGAAGCAGATGTTAAAAAGCTTCAGTGCCTCCTTAAAAGTTGATCTGAATCTCAAGAGTTTTAATCAATGTAGCTTTTTATTTCACTGGCTTGGAATTAAATAGGATTCCTTGGTTGAAATGCACTGGAAAAGAGCATGCTGTAGTCCAAATACCTTTCAGTGCCTAGAATTTAAAACTTTCATTTGTAACTCGGATAGGCTGTAGAGAATTAAATCTAGGTGGGAGAGAAATAGGAGAAGGCAGATTTTCAGTTGGAGTTTTTGCCGACTTAAACATGGGCTGGGCACAGCTGTGGTGGTGAGAGGTTTTCAACCCTGCGTAAGCTAGAAATGAGGATTCAGCTCCTAAATTCACATTCATCAGGCTGAATATTAAGTTCCTCTTAAAGGCCAAGTGCACTGCTGACACCCTAACTAATAGGATTTCAAATGTTTTGGTTGTAGCTAGTCTAGAAAATACTAATGAAGGACATTAAGGTCTACAGAAGGCCTTGAAGAAATCTCAGAGATTCAGAATTTCTTAGGAGCCTGTATACACTTGCATGAAAATGATGGGATTTTGGCAAAAATAAATTAAATAGGAGAATTTAATTCAAAGGGCTTAGGAAACCTATCTTTAATCCACATTATACCCTTAGCATCTGGGGTTGGAAAACTGTACACTTTTTGTCTATATAACATCAAATGTGGGCTTCTCTGGATTAATTTTCTTTTAGAAAAAATGCAAATTGGCCAAATATTTAGTATTTATAAACATTTATTTATCTCTAGGTTGAACTGAAATAAGCTAGAAATTAGGAATTGGAGTAGAAAAATTGTGGGTAGGACATCTTAACACACGAGAAAAATGAGCAGCTGTTTATTTGGTGAAGAGCTACTGTGTGTGATTGTGCAGGTTGTACACTGCACAGCTCAGGAGTGTACTCTTCAGTTTGTTTTCTGTGTGAATGTTATCAAAGACTTACGTAGTATAGTAGTGTACAATTTGTATGGCTGTGTATGTTCATACCTGAATTGGTGTGATTTTAAGGTGCATAGACAGTCTCATCTGTCCAAATCTTCCTCTGGGTTGTTCTGATTAAGTTGGTTACCTTGTCCAGGTAACTTTTATAAGGAATAAGATTTAAATAGTTTATATCAGTCAATATCAGTGAAGAATCATACTTTAGTTAGTTAACACATTAACTTCCTCATCATACATTTTTGGTAAAGGAGACGTTGTCTCTATTAGAAACCAGAATGCTAAATGAAAGGGATACAGGAAAGATCAATTTTAATGGTGAAATAGCAAAATATTAGAAGTTTATGGGGTCTTTTGCTTAGAAGGAAGCATAATATGTATACTAGACAGCAAAGAAACAGTTTGAGAGCATTGAGGACTTTGGTTGAAATGATACAGAAAAGAGGAAGAAAAACTTGGCATATTTCAGGACTGTTCATAGGGCTATCCTAATAGAAGGAACAAGTATTCATTTAAAATTTCCAACTATTTCTGCCTCCAGATTAGTAGGAAAAGGCCTGCAGAAATATTTTTAAATAATTTCTTATCCACTGCCACAAAGGCTAATTGGCCTTCCCAAGATTCAGCATTTCATCAAATACTTATTGGGCACTTCTTATTGGAGAGATGTGTTGGAACATGCAATGGCATGTGTCATAGTTCCTGACCTCAGCTTGCTGACATTTAAGTAAGAGACATAAAATAAGCTAAGCATGTTAACATCAGCATGGAGAGTTCTAAGGATTTTAAAAAGGTAGAGATCACAAATGATTGGGGAGAGGATCAAGAAAAGTTTTCTGGTGATGTCGCTATAGTAGATGGGTCTCAATGGACAACACAACTAGTCACTGGGACTAGAACTAGAACAGGCTCTAAAAACCCTGAGAACTGTAAGAATTTAGGTGGGCTGAAAATTTTCCTAATATCTTAAAATTAAATTTGATTAGAATTTCATTTGAAAAAACAAACTGAGGGTTCTAGAGGGGAGGAGGGTAGGGGGATGGGTTAGCCTGGTGATGGGTATTAAAGAGGGCACATTCTGCATGGAGCACTGGGTGTTATGAACAAACAATGAATCATGGAACACTACATCAAAAACTAATGATGTAATATATGGTGATTAACATAACAATAAAAAAACTTAAAAAAAAGAATTTCATTTGATTTGCTCATGTTTTTATGCTAACTATTCTTATTACCTTTGGGAGAGAAGTAGGTTAAAAAAATGTTTATAATGACAAGGGTTAACGGTAATATTGGTATAAGAAAGATTTTTGTGACATAACCTGAATTGTCCGTTTCTTCTCAGGCAAATATAGTTATGCCTTTTTCAGTCATACTCATGTTGAATCTTTAGCCACCTAAACTTCATCAACAATGTCATTCTGAACAAACATCACACAAGCTGTCTTTAGTCTCTTTTGATTTATTTTGTTTTGCTCAATCCTGTTGAGACCCTTTGAGATACTGTGTAGAGCATAATTCAGAATTACCCTACTAAGGGGTAAGGGGTTTGGGGTAGCTATTTTCCAACTGCTGTCTCTCATGAGTTACTCCAGGAAGTAATTTCCTGGGATTTCCTGAGCCTGTGGGACATGTTCCAATGGCCAGATAATGCCTCAGGCGGAGAGACCTAGGAAATCATTGACTTATAAGGGAAGTATCTACAAGTGATCTCAGCAGGCCTGATGGGATATGGACAAGGCACCAACAGAATTCGCTATGGTATAATCCTTATAAAAAAGAAGAAAGAGAGAGAGAGAGAGAGAAAGGAAAGAAAGAAAGAGAAAGAAAGAAAGAAAGGATTCTGTGTTAATGTGGAGTTGAATGGAGTAAAATAAGTTTCTTAACCATTTGGCTTCTCAGTAATTTTAATATTCATTATGAATATTCTAAAAAGGAATAGATTATGCAGGTTGTATCAAGTTTACTTGAACATAGGACACATTTTTGACAAGCATCTTGCAAAGCTAATGCTTGGGACCTATTTTGTAAATATTTCATTTTTGCATTTACACAGTGTGTCTATGTTTAAGTCACACTCCTTGACCCTGGCTGGGAAGAGGAAGATGTAGAGGTAAATCTGACTTGAATCTTGCCTTTAGGGAAGATAAGATATGTGTGACAACAATCATAATGTAAATTCATAAGGGAATAAAGGGATATGGGAGATTAAAGGAAAGAAAGATTATTTCTAGTTGGAACACAAGGAAGATTTCCTGAGTGAAGTGGCATTGACCTGGACCTTGAACTTAGATTGGGCTTGGGGAATTTTAAGAGAGAGGATGGTAGCAAATTATTCTAGACCTCAGGCAAACTCGAAGGATCGAATGAATAGAGAACAGTGTCCTTCTTTTATAGATACTTTTAAAGTCTACAAAAGGTAGGTTAGAAGGCATGAACAAAACATTATCTAAAATTTTCAATAATTATGTGTGTATGTGTATATACACATAAAAATTATGTTTCTGAAGGACTTTTCCATGTTGACATACAACCTTATGTTTTTGGTTGGTGAATCTAAAAATAGTTCAAATGTCAGGGAACTGTCTGGTGTTCTCTAGGCAGCTCCCATGGGATCTCATCACTCTCATTACATCTGGATCTGTTATAGCTGCTTCTCAGCCCTACCAATTCCAGGAGCTACTGCACTCGAGGATCTGTCCATTTAGCCCTAAAACTCAAAAACATTGCTTCTACTCCTTCAACCTAAACAGGCTCTTTCAAATGCTTAGGTGGCTACTTGTAATGAAAGGCCAAGGTGATTAGTTCAGTTCTCATGTCAGTCAGAGTGCAAATGATTGATTGCAGTGAAGCTCTGCTCCTGGTAAAACAATTCAAAACACATGTAATTGTATTGTTAAAAATATACCAAAAGTTTCAAGGAAAAAATTTAATAAAACCACTTTTCATTTTTAAAATGTTGCCTTCTAATTCTTATTCAGATGTATACACATTTTTCTTATTACCATAAAGTCATTCCAATTTTATATTCTTACTCTTTTATGTCTCTCCATACTCTTTGTGATTTTATCCAAGCATCACTTTTTAAAGAATAATTTGATTGTTTTTGCAAAAATTATGAGTGCTTATTATAAAAATGTCAGTCAAAATTTAAAACTACAAAAGAAAGTAAAAAAAACCCTCAAAATTTCACATCCCAAAATAACTATCATTAACATTTATTATACATCTTTTTAGCCATACTGGCATTGCATTTCAGCAAGAAAGGCAAATAAAGTGAAACTGAGGTAATTGCTGAACTTTAGCTAAATCTCTTTAACGCAAATAGGGAGCTTCCTAAAGTGTCCCTTTAAAATTTCTCATCAGATCAGTATGGATAGACCATAAAAAACTGGAGTCTTTTTTTTTTTTCTTTCCTTTTTAGCTATGTGTTCCAACATTTACTCTGTCTTTAAATATGAGGAAAATTAAGCTTCCCATTTCCCCACCCATTTTTGTCTATGTATTATTATATTATTATTTTAATATTATCGAGTTATATTTACATTCTATTCTGTAACTATAATTTTTATAGCCCTGAATTCTTTTTTTTATTCACCTCTCGGTTAATTGGATAAAGGCCTCTTAAGTTTTATATTCCTGAGCTCTTTCATGCCTTAGAAAAGCATTGTCCAATAGAACTTTTCTTGGTGATAGAAATGTTCTATATCTGTGCTGTTCAATACAGTAACTATAGCCATATGTGGCTGTTGAACACTTGAAATGGGGCTAGTGTGACTAAGTAACTGAATATTAAGTTTTATTTAATTTTAGTTAATTTAAATTTTAATAGCCACATATGGCTAGTGGCTGCCATATTAGATAACAACTGTCTGTCTTTAATGCTTGAGCATATTTTCATGTATTCTATATCTTTATATCAAAGACACAGAATCTTGGAACATAGTTTCCTTTAGAATTTTGTAGGTATTAAGCATAGTGAAAAATTCTAAGGCTTTTCTGAGTTTTTCTTCCCTGTTTGACAATATTTTACATTTTGAGAGATCCTGGGCAGGGGGAGGAGGCTGTCTAGAGCTGTTACAGAGGATTCATGATAGTTTGAATTATTTTCCATATTTATCAACCAATAATAACAAGATTACATGTCCACATGGGTATGTCAACATGGAAAGGTTATTATATCTTAAGGGTAGTAGATTATTATCCTAGTTTCACAAAAGAGAAATTTAGAGAGCTTAAATAATTTTTCTAATGTCACACAGACAGTAAAATGTCAGAAATAGGGTTTGCATCCAAGTCTATTAATGCTTTTTCTACTACTATAGTGATTTAATTTTTTTAGCAGCAAAAATTCTTTACTAAAAATGAAATCTTGTGTAGAATTCTAAAATACAAACTATTTAAAATTGGTTTTAATTCTGTAAATATATTTTAAATTTCAAATTTAAAATATTTACTATTAAAAAGCCATTCTAGGGCACCTGGATGGCTCATTGGTTAAGTGACTGCCTTTGGCTCAGGTCATGATCCTGGAGTCCCAGGATCGAGTCCCACATCCCCATATCGGCCTCCCTGCTCAGCGGGGAGTCTGCTTCTCTCTCTGACCCTTTCCCCTCTCATGCTCTCTCTTACTCTCTCCCTCAAATAAATAAATAAAATAATAAAAAAAGCCAATCCATGAGAATAATGAGACTGTTTTAGTCAACACCAAAATTTGAAATCTGAGCTCATGACTAAAAGTTATAGTCTTATATTACTCAGCATCCAACTTATTTCTATCTGGTTTGGTTTACCCTATCATGGAATTCATTACTCATGCAGACACATAGTTGTAATGGTCACCCTTTTTTTAATGGCATGCATTCAGCTCAGGACATTCCTCAGTTAAACTGATCCAAAAACTTAAAAGAGGAGCAGTAGAAAAAGTTTGGTTTTCAAGTTGAGTCATAACCACATCTAATAAGTGCTTGAATTCCTTAACTTCAATAGGAGGGTCGTCCCTAACTTACGGTAAGCATCAAAGCTATCTATAGTATGCCATGTGTCACTAATTCAATTATAATTGAACAAGTGACTACTGAGCTATGTCAAGGGCTTTTGCCAAATAGACATGTGTGAGTCTTTCCCAGTACATGACTGAGCAGAACATCCTGTGATGTAGCAAGTATTTGCTTGGGTGCTTTAACATGAGGGAATTTTTAAAAATATGGGTGTAGACCTTTAATTTTTTCAATTATTATACATTTATAAAAGTTCAGAAAATGCATAAACCTAGTAAGGGAGGCTTTCTTCTGAAATGTGTAAAAAATAATAATGATTTAACCTGGCAGGATAAGTTAAATTTTTTGATCTTCAGTGTCATATAACCTGATAATTGCATATTAAAGTCTGTATCTTGTTTTTCTAAACACAGTTTAAATTATTAAAATATGTTTGAAAATCTGTTTGAACCAAATAACCCATAAAACACTGTTGAACACAGACTGACATACCTTGTGGCCTCACTGTCAAGCCTTCTATGCCTTCGTAGTAGCAGTTATTTATTTCTGTGGAGCATCTATCAAAAAACATTGCCCCAAGTTTTCATGATTTTGCTCCTAAACTCATTATTCATGTTCTTTCTTTTGTGACCAGAGTAAAAAAGGTAACTCACTTGGACCTGGTTATTTTGACTTGGCAAAGAGTTAGAATCACTTTTTCTGGTTTCACATCTTGCAGACTTTGGAGCAAGATGTTTGTGTGTGTGGGTGTGGGTGTGGGTGTTAGTTAAAAAAAACTACTATACATTTTTGGAATTAGTGGATGGGAAAATGGTCTAGGGTGATTATATAGCATATTAAAAAAATTCTATGTAAGATCCTTAAGTGGTCAGCTCTTGCTATGAGGGCCGCCCAAACTTTTATCACTAGCATGAATCAACTTCTGGCAGCTCTGGAAAGGAATCTCAAAAGCGGACATTCCTCTCCTCTGGCTTTCTCTTTGCTTTGTAATTTCATGTTTCTGTGGTTCTTTATCCTATTCCTAGTCTGTGGCCATTTTTTATCTCCTTTACTAAAGTAGGATGGGCCCATGCAATCAGGGAACAGGGATCATATGTGTGCAGACGGTAAAGTTTGAAGTGTGCAGAAGACAAATCATACACTCTGACTTCATATGTGCATGAAAGCAGGCTTGCTCTTCTAAGTAGAAAAACAGCTCAAGTATTGGTCCAGATTATGAAGTTCTTTTTCCAAATACAGAGGGTGGGCATCCAAAGAGAGTTATATTACTTATGCTATCTCCCATTTGCAATCTGATATTGAGATAGATGTATTCATTGAATGAATGAAGGTTAAGGACATTGGAGGACTTGTAGTCTAACACCTTCATCTGACCAGTGGGAAAACTGAAGCCCAGGGAGGGGCAATGGATTTTCTAAGGCCATAGGCCAGGTGAGTGCCAGCCCAAATGTCACTTGTTAAGTACTTAGTATTCAACCAGACCTTGTCCTTGACTCTACAAAGTAGACGTAGTCCCTGTCTCCGAGGAGCTGATTATATAGTGTAAGAACAGGCACTTGAAGAGAAATTTCAGTACAGAGTGCTAAGGGTGGAATAGATTTTCCTAAAGTGATTTTGTCACTTTATTTAATCTCCTAAGGACCTACTTCTATAACTGCTTCTGCATCTATAATCACTAGCCAACATTTATGTGCATTATCATTTTACTCAGAAACTCCCTTAAGGCAAGTCTTATTTGCCCTATTTTATGGGTAAGTAAAGCTGAGGGAAGTAAGCTGCTTGTCTGCAAGTGTTGTACAACATCCTAAAATAAAAGCATGTGATGCTTCAAATTCCCCCCTCCCCCCAAATACTGTCAGAAGAATGAGAAGGCCGGCCACAGACTGGGAGAAAATATTGATAAAGGATACAGTTGATAAAAGACTGTTGTCTAAAATGTACATTTAATTTTTTTTTATTTTAAGTTTTTATTTTAATTCCAGTTAACATACAGTATAATCCTAGTTTCGGGTATACAATATAGTAATTCAACACTTGCATATAACAGCCAGTGCTCATCCCAACAAGTGCATTTCTTAATCCCTGTCACCTCTTCAACCCATCCTTCCTTCCCCTCCTCTCTCTGGTAACCACTAGTTGGTTCTCTGTAAATCAGAGTCTGTTTCTTGATTTCTCTCTCTCTCTCTCTCTCTCTCTTACTCCCTTTGCTTGTTTTTTCTGAAATTTCACACGAGTGAAATTATATGGTATTTGTCTTTTTCTGACTGACTTATTTCACCTACCGTTATACTCTCTAGCTCCATCCATATCATTGCAAATGGCAAGATTTCACTCTTTTTATGGCTGAATAATATTCCCTTGTGTGTGTGTATACACACACACACACATACATATATGTCATATCTTTTTTTCACTCATCTACTGATGGACACTTGGGCTGCTTCCATATCTTGGCTATTGTAAATAATGCTGCTATAAACACAGGAGTGCATGTATCCCTTTGAATTAGTGTTTGTGTATTCTTCGGGTAAATACCCAGTAGTGTGATTGCTGGATCTTAGGGTAGTTCTATTTTTAACTTTTTGAGGAACCTCCATACTGTTTGCCAGTGTGGCTGCATCAGTTTGCATTCCCACCAACAGTGAGAGAGGGTTCCCCTTTCTCCGCATCCTCACCAGCACCTGTTGTTTCTTGTGTTGTTGATATTAGCCATTCTGACAGGTGTGAGGTGAGATTGCACTGTAGTTTTGGGTTGCATTTCACTAAAGATAAGTGATGATGATCATCCTTCTATCTGTATGTCTTCTTTGGAGAAATGTCTGCTCATGTCTTCTGTCCTTTCTTAATTTGGATTATTTGCTTTTTAGGTGTTGAGTTTTAGAAGTTATTTTTATATATTGGATACTAACCTTTTATCAGATATGGCATTTGTAAATATCTTCTCCCATTCTGTAGGTTTTCTTTTAGTTTTGTTGATTGTTTCCTTCAGTGTACAGAAGCCTTTTATTTTGAAGTAGTCCCAATAGTTTATTTTATTTTTGCTTTTGTTTCCCTTGCCTCAGGGAACCTATGTAGAAAAAAGTTGCCATGGCCAGTGTCAGAGAAATTATTGCCTGTGCTCTCTCTTCTTCTAGGATTTTTATGGTTTCAGGTCTCACATCTGGGTCTTTCATCCATTTTGAATTTATTTTTCTGTATGGTGTAAGAAAGTGGTCCAATTTCATCATTCTTTTGCATGTTGCTGCCCAGTTTTCTCAACACTATTTGTTGGAGAATGTATTTGTCCCATTGGATATTCTTTCCTGTTTTGTCAAAGATTACTTGGCCATATGGTTGTGGGTTTATTTCTGGGTTTTCTATTCTGTTCTATTGATCTGTGTCTATTTTTGTGCCACTACCCTACTCTTTTGATTACTACAGCTTTGTAATGTAACTTGAAGTCTGAAATTGTGATGCCTCCAGCTTTGCTTTTCTTTTTCAAGATTGCTTTGGCTATTTGGGGTCTTTTGTGGTTCCATACAAATTTTAGGATTGTTTGTTCTAGTTCTGTGAAAAATGCTGTTGGTATTTTGATAGGGATTGCATTAAATCGGTAGATTGCTTTGGGCAATATAGACATTTTAACAGTATTTGTTCTTCCAATCCATGAGCATGGAATGTCTTTCCATTTCTTTGTGTGGTCTTCAGTTTCTTTCATCAGTGTTTTACAGTTTTTAGGGCATAGGTCTTTCACTGCTTTGGTTAGATTTATTCCTAGTTATCTTATTGTTTGGGGAACAATTGTAAATGGGACTGTTCTTATTTCTCTTTCTGCTGCTTCATTATTGGTGTGCAGAAATGCAGTAGATTTCTGCACATTGATATTGAATCTTGTGACTTTACTGAATTCATATATCGGTTCTAGCAGTTTTTTGGTGTAGTCTTTTGGGTTTCCTATACATGGTATCATGTCATCTGCAAATAGTGAAAGTTTTACTTTTTCTTACTGATTTGGATTCCTTTTATTTCTTTTTGTTGTTTAAATGCTGTAGCTAGGACTTCCACTACTATGTTAAATAAAAGTGGTGATAGTGGATATCCTTATCTTGTTCCTGACTTTAGGGGAAAACTCTCAGTTTTTCCCTATTAAGGATGATGTTAGCTACTGGTTTTTCATATTTGGCTTCTATTATGTTGAGGTATGTTCCCTCTAAACCTACTTTGTTGAGGGTTTTTTTTTTTTTAATCATGAATGGATGTTGTACTTTTTCAAATGCTTATTCTGTGTGTACTGAAATGATATCATTCTTATCCTTTCTCTTATTGATATGATGTGTCACATTGGTTGATTTCTGAATATTGAACCATGCTTGTAACCCAGGAATAAATCCCACCTGATCATGCTGAATGATTTTTTAAATGTATTGTTGAATTCAGTTTGCTAGTATTTTGTTGAGAATTTTTGCATCTATGTTTATCAGGGATGTTGGCCTGTAGTTCTCTTTTTTAGTGGTGTCTTTATCTGGTTTTGGTATTAGGGTTATGCTAGCCTCATAGAATGAATTTGGAAGTTTTTATTCCTTTTCTACTTTTTGGAATAGTTTAAGAAGTGTAGGTATTAATTCTTTAAATGTTTGAATAATTCGCCTGTAAAGCCATCTGGTCCTGGACTTTTGTTTGTTGGGAGTTTTTTGGTTATTGACTCAGTTTCTTTGCTGGTTATCATTCTGTTCAAATTTTCAGTTTCTTCCTGTTTCAGTTTTGGTAGTTTATATGTTTCTAGAAATTTATCCATTTCTTCTAGGTTGTCTAATTTGTTGGCATATAGTTTTTCATAATCTCTTATGATTGTATTTCTGTGGTGTCTGTTGTTATTTCTCCTCTTTCATTTGTAATTTTATTTATTTGAGTCTTTTCTCTTTTTTTTTCTTGTTAACTTTGGCTAGGGGTTTATCAATTTTACTGATTTTTTCAAAGAACTAGCCCCTGGTTTCATTGATCTGTTATTATTGTTTGTTTTGTTTTTTGTTTTTTGGTTTCTGTATCATTTATTTCTGCTCTGATCTTTATTATTTCCTCCATACTGCTGTTTTAGGTTTTGTTTGTTGTTCTTTTTCTAGCTCCTGTAAGTGCAAGGTTAGGTTGTTTGCTTCTTGAGGTAGGCCTGTATTGCTATAAACTTCGCTCTTAGAACCATTTTTGCTGCATCCCAGAGGTTTTGGACTGTTGTTTTCATGTACTTTTTAATTTCTTCTTTTATTTCTGTTTGGCCCATTCATTGTTTAGTATGTGTTATTTAACCTCCATGTATTTGTGGTCTTTCCAGATTTTTTTTCTTGTGGTTGTCTTCTAGTTTCATAGTGTTGTGGTCAGAAAAGATACATGGTATGACTTTAATCTTGAATTTGTTGAGGCTGGTTTTGTGGCCTAAAATGTGATCCATTCTGGAGAATGTTCCATGTGCACTTGAAAAGAATGTGTATTCTGCTGTTTTAGGATAAAATGTTCTGAATATATCTGTTCAATCTATCTGTTCCAGGGTGTCATTCAAAGCCATTGTTTCCTTGTTGATTTTCTGTTCAGATGAGTTGTCCATTAATGTAAGTGGGGTGTTAAACTCCCCTACTGTTATTGTTTTACCATTGATTAGTTACTTTATGTTTATTATTAACTGTTTTATGTATTTGGACAAAAAAAATCTTTAAACTCAACAGTGGACAACTGATTAAAAGATGGACAAAAACCTGACCAGCTACCTCACCAAAGAAGCAAATAAAGAAATGAAAATATGATAAATATCACGTCATCAGAGAATTACAAATTAAAACAATGAGTTCCACTACACATCTATTATAATGGTCAAAATCCAAAAACAATGACAATACCAAATGCTGAATGTGGAGCAGTAGGAACTTCTATTCATTGTTAGTGGGAATGTAAAATGGTGCAGCCACTTTGGAAGACAATTTGACAGTTTTCTAAATAAAACTAAACATTTCTTGTGATATGCAGAAGTCACCCTCCTTGATATTTACCAAAAGGAGTTCAAAATTTATGTTCACACAAAAACCTGCACATTGATGTTTATAGCAGCTTTGTTCATAATTGCCAAAAGTTGGAAGCAACCAAGTTGCCCTTCAGCAGGAAAATGGATAAATCAACTGTGGTACATGCAAACAGTGGAATATTATTTAGCACTAAAAAGAAACAAGCTATCAAAGCTGTAAAAAGACATAGAAGAACTTTAAATGCATATTATCAAGTGAAAGAAGTCAATCTGAAAAAGCTACATACTGTATGATTTTAACTATATGACATTCTGGAACAGGCAAAATCAGGGAGATAGTAGAAAGGTCAGTGGTTGCCAGGGGTTAGGAGAGGGAAGGATGAATAGAGAACAGAGGATTTTTAGGAGAGTGAATCTACTCTGTATGATAGTGTAATGTGGATACATGTCATTGTGCATTTGCCAAAACTTGTAGAATGTACAACAGCAAGAACAAACCTTAATGTAAACTATGGACTATAGGTGGTAATGATGTGTCCATGTAGGTTCATCGATTTTAACAAATGTACCACTATAGGGCAGGATATTGGTGGTGCGGGAGGCTACACATGTGTAGGGGCAGGGGCTATATGAGAACTCTCTGTACTTTCCACTCAATTTTATTGTGAATCTAAAACTTCTCTAAAAAATACGGTTTATTAAAAAAATACCTTCAGCTTTTTTGTCCAGATTCATCAAAACTTGTTGGAAGGTTAGCTTAGCAATGACTGGCTCTAGGTCTAGTGTTTTCTTTTGATCCACACTCTGGAGTAACGTTTTATTCAATAGAGTTCTAGGTATCCTTGGATCTGCTAATCACTGCATTTGTTTTGAACTCCTATACAACTTTGGCTGGGTATCAGGAGAAGAAATTTGGGGAAAAGACCCTCAACCAAGAAGAGAAAGGTAACACAGCTTTAACATCTTTTTACTTTATAAATTCTCACTATATTAAACTTCCTTGTTTGAAATGTATTGTTAATGGCCTTTTTCCTCCCACAGTTGAGGGTGGGCAGATTATTACCAGGTCACACTGACTTTGAACAGGGCATACATTATGGGAAGGCCCCACTGAGTTTATTATTAATCCTGTATGTAATAGGAAGAAATAAAACCCAAAACAAAAACCTCTACACAATCCTGACCCTTTGTTTCCTATTTGCATTATTGTTTGTTGTGGTGTGCCACTCCTCGACCTGATGTAAATGCCAAGTGCACAGCCCCTTCTTTGAATTTAACATTGTAACCATAAATCACTTGCCCATTTATAAATAAAATAAAATGTGGGATATGATGGAGTTCAAGAGAGCATACTGTCTGCAACTCTTGGATCTCATTCTCAGTGCAGATGTGCCAAAGCTGTTTGGCAAAGTATAAATTGAACTGGATGTTAGGGCTGTTCACAGCCCTCTGGGGACAGGTGGGCTGGGTACTTGGCTGCAGATCGCCTCAGAGCATTAGAAAATGGCAATTGCCTGAGACTTTTCATGTTTTCTCCTGAAGCATTATTCTCTTCCTCCGCTTGGGTTGATCTGAAATAGTCAGGAGTACTACTGAATGGAAAAACAAACAAAAAACACAAAAACTTGGAAAGCATCATATTCAGACAGTGCACGAAAAGGAGATGTCTTTCTCCTCTAAAGGGACAGATATAAAGAGAAAGCAAAGTTTATTTCTCATTAAGTAGACTCTTGAAATTTTATTGAGTTTGGAAATGCTAAGCGGTTCACGAAGATCAAATTCCACATTGGATATGCTACCTCTTTCTAGGTTAGTAGTTTTTCAATAGAATGAGAGCAGGACATGCAGCCAAATTGGTCATTGAACAAGAATGGTGTTGAAGTAACTTAAGAGATGGTGTTGTGTCCTGGAGAGTGTAGTAGCATCTGGAGACATGCATGCTACCTCCAGTTCTGAACTGAGAGGGACACTTAATTTTACAGCCTCTTGGTGCCTTCTTTGGGAAAACTGGGAAGAGAGGAAGGTTGAGTAGGGTTAGCCTGTGGTCACCAAGGCTCCTCCTGCTTTTGACTTTTTATAATTGTGTGAAAACAAACCAGGACACTAGGGGTCAGCTTTGGATGTCCTCCTTTGAATAATCTTCCCTAGATTTTTCTGTCAACCTAAGAGTAGGGGGTCTACAAGACTTATTGACCCTCCTCTGTCTGCCTTCTTCTACAGAACAAACAGTCCACATGAGAATTTTGACTCTCCAGCCCAGTGTGGGTTAACATTTTGTAGTTTAAAAAAGCACTTCTGGGGCGCCTGGATGGCTCAGCTGGTTAAGTGTCTACCTTCGGCTCAGGTCATGATCCTATTATCCTGGGATCGAGCCCCGCATCGGACTCCCTGCTCAGTGAGGAGCCTCTTTCTCCCTCTCCCTGTGCTGTTCCCCCTGCTTGTGCTCTCTCTCTGTCAAATGAAAGAATGAATGAATGAATGAACTTCCACATATATGATTCTTTCAAAAATCCTCTGAAATGGGTACTGTTGTCTAGAGCTTACAAATGAGGAAAATATTTCAGAGAGAAAAAGTGTGCATGCCCAAACCATGTGAAATCATCCCAGGCAGTCATGGACTGTTAGTTAAGTATAGCCGTAGGAGTAGAAAAGACCTGGATTTGAATCTTGACTCTGCCATTTATTCTTTTTGTAATCTTGGGCAAATTACTTAATCTCAGTTTCTGTATATGAAAAAGATCATAATACTCAAGCAATGTTTAATGTGGGAAAGGGCAAAGGAATGTTTTTATATAATGTATGAAACATGCTTTGGACAATAACATTTATAGAAGAAATTCTTAAAAATGATAGTTGTAATTATTACTTTATTATTAAATGGAGGCTCCAAGCTTTCTGATTCATGATCTTTGTACTATACCTAGCATCTATTGGTAGCAGAAATTTTTTATGATGTTGATCACATTAATGTCTGGAGATAAATTCTCTAATAAAGTGTCAGTTTATGGCCAAGAAGGTCCTGTTTGTATCAGGGCTTGCTGGGAGAGCTGCATTCGCTTGCTACTGAATGGAGTGAAAATAGGCCATAGATCAGCCTAAAAGAAATAGAACCATCTTTTCCACACTTCTCAAGAAAAGCAAAAGCAAAAACCAACCAAACAACCAACCAACCAACTAACCAGCCAACCAACCATCCCTGTTTTTTTTTTAAATATTCTTATAAAAATAGCATAGTTTATTTTAAATGTTTTTGGAACAAAAATGTAAATAAGGAAGAAATTAACAAAACATAGTGCATATACTTCTATCCCTTATAAACGAATACTGTTCACCTAATGGTATAATGTATTTGTTTTCTTTGTAGGGAATTATTGTTATTGGTCATAGTTCATTCTTGTTGGTCACAGTTACTATCAGCTGTAGGTTTAATTCAGTATCCTAAAGATATGGGCTTTCGCTCCTGCTACTCCTAATTATTAATGACTGTTTCATAGGCTTGAGGGAATGAAGGAGAGTGGGAACACATAGTACTGAATGGCTAATGGCAGTTTTTTAAAAGGCTGAAATTTTCTCTCGGACTGCAGAAGAAAAACCACAAAGTCTGAAAATGAAGCTCAGGTCTTAGAGTTGGAAACCTGGTTCCAGCCTGTTATTGTACCCTATTACCTTGGATAGGACACTTATTTTCTTTGAGCCTCAGTTTTCTAATCTAAAAATCACAGAATTGGGTCTAGGACCTCCTTAAGACTGATTCTTAATTCTTAAAGTCTCTTGATTTATGACTCCAAAAATTAGTGCTTATCAACCTCATAGGGACTATTCAGAGTTCACTTCTATGGCTCTAGATGACTCCTGCTGCTCTTTAAGTACTAGCTACCAAAGGCAACATCCTGGACACTATATCAGTTTGCTGTTGTCACAAAATGTGTTGCATGAAAACCATGTCAAACTCAGTGGCTAGTACTATAATTATTTATTTTTACAGATCTGCAGGTTGATTGAAGGTTGACTGAAAGAAGCTGATCTTGGCTGGGTGGCTTTGTTGTTCTTGGCTGAACTCACTCAGATGTCTGGTGGGTCAGTTGGCTGTTGTAAGCTGGGCTCATAAGGGCAGTTAGGGCTTGCTCCCCAAGTTTCTCATCCTTTCTCTGGAGCCAGCCAGCTAGCAGGGCATATAACAACAGAGGTACAAGAGGGAAGGCCAGCCAGGCAAGGGTTTTTTAAGCTTTTGGTCACAGTACATTTGCTAACATCCCATTGGCCAAAGTAAGTCATACAGTCAAACCCAAAACCAGAGGCAGGGAAATATATTCTCTCTCTGTAGTAGGATGATTACAAAACCACATGGTAAGGGCTGAAGGATTGGTCCATTGACACAAGCTACTAGATTCCATCCTCCTTTTGGAAACAGGAAGCTGCACTGTCATTTCCCACATACATTTGCACCAGTTGGTCTCAGGAAGAGATTTCCTGCACCCGATACCTGTTTCTTGGGGAAAGGAGAGTCTGGCTCTGTCTTCCTTGGGGCTTATTTTTCCTGCTAATCATAGATCAGTGCTACTCAAAGTGTGGTTCAAGGGCTAGCAGAATCAGTAACAACTGGGAGCTTGTTGGATATTTCTGGGATCCATCCCAGACCTATTGAATCAGAAACTTGGGGGTGAGGCCCAGGAATCTGCATTATGATAAGCTCCCTAGGTAATTCTTATGCTCACCAGAAACACTGGAATAGATAAAATCTTTGCTGTGGTATTCCTGGTAGCCTCATCCCTGTGTCACCTTGTCTTCTCTTGCTTTACTGAATTGCCATCATTTGTTACCCAACCCTGTTGTTGGAGGTTTCAGGATGACAGCTGATATCCAAAGTGGTAGCTAGACCCAAAGCCAAAATGGGCTTCTTCATATTTCTACCCCACCCTGAGTCTGGATTTCTATACCGGTATGTCTGGAAAACTACAGAACAGATTACTACCCAGCTGGTACACTGAGGCTTCATTTCAAGCATAGAAAATGCAAGAATAGGAGGTCACAGGCATATGCAAATCTTAGCTTTTAATTCTGCTCAATAGATGCATATTCACCAGTAGACATCACATTTGTGCTATCTCATTGATTACATCAGTCATTCAACTTTATAGCTAGAGGTGAAGAGGATAAAAGACTACTCAATACTTCTAAGACAGTGAAAGTCATATTTTATGTGGTTGCAAAATTACTGGAGAGGTAGCAAAGTGTTGTTCCCCTTTGTCAGGGGAGCTCCTGTCTGGGACTACCTCGTCTTCTTGACTTGACTTCTATGACTCTCCTGAGATGAGAGTCTTCACATCTTGTTTCCACGTAGCAATTAATATAATTATATCTTATATTGAAAATAGAATACAAAACAATATGATATGTGATATAATGACACCTAAAGAGAGATACTGCTTCCTCTTTCTTATCTCACTTTGAGATAGCACAACTGGGTTTATAAGGTTTAGTGTCAGCACTTAACATCTCTAAGATGAAAATATCTAAAGTGTCATAACTCAACACAATTGTATGCTAACTGTACTCACTGTGTGTCATGGGAAAAGAAATGGGAGGAAATAAAGGGAAAGTAGGTAATTGTTCACATGATAGAGGAAGATATTATCCTGCCAATTCTTTTCTGGAACTGCATGTATCATGTCCTGTGTTTGTGATACAGCACAGGGAGTCATTGCTAATAATGAATAACATTATTGGGATGACAGCAGTTAAGTGTGAAAGAAATTTGAGTTTTGACAAACCAGGCAGACACACACCACATGAAAAATGTATAATGCATCACCATGGCCGGTTGCGTCTGTGACAGTGAAGATACCAATACTGATTGAGAGGCTCATCTGTTCATTTGATTGTGTCTCATGGTTTAAATCTCTCTAAAGTTGGAGGGTGGGGGAAGGAGCTAGTTTTCTCTGATTGATGGTGTAAAGAGGGGATTTGGGCCTGCTTCTCATGTATATGTAAGGAATAAGCTTCTCTGAGTTAGCATGGACTTTATTATGAGAGATCATAAATGGATGAATGCTAAAAAAGGAGAAGGAATGGAAGAGCCTTGAAAGCTTTGAAAGTTGCTGTGTTAACACACAGCCAGTTACAGCTGCCTTTGCCAGTGTTGCTGTCACTGTTTATTTGATAACCTGATCCTCTATGGGAGAAAACTTGGAACCACACTTAATTCTTCCCTTTTCTCTCACACCCAAATCAGTGGGGCCTGCAAACTTCCCTCTCTCAATGTTTCTAGAATATTTCCTTTGCTCTTCATTCTTGATCTTGCTGCCTTATTCATCCTTAGTCTAATCCTTGCTCACTTTGTTCTTTGCTGGAGGTACCTAATTGGTCTCCTATCCCAGGATTGGATGTCCTTCTTTGCAGTTACCATCAATGATCTCTTTACTCTTTGAATCATTGAAGTCTTCCGTCATGCACTGTCCATCACTACAGCAGTGTTTTCCAAAGAGAGTATTCCAGATGACCTGATGGATTACAGGAAGAAATGTTAGGATACACAGACACATACTCTCACACACACACACACGATTCTAAAGAATTAAGAAATTAAGATATATTACCATTTAATATTAATATAGGGAATAACACTGATACCTATATTCTGTCTCTGGGTCATATCTGGAGTTGAGGTAACCAAAGGAAAGAGAGGGAATTCCACAACACAGAGTGGTAGAAAGCAAAACCCTTGTGAATCTGCTTACGGACTTAAAGATTTTGTCATCTGATTTTGACCATATGAACTCCCAGAAAGATGGAAAGGAATAATGACAAGGACAGAACTGGAACTTTGCCTTCTCTTTGTATAAGCTCTTTATTAGCCACACTGTGGGGCAAAAACAGTCATGGCCTAATTAGATCTGACAAAGAATAAGCCAAAAATAAATAGAAATTATGAAGAAGATTATTTAAATTATTAACAAAGAACCTCTCCCATAGTGTAATCTGTGCCTTGAGATATTAGCTAATGATAGTAGTAGATATGTGTAATAAATACAAGTCATGTTTGTATATGTAATCTTTTAAAACTGATGAGATGAACAATGAAAAACTAATTCACAGGGTAAATTTCAAGCGTCTCAGTGTGGTAGGCCAAACCATCACAGGCCTGCCTGTAGCTCTAGTCTAATTTATCTTCTGTCTACTCCTGCATCTCACTTGACTTCCCAGATGCTCCGAATTATTTGTAGTTTCCCAGACACTCCATGCTGTCTCATGTCTCCATGTCTGAGCTCTTTCCTCTGCCTGAATGCCCTTTCCTCATTCTTCTAGTTCAAATGTAATGTGTCCCTTAAGACTCACAGCTCAGGGGCTATTTTGGTAAGATGTTATTGCTTAATGTAGTGTTTGCGAAACTGGGCTGGGGAGATTTAAAAAAATACCTGTTTCTCAGACCCCATCCCTAGAAATTCTGATTATTTCCAGTGGTCCCCAAATGATTCCAGTATACCTGACTCAATTCTGGCATCCATCACACTGATTCATAGTGATCAGTTTATATGCTTGTCTGGCAGGTGTGAGCATTCAGAGGGCAAGAACAATGTTATTCTTTTCTGTATCCCCAGTGCTTAAGGCATTGTGTGGCTCTTAGTGGATATACTTTGAATTATTATTGATTTAAATTAATGATTCTCAACCTTAACTGCACATCAGAATCACTCAGGGAGCTTTAAAAATATTAAAATCTGGTGTGGCTTAAGGATGGGAATTTTTAAAAAGCTTGCCATGATTTCAAAGTTGAGATCCAAACTGAACTCTGTCACTATTGATCTTAACCAGTCAATCAAACAATCAGAATTTTCAGTAACACTTCAAAGCTTAAGTCCCAGCTCTGCACTAATTAGCTGTGTGACTTTGGACATGTCACTTAACCTTTCTGAGTCTGTTTCCTTACAATATTGGAGTAGGACTAGAGGATTTTTAAAGACATTGCCAACCCTACAATTTGATTACTCTATGTATCACCATCTAAGAATAAGATTTTTTATATGTAAGTGGACTTTATTCCTTTAATTACCATAAATTTTAGAAATTTTTTATTTTGGGTGGAAATAGTTCTTAAAATATTTCACATGTCCCTCATTTCTTTATTTTTTTTTAAGATTTTATTTATTTATCTGACACAGAGACACAGCGAGAGAGGGAACACTAGCAGGGGGAGTGGAGAGGGAGAAGCAGGCTTCCTGCAGAGCAGGGAGCTCCATGTGGGGCTCAGTCCCAGGACCCTGGGATCATGACCTGAGCCGAAGGCAGACGCTTAACGACTGAGCCATCCAGACGCCCCACATCCCTCATTTCTTAAACTTAAAACTGAACATTATTTGACTTTCTCTTGATGTCTTAGGATCATTAATATACAATTCCCTGTTGCACTGTCTTCTTCCATAGTATTAACTTTCAGTGCCATTGAATCATGCAGTTTATTTGCCCCAATGCTAAATGGTTACGGACTGCTATAATTTCCAATTCCCATGCGTGACTTTATATATTTTTTTCTTACTATCAAGTTATTAATAAGTACTTCATACTGCTTCATTGTATATGCCCTCCTCCTCCAGCGTTGCAGCTTTCAACTTGCCGACTATACGGTAGCATGGGCTGGGAAGAGAGACCTATGCCTAAAGTGATAGCAGTTCCAGAATGATATAATCACTATCCCACAGTGCAGGGTGCAGGAGCTGAAATAAGATTGAGGTTCAAATCTAATTAACTCCTGCGTGCTTCAGTATTCTCTTCTGCTAAGTGGGGATAATAATAGTATGCATATCAAGGGTTATGAGATGCTGCTTGCAACATATTAGGGTAATACTTAGCAGTACTTAACACTAACACATTTTAGCAACAACAATCAATAATAATACCTAATGTTTATTAACTGATCATTATGTTATAGGAGCTGTGCCAGGCACTTTATATACATCAACTCATTTAGTCCCCACAAAAACCTTGTGAAGTTGTAGCTCCCATTATTCTCATGTTACCTATTAGGAAACTAAGATGAGAGAGGTGAACTAACTTGCTCCAGTTTACCAAGGTTACGTACCTGGCCGGCCATCACATGTGGGAAAAGTGCTTTTTCCACCACTCCCTGGCTTCAGCCAGAGTTCAGCAGGGATGGCAGGCCCTCCTTGATCTTTTGTCTCCCTCAGGGCTGGCTGCTCTCTTTCCACCTGGGCTTCTGCTAAGCACATAGAGAACAACGTCTACAGTAATGTTCTAGTTGCCTTTAAAAAACTCAATTGTCATTTGACAATGAGTTACTCAAGGCAGGGTCTGTGATTAGTCATGTCTCTAACCTCCTGGCTAGAAAATCATCCAGTTCATGCCAAATGCTCTGAGTGTGATGAAACTTTAAGTTAAAATCAGTTTCCATATTTTTTTCTTCTATGTTCTAAAAAATTACTCTACATCTCTTCAGTTCTTAAGAAATTGAGGGAAGTTGGGATCCCAGAAAGAAATCATCTGTCAGGAAACAATGTCATTCACGTTTTTCACTGTGGGATTCTACTGCTGCTCCTGTAAGACAGTTAACAATTCTGAGAGTAGGAGAAGGTCTCAAACAGGTGTTTTCCAGGCTTTGGCCTTGATCCTTTGACTGGGGAGGAGAGCTGAGGGCGGAGGGAAAATCAAGAACATAACTTAGGAAGCCACTGTTAGAGACTATACTGTATTTTAGAATTGCTATGCAAGACACCACTTGAGCCCCAGATGTATGATGTAAAATAGTCCACAGCTGGAGACTTGAATGACAGCAAGATATCGCTCGCTATTTTGGGGGGTGAAAAGTCCTCTTGATGGATCAATCCAGAGTTGGAACAATGATAACATTTTTCCCCTGTCCTTTCAGTTGGAAAGCTAGAGAAGCAGAAAGGAGGCTGATCCCACCTGCTCCGCATTGTGAATAAGGGACAAAGCAGGCAACATTAACTGTATATAAGTGAGCTTTGAAGAGTGATATGTTCAGTTATTTTCTATTTCCCCTCCCTCTCTCTTACTTCCTCCTTCAGTCCCTCCCTCTTACTTTCTCCACCAAAATAATTAAATGCAAAAGCTACTTGAGTGCAGTGACAGGTTACAGATTTAAACCCACTAGAGTCAGGAGCTGTGGAACTCAAAGTCCTTAGGGGGACATTAACTTTACCACTTTTTTATATCATTATAGTAAGCTATTCATTTAATAGCTTAATTTGTAATCACAAATACCATGGGAAATTTTGATATGCCAACCTCTGGCTTCAGTTTTCCTGACTTGGTTGGTGATTTTTATATGTTGTAACTTTCAGAAATGCATATTTTTAGCACTTAGCAGTCCACATCACTGGCAGATTAAATTACTTATTACCCACATTCTTCTTAACTCTCTACCCTTCCCGATATATGATAAACTTGCCAAAATCTAATGAGGGCACATCTATAAAGATAAGATCAAATAACCCAAAATGTGCTGTTTCCATTTGTTTAATTTTTATATATATAAATTAATTTTATATTATTAATTTAAATTAAGTTAAATATAATAAATTTAATATATATTTCTAATTTATATATATATATTTAAGATTTTTTATTTGAGTGAGAGAGAGTGTGAGAGAGCAAGCACACGAGCCAGAGGAAGGACGGAGAAGCAGACTTCCCACTGAGTGGGGAGCCCAACATGGGACTCGATCCCAGGACCTTGGAATCATGACCTGAGCCAAAGGCAGACACTTAAATGACTGAGCCACCCAGGCACCTAATGAAGGTATATTTTTACCTGGAGGACAGTGATAGAGAGCCTTGAATTATCCAGTGTTAAAGGATTTTGTTTAGAATCAGTTCCTAAAAGACCTCTTTAGTCAATTGAGTACATTAAGAACCCCAATCAGTGTGTCCCTGCTCTTTGTCCTGTGGCTTTGCAGCTCCTTCTCACTCTGACAGTGGGCTTGATCATGTGACTTACTTTGGTCAGTGATTTGCTTTAGCAAATGTGATGCAAGCAGAGGCTTGGTAAGCATTTGAGATTTTCACCTGTTCTCTTGAGAACATGGCTGGGTTAGCCTTCTGGATTTATAAAAGAGCTAACCATCCCAGCTAGGGCCTTCCTAGACAAACCAGTCCCCAATACACACAGTGGCTGACTGTGCATGCATGCACACACACACACACACACACACACACGTGAGCCTGGCTGAGAGGACCCAAACCTGGCCAGGTCAGCAGAACCACCCAGTCTTTCTGTAAACTCAAAACAAATAATAAGGTAATATCGTTTCAAGCCAAATAGCTTTGGTATGTTTGGAGCACAACATTATTATGACAATAGAAAACAATAAACTTTCTAACATTGGAAAATGAGTTGCAGATTATACCTTCTTTAAAATAGTTTCTTTGAGGTTATGAATCTCATGTGGTGCAATCAAAACTTCTGTCATTAATGCCTTACTGTTTCATAGCCCCTGGACATATGTTGCATCACCCAATGTATTTCAGCTAGTTCATGGAGAGAGATTACCATTCAAAAACATGGTGGGAGCTCCTTCCCACAGCCTGCTCCGCCTACCCCCAACTTCTGTTCCCTTCCTCTTTCCCATTTGAGACTTGGCTAGGGAAAGCAGCAGTCTGTGAGTCTTACATGATCTCAGAATGAGGTTTTCAGTTCCCACCTAAACATGGGTTAAAGGCAGTAGACTTCCTGCCAACACACACCAGGAGGAAAGAAAGCCCTGTAAGAAGCAGCCTTCCACTTGACAGTGCATCTTAAAAGCCTTCATCAGCAACCTCCGATTACTGCCAAGGAGTGCCCTATCTCTTCAGAAAGAGGACACATTGTCTCTTCTTAGCCTTATTTAGAGGTCCCAAAGCACTGGATTTATACACCAAAAAATTTGTTTCTGACTACAGAGGGTTTTAATGATTTTATTATATGCATCACAATCTGTTCCTGAATCTGTTCCCATATAGCTACATTTACCAATTAATAGCTGAAGTTAAGGACCTTTGTATGGGGCATTAAAGATGATAATGAGGGAATAAGCTCCATTACAATGACCAACTTTGATGAAAATGTAAATTGAGGATGTCCAATCAAGTATACTGGACTCATTGTCCCAGACTAAATTACTGTGTATGTTATCTGAGTCAGAAGGAAAACCCCAGCCTAGACAAAAGTAAACATCATCTTTAATAGCCAGTTGTATATACTTTGCAATTGGAAATCTATTGTGAGTGAGTCTCTATTTAGATGGAAGCCATCTATTCTTTTATTAGACAGCTGAGTACAAATACTAGAAGTGTGGCATTTTTAATAAAACAGTAAAAGTACTCCCGAAGATGAGTGTGAGAGGTGCTTGGGCCTTCGGCTAATGAGAGGTTGCTAAATGTCAGTCATGCATAGGCCAAGGAGGAAAGAATGGCCCGAAGACTTGTTTTGGAGCACGTTCCTACAAAATATAGGAATCTTGTGTTGTCTGATTGAACTTTATATATATTTTTCTTACTATAAAGTTGTTACTTGATAGCAGTACTTCATACTACTCCATTGTGCATGCCCTTCTCTTCCAGCCTTTCATCTGATTGTTAGGTGGCATGGGCTGGGACGAGAGACCTAGGGGGTTGTGCCCATACAGAAATGATAGTTGGGGTGTAGAGTTAGTTAGCCAGACTTGTGTTCAAATGTGTTCACCATTCATTAGCTGCATGGCCTCAGATTGCTCTGAGTTTCAAAAATCTCATTTGTAAAATGGTAAAATGGGAAGATAGTAGCTATTATGGCTTGTTATAAGTATTAAACAAAATAATGTATGTGTGTCTGGGGTGGAGTCTGGAAGAGTGTAGGCACTTGATAAAATATTAAGGCCCCTCTTGCCCGTGTTTTCCCCTATGCTCTAACATTTAAAGAAGCTCATAGTATGTGATGACAGAGAGGACTGCAGTGCGGGATACTTTTTAGTACTTGGAATCCTTAGGGCAGCTCTGTATGAACCCAGTAGCTGGCTAATGAAGCCTGATTTCTTGGGCATTTGCCTCTTATGGCTGACTGACTTGGTAACTGAATTATTCAAATATTTTCATAATATGTTTGAATTTCTTGTATCATAATATGTTTGAATTTCTTATATCTATTCCGTGGCTAATGGTTCCTAGCCAGGCCTGGGGCCTCAGTTGAGAGAGAAAAACAGCTCTGTTGAAAAGAGGAGAATTTTTTTTTTTAATTTAAGAAAATGATTATTACATCCTGATGGATACCTGCAATTATTAGTTTGGATTTATTGAAATTGGGTGATTGGATAGTGAACAGTGAATCTAGACAGTCTGGGAGAGAAGTTGCTTTATTGACTTATTTTTGCAGGAGTTACAGGAGCTGATGATCACAAAAGTAGAAGTGCAATACCTGAATATTACACTTTTCAGGGGAAAAATTATGGTGGTCATTTTTAAGGCAGAAAGCAAAGTCTGCACCTTTCCTACTTGTGTAACCTCTCACTAATGCCATTACTTTATGTTACTATTAAGGTTAAAAATGCCATCTATAAAGATGTATCAATTTAGGATGTTTGTGTTCTAAGCTCTCATCCTTGTGTTCAGCTCTGGACTATCCATCTGTTACCAAGATGTGCTCCTTAGATTCCTCTAAAGTGTTATGTGCCTGTTTTAAAATACAAATATGTATAAGATATTCCTGGAGTTATCTCCAGAAAGACACCTGTGCAACTGAAAAACGACCCTATTTGAAGTAACTGCTGGATCCACATTAAAAATACGGTGAGGAGAAATTGTTTCTAACTTTGTATGGGTAACATTTTTCTATTTTAATAAGAAGGAATAGTGATTTGGATGCTATCAAGAAGGAAGCAGTTCACTTCTCTACCCTAATTATTTTCTTCTCCCTATCAGAAATGTTTGTGGGATGCCAAACAAATCCCAAAATTAAAGCAAAACAAAACCCCACTTAAAAGATTTTGGCATATTCAAAAAGATTATCCTTTGGTTTCTTTGGGCGCCTGGGTGGCTCAGATGGTTAAGCGTCTGCCTTCGACTCAGGTCATGATCCCAGGGTCCTGGGATCGAGTCCTGCATCGGGCTCCCTGCTCCTTGGGAGCCTGCTTCTCCCTCTGCTTCTCTCTCTCTCTCTCTCCCTCTGTCTCTCGTGAATAAATAAATAAAATATTAAAAAAAAGAATTAAAAATTTTTGGCATATTCTTAAAGCAGAAAGAACTGATGTTTTTCCATTGGTGGGCTACTTGGCCACATAGGGAAAGGTCTGTCTATGGGTGCCTTCCTACTTGGAAACATGCCAAGGGAAATGCCTAGATAGAGGGGTATATATGGTTAGCCATTCATAGCATTCAGGAATAGCTCTACCCCAACAATCCAGGTACCTTGTTAGCAAAACTTTTATACCTATCTTCGAGTCATTTCTCTCTAAAATGTTATTCCCCCTTCCCACTCCCTCCACCCTGTACCAATGCTCTGAAGATAGTTGGTCTCTTGGAAAATTTTTTTTATTTTTAATTTTTTTATTATGTTATGTTAGTCACCAAACAGTACATCATTAGTTTTTTTTATTATGTTAACCACCATACATTACATCATTAGTTTTTGATGTAGTGTTCCACGATTCATTGTTTGCCTATAACACCCAGTGCTCTATGCAGCACGTGCCCTCCTTAATACCCATCACTGGGCTAACCCACCCCCCCCAACATCCCTCCCCTCTAAAACCCTCAGTTTGTTTCTCGGAGTCCATAGTCTTGGAAGTTTTTTAAAAATTTGTTTCTCTCTGCTCCCAGTGATATAATCTGTCCAGAAATGCACTGTTTTCCAGATTATTTTTCTTTCCCAAGAAACAGTGTATTTTGGGAACCAGTTCATCTCAAAGTAGTGTCAAAGGAGAAACATGTGCCAGCTTAGTGGCTCCCACCTTGTGGGATATGGATTTTGAGGGTGAGGAGCAATAGATAAAATCCAAAGGTTTGTAAACTTCCTGAGTACTGAATGAGTAATATGCTTCTATGGGGATGTTTCATTCTTTGTTTTTGAATGTATATATCTGGTTATTCTGAAGAATATACAAGTTTGCTTAAGACTGTTGCTGAATTCTTGATTGCTTTTTGCCAGTTTATGTTTTCCCAATCAATGGTTGCTAAAAGTATACCTATGACATGCAATTTTTTAAGTAAAAATGGAGCCCGCCCTCTTGTTTGAAGTGTTGGGGAGCCCCTACTTCAGAGTGAAAACAGTGGAGATAATTATGTTTAGAGAAGCCACCAGTAAATCAGGAAAGAAAAAAGAGATTTGTATGAAGACTAATGAACTGAAACAGGAGAATTAGAGAATGAGGTTAATGAAATAGGAGTAACCATAATAGGCTCATAAACTGATTACTTAAGAGTTTTAGTTATTTACTACTATGTATCAAATTACCCTGATACTTGGTGGCTTTAAGCAACACCATCTCCTCTCATGCTCTGGTGTGACTGGGCTGAGCATGGTCCTTCTACTTTGTGGGATGTTGCCCGGGGATATACTCATTTGAGCACTTAACTGGGCTGAATGTCTAAGATTCTTCCATGTCTGACACTTTGGCAAGGACAGCTAAACTACTGGGACTCTCTTGTTCTTTGTTATTTCAGAGCTTCTCCCTATATGTGGTCTCTCCAGCAGGGTAACCGGATTTCTTATATGGTGGCTCGGGGCTCCCTAAAGAACAAAAGTGGAAGCTTCCAGGTCTTAAGCTTTAGGTCTAGAACTGGCACAGCATTACTTCCTCCACATTGTTGATTAAAGGAAGATTTATTGTGGGATGGGATTGTATAGGGTCGTGCGTAAGATCTGGAGGCAACGTTCATTGGGAGCCAGTTTGTAGACTAGATACCATACCCTGTTATGGTCATATCAAAAGAACTGTGACCAGGATGTTTTTTGCTAGCCCTATAGCCACTAGACACTCTAAAGTGTTTACTACCAACTAGACTCTTAACATTAATTTGATATTGTAAGTAATCTGCCACCGCCAGTAATGTTTTTTAACAACGGGTACATTTCTTCATCATTCCTTCAAGGAGCATCTGATTGAGCCAGTAGACATGCCTTTGCCTTAGCTGTAGGGGAGCAGGGAGAGGGATTTTGGACCTATTCTTGTAGAAGGCAGAGATTGCCTTTTCCAAGACTTGAGTAACCATATGTCCTGGCTTGCCTTGAATAGTCTGGTTTCTGTTGATTGTTACAGTATGATTATTAATAGTGCCTTGTTAACCCTTAATAGGTTTTCAATGTAGATGATATATTATCTGGTCACTTAAATGCCAAGACCCACATAATGAGGGATTCTCTAAAACTAGGAAGTGGATTCAGATTATAGGTGACCAAAACATGAAAAACTCCCACTCATACCTTCCGTTGGCTGTTCAGTATTTGAATACACTTTTCTTCCTATATTTATGCTCTAAAAAGACAAATGCATCCATCTCACAATAACATAATTCTTCCTTCAGTTCCTGTGGAACTGACAGTATAGCCCATCTTCAAATATATGGCCCTGAATCTTTGTTGCCTCATCCTGCTCTAAACTTAGATTATCTAGGGGTTGTCCATGCTTCTTCTAGTTCTCTTCTGATCCTCTTTCCATTTTCCACAACCTAAGACTAAAATTAACTACTTCCAACATAGTCCATATACAAAAGTTAGGGAAAAGTGAGCAGAAAGAAAAAGAAAATGAGTTGCAATGTGTAAGTATGGATGTGATATAACAAAGAGTGAGGAAGATATATTAGAGGCTAGATTTCCCATATCTGCAGCTGGCACCTTACCCTGGACATTCAATACTGGGTTATGAATACTCTCTGACTATCCTTTCATATTCACCTCCCTTCCTTGAGATTCAAAACATGAGACAAGATTGGTGGAGCCTACATAATGAGCAAATGCCCCAGCTGCCACAGAGAGGGGAATATCTGCCTGTCTTTCTCTCCAGTTGTGGGGGGCAAGGTACTGCTTTCCATATGACCCACCTAGCAGTGGTTACTATCCAGGTAAGAAAGAGAACAAATATTGATCACCCCCTTTCATCTAATACTTTATCGAAAATAAAAACATCAATAGGATGGGGTGGGAGAGTAGCTGCTTTAGCTTTTAAATTCAGTATCTAGGGAATTTGTAGGCCACAAAATTATTAGCTGAGGTCTGGGGCTACTGTCTTGGGGTAATCCAAGACAAGATGCTTGAGCAGAGGGAGGTAAGTCTTTGCAAGGACAACAAGGGTTAGAAATATGGTAAAGTGGGGGAGGAGGGAATACTAGATGGGTTGGAGAAATAGGCAGGGAGTGTTCTAAGGGGTGTCAATTTGACAGAGTATTTAGAGGATTCCATAGATTTTAGGGGATATAACATAGAATCAGGGTATACCTCTCCTTCAGTTTGATAAATGCCTCTCTGAGCCAGGCTTGGGGAAAAGTGGGAGGATTGGCTGGAGCTAAAAAAAGGAGGAAACATGGGTCAAATTCTTTTAATGTGTTAAAAATGATCTCAACACTGAGTAGAAATCCCCTGTGCTAAATAATGAAATCTGAATCCTAGTCTAAGCCTGTCTCAGATTGGATACATTACCATAGATAATGCTTATTTAATTCATAAACTAAGGGATTTATGGGATTTATATCAGGTCAATGAATCCTAACATGGAGTCTCCAAATTCCAAGAGACCCTCAATGAAGAATTGGTGGTCATGGTGGTGGGGTATTTTGGCAGATAAATGATCATAATCCATAATATGGATTCATAGGTTAACTAAAAGGTTAATTCCTACAGACAAACATTACATTTCAATGTGATGAGGAATGGAAAAGGGAAAGTATAAGTGCCATGTAAATGTACTGTGGGAGATTCAGCCTATTTCAGGGGTTTGGGAAGGTCTCCTGGAGGAAGTGATACTTAAGTGAAAGGTAAAGACCAAAACTGAGCATGCCCAGTTATGTTTCGGAAAAATTCAGTGGTGGAGAATGACAAAGATCAACAAATACAGAGAATGGATATTGCTCTATAAATGTCCTTCTAATTCTGTGGAAACAAAGTTGTTCAGAGAGGTTTGTTGCTGGTGAAGAAATGTTGCACAAATCATGCCAGAACTTGGATATCTCACGTGACCTGGTAATTTTCTCCAGCTCCTGTCTCCTTTAATGAACCACAGTCCCTATTTATGAATACAACACTTCAGGCCTGAGGTGCTCCTAGAACTCCATACAGAAATGTACCTTGATTTGTACTTTGAAGTCATTACAAAATAATTGTTGAGATGCTTTAAATAGATCTCATTAAGACTGGTATATGGCTCTGTGCCTTCCTGTCATGCCTGTGGTAGTGAAGGATGGTTTTAGATGTATAATTAAAGTTATTCCAGAAAGCATGATGAATCAGTCACCAATTTTATTAGAATTTCAACTTGGGCATAGACCTTTCTTTGCCTCCTTTCTGCTGCCACTCCAGTGAAATTTATTTTTTCTTGAATATTTTACTGTCAAAACTTGTTAAGATGCTACATTTTGTCCATTTGAGGTTCTATTATAGCAAGGTTGCCATGGCAAAATGCCCCTCCCTCTCTTTAGAGTAGTTATCATTTAACTTTTGCCATGGGCTTGGGACAGATGATTCAAAAATTATTAATCCTGGTCTCCCAAGTTGACATCGTCCCTATGAATTTAGCTATTCCTGAATAAAATCCTGCATGATGAGTGAAAGAAGATACTCCCTGTGTCTCCTACAATAATTGAAAGTCCAAAGTATCAAAGTAAAATATTTCATGTTTCCAGGAAATGCTGACTACTCTTGGTTTTGTGTCCCTGGATTTTTATAATACTGAACACCCATTATCTCTTCTCTTCTGTTCAAATTTCTTTCCTTTCCTTATCTATGCATTTTGAACACTCTGGATGAGCTGTGACCAGTATTTCCCATTTCATGTATCAGAGCTCTAATAAGGGCCAGTATCATACTCCTCCACCCAAAATGTGGACTTTCTGCTCAGAGGGACAAGCAAGCATAATGATATCCATTTGGGAGGGAGCTTAAAATAGTGCCCATGCGTCATTTTGCAGTTAGGAATCTGGATATGGCTAATGGGGTGTTATCAATCAGGAGATAAAATTAAAATCCTACATTAGGAACTGCTCCTGCCAGAAAGAGTGAATTTTGTAACAGCTGTTTTCTATTAGATGCTCTTGTGTTCTTTAGCAGCAAATTACATAGATCAGAAATGTATGGTTAACAGTTTCCCCAAGTGAGGTTGTAAACGAGCCTGTTGTCCTCTGAACAAAGATACCGCGGAAGGAGAGGAAGCTCTGAGCAAAGTCTTGGTGGACTCAGTGGGGCGGTTTTTTGCTCCCCGTTGAAGGCTAAATAGCTCTTTCAGAAGGGAATAAATATATTTTTGTGATCCTAGTGTAGAGAGGTGGCCTTTTGAACTCTGAAAGAGATGATATTAAAGCTTTTACCTGGCTAGTGTCTCCTAACAACTTGCATTTGATTGGTTCCAGAATTCATTAAATCTTAAGGGGGAAAAATTTAGCTGGGGGTGGGGTAGGGGAAGGAGAGAGAGGAAGCACTATACCCAGCAAGCACCAAGTGTCTCAGCTCCAAATGAAGATAAGTTGTTTGAAATGAACAGCTAAGAGACAGTCAGTACATTCTCCTGCTTATTGCAGCTCAGTAAATTAAACTTAGTATGCTAAAAGGCTGGCTCCATACTGATGTTCTTGCCTTATGGAAAATAACGTGCTTTCACCCCTACCCCCCTTTTTTCCTCTAACAGATGACAGTAATAATGAGAACTAAAATCACTCAAGTCAGCATATGAAAGGGAACTGTCTATTTAAAAAAAATAAAAAGACATCTCTCGGTGCCATCTGCTAAGGTACAATAATGTTTTGTAACAGGTTTTGGAAAGCACATTAAAAGGCTTCATCTGTGCTTGTCCTTTCCAGTTAGTCAAGATATAGTTGTATCTCTCCTGTCTGATGTGGATTCTTGAATCATGTAATTATTTCTAATTTATCTCTAAAATTAAGCATCTGAAATACAATTTTAATTGGGATTTCATTAGGTACTTATTATACCATGTGTCAAATGATAGTTGATTATTCTGAGCATGGATATAGAATCTGAAAAAGATAGTGGGAGAATGATGGGTACCTCTGAAAGCTGATGGTGCTCAATAAATATGTCTTAAAAATAATCAGTTGATATATAATTAACGTGAGTAATTACTGCAATTAAACTCTATTTATGGAACCCTGCTGTGTTGTTTCCCATCCTAAGCTTAAACATGATTGTTGTTCTTTTGCCCAAATAAAATTAATGTAATGAGAGAAAAACAGATAAATGTAAGCTTAGATAACAGAAAGGAAAATGTTTTCCATTTATTACAGAAGGATGGCATGAAGAGAAAAATTTACTTTCATAAGGAAAATGTGTATGAGGCTTTAAAAATATCCTCTTTACCTAAATGAATTAGGCATATTCAATGTACAGTGAGAAGTAATAGGACTAATAGTAAATAGTAAAGTTATATGGATCTGGATGAGGGAAGTACAGAGAGATTGCTGCTCTGAAAGACTAGACACTGAGAAACCAGGCTACAGACCCCCTTACCATATAGTTGCTGTTTTAATTCATCTTTGGATCCTCAGCACTGGGTAGTGACTGGCTATAGCAAATACTTAAAAAAATACAATATTGTATGATTAAGACTTGGTCAAGTTTGTCTTGAGTGACAATGAGCATGCATGGTTTATAGGATGTTGATGGAAAAACAAATTAAGGGGGAAAAATCAACAGACTCAACTAAATATGTTCCTGAGATTAAAATAAGCATTCCTAATTTCTGCCCTGGGAAAAAGGTATTAGATTTACTCTCCTACCTGAATTAACTTGAAAAAATAACAGATAAAATATATGGAACAATGGTTTCAAGACACTGAATGTCAAACAATAAAGGACAATTTCCTGAGAGATGGGAAGCAGATGAGGAGGGCCATATGATTGTCCCAGCTAACTGTCTGGAGAGAGATTCCAGGTTATGGCACATGAAGGAAAACTCAGGTGAATCTGGGTAGTCTCTCTGAGTTAAAGAGACAGAGCTGGGAATCTGGGGAGACTACAACAGCTAGAGTTTTCAGGGCAGGGAACCAAAGAAGAGAGACCTGTATTAGAACTTCAGAGATCTGCAAGTGTCCTGTGAAGCTTCAGCTGAATAATTTTGTGAGCACATGTTATTGGGGAAACTTCCTAAGGCCATGGAAAGCACCATCTGAAGAAATTAGAAGGAATAATCATCCAGACACACATAGTACGGGGAATAGTTTGAGTTCTTATCAGCTAGAATGGTTCCTGTTATTACTCACTCTAGAAAAGATGAGAATACAAGGTCATCAGATAGAGTATTCACGGGAGTTTTAACTCAGTAATGTGGCAATATTATCTGTAGACTAAACACTGCTCTGTTCCTAACTAATAAAGCTTAAAAGAAAGACCCGAGATGATCATGTCTTAGTCCAGGCTGCTATAACAAAAATGCCAGTAGACTGGGTGCTTAAACAATAAACATTTATTTTCACAGTTCTGGAGACTGGGGAGTTTAAGATCAAGGTGCTGGAAGATTTGGTGTCTGGTGAGAGCTGTCTTTCTGGTTTGTAATGCTGTCTTCTCTGTGTGTCTTCATATCAGAGGCCTTTCTGGGGCCTCTTCTGTAAGGGCACTAATCCCATTCATAGGGCTCCACCCTCATGACCTAATCACCTCCTAAAGGCTTTACCTCCTAATACCATCACTTTGGGCATTAGGATTTCAAAGTATGGATTTTGAGGAATACATTCAGTCCATAACATCAAATTGTTTCCAACGAACTTAATTGTGTCCTAACAAAGCTCAAGCATATGTGAAATTCACAGTGTATGGCATCCAATTAAAAATTACTAAATATGTGAAGAAGCTGGAAAGTAGGACCCATAATACACAGAAAAATCAATTGAGAAGCCCAACTTCCTTTATTGTAGAATGAGGAGGGGGGCAAGTCCTCTCCCTAAAAACAACTATGAAACTGGACGGTATTGTCAGAAACAAACATTCCATGGCTCTTGAAACCATCCGAAGGCAAAAAACAAATTGGGAAGCATTTATTCATGCAAAACTGCTGAACTTTGATTAAAAGCTTTGGGAATCAATTGAGTTCTTGCCTAAAGCTGCTCCCACATTTCCCAACTTGATTGGTTTGGTAGTTTTGCTATGTGGAGCAGGCCATGAAGTTAGCAGCTTTGCTGCCAGAAGGGATTCACCTAATTTTGTGTGGAAGGTAAAAAACCCACTCCCAACAACATTTTCGGTAAAAGTAATGATTTTTGAAGCAAGAAAATGAGGAAGGGCAGAAACTGCTCATTTGAAGTGTAGCCCTTCCTGGGAAAGGCGATAGACCAATAGACCCTCTAGAAATCAAACAGAGAGATCCTAGATGTGAGACAGCCATAGAGGGGATTGATAATATCTCTATACCTCTTGGCTGCATACACATGCAAGACCAAAGAGAGTCCAATCTATCCAAATATCCATGGCTAATTGAGAGACTACACACCTGTGCAGAGTAGATGCAAGAGAACCTATCAGAAAATAAATGCTGGGGTAGGACAGAAAGTCCTTGAACTTTGAATGAACCCACACACAGATCCAACAATAAATAGTAGAAGGCTTTTTGGCTGAAAGTGAGTAAAACCTCTGATGAATCATTGACTGACTGTTGAACTATGCAGACACAGGGATGATCTTAAGAAAGCCAAACTTAAAACAAGAATTCTAAAAATTACTGAGAAGAGACATCAGAGGTTATACATGGCAGGGAAACCAAATCTACGGATTTACAGTAGGTAAGTTTGTAAAACAAACACAAAAAAACAACAACAAATCTCAAGGAAAATATGAAATTCTAGAATTACTGTAATATGTTATCTCAAATGTCCAGTTTTCAACAAAAAGAATGAAACATTCAAAGAAACAGGAAAGGGTGACTCATACTTGGAAAAGAAGCAGTCAGCAAGACCTGAGTGGGTCTAGATGTTATATTTAGCAGAGAAAGGTTTCAAAGTAGCAATTATAAATATGTTCAAAGAATTAAAGGAAGTCATGCCTAAAAAAAATTTGAAAGTATGATGACAATGATTTAATAATTAGAGAATATCAGTAAAAAGATACGGAGTATAAGAAAGGATGACATGGGAATTTTGGAGTTGAAAATTATAACTGAAGAAATGGTCACTGGACCGGCTCAGCATTTTGAGAAGAATCAGGAGGTGTCAAGTAGATCAGTAGAAATTATCTGATCTGAAGAACTGAGAGAACGAAGATGGAAGAAAAATGAACAGAGCTTTAGAGACCTATGGGTCAACAGTAAGTTTACCAACATTAATATAATGTGACTTCTAGAAGGAGGGGAAAGAGAGGGGTAGAAAGAATATTTTTGGAAATAATGGCAGAAAACTTCAAAAATTGATGAAAAACATGACTCTAGAGATTCACAGAAGCACCACAAATCCCAAATAGTATAAACACAAGGAGAATAATTGTGTCATAGTCAAACTATGGAAAGACAAAGACAGAGGAACTCTTGAAATCGGCAAGAACAAAACGTACAAGTACAAGGGAAACCCAGTAAGATTAACAATTGACTTCTCATCAGAAATAATAAAGGCCAGAAGGCAGTGAAGTGATATTTAAAGTACTGAAAGAAAAAAACCCTGCCAATCAAGAATTCTATTATTTATGAAAACTCTCCAAGAATTCTCTATGAAACTATTTCAGAAACGGAAGTGAAACACAAACAAAAAAGACATTCTCACATAAACAAAGGCTGAGAGAATGTTCCTTACAAGAAATACTAAAGGAAGGCCGTTACAGTGAAAGGAATGACATTAGATTTTAGATAACTGAAATCCACCAGAATGAAGAACACTGAAAGTGGTTAAATATGTGGGTAAATATAAAAGACTACATACATTTTTTTCTTCTTTTTAAATTTTGAAAAAGAGGGGTGCCTGGGTGGCTCAGTCGGTTAAGTGTCTGCCTTCGGCTCAGGTCATTGATCCCAGGGTCCTGGGATTGAGCCCCGACTGGGGCTCCCTACTTAGCTGGGAACCTGCTTCTCCTTTTCCCTCTGCCCCTCCTCCCTGCTTTGCTCTCTTTCTCTCTCTCTCTCTCTCTCAAATAAATAAATAAAATCTTAAAAATTTTTTTTTAAAAAGACAGAGTTATGAAACAAAAGTTATAACTATTGTTGGGTTTATAATATACATAGATATAATATATAATAATAGCACAAATGGAGGATTCAACAAAGTTTCTATATTTTATCAGAATTAAGTTATTATTGGTTTGAAGTAGATTCTGATGAGTTAGGATGCATATTGCAATCCCTAAATCACTAAGAAAAGAACCAAAAATATATAGTAAAAATATCAACTGAGAGATTTCTGCTTCTGCAAAAGATAATGGAGAAACAAATCAGATTTACCCTGTCACCTGAAGTAACCAAGAAAAAAAACCACCCAGTCAAAATTATGAAACAGTGGTATTCAAGACATTGAACATCAAGAAGGAGGAATTACAAAGGAGTGTGAGGAAACTTTTGAGGGTAATGAATATGTTTTTTTATCCTGATTGTGGTGATGGTTTCACTTGTGTGTACATATTCTAAATCTTATCAAACTGTACACTTTAAATATATTTGATGTGTCAATAATATCTAAATAAAACTATTAAAAGCATTTTTACAAGTCATGAATCCACAAACTTAAAACGTATATATACAAATATGCACAATGCACACATACTTTTTTGGGGAGAGGTTATAAAAGTAACTCATATTAGGGGCGCCTGAGTGGCTCAGACGGTTAAGTGTCTGCCTTCCGCTCAGGTCATGATGCCAGGGTCCTGGGATTGAGTCCTGCATCCCTCTCCCTCTGCCTGCTGCTTCCCCTGCTTATACACTCTGTCAAAAATAAATAAAATCTTAAAAAAAAAAAGTAACTCATGTTAACTTAGGGTTTTCCTTATGGATCACTTTTCCATAATTTGGACATAATTTTGAAAGTATTAGGACAGTGGTAATTTGAAAGATGCAGAAAAGTAGATGCTGTTTATCCCAAGATATATTTAGCCTTTAAACCTCCTTTACAACAGAATAATATGTGAAGGAAGAGGGAAGGGCTGGCCTTTTGCAATATATTCCAGGTAAGAGTCCGTACCAGTTGTAGAGACTGAGGTCGGGGAATAGATTAAAGAAGGATTTGAAGAAAAAGAATTTCCATGGCATAGTAACTATAGTTCTCGAGGTTCAGGAAAAGGAGGCCTCTATCTGAGATGACTGGGTAGGTGTGTTGTCAGGAGGTGAGATAGGAATTATCAGAATAACAGGAGCTTTGAGGGAGGAAAGAGATAATGATTTTGGTCTTAAGCATAACATAGGGATTTTCTTTTGCATTAACGTTTGAGAAATATATAGGCACCAGTTTCTCAGATCTTTCCCCCAAAGATGTTCATTTGTTTAAGAAAGACTTTATGCATAAAGAGTGTTTTGCCAAATCCTGAAAATGGTGGTTTTCTTCTATAGCAATATTGGAGGTTGAACTGTGGGATAACTTTCTGGGGGCTTTAGTAATTAGTCAGCAGATATTTATTGAGACCTTCTCTATGCCAGGTTCAGAAAAATGAGCAAGATAGACAGTGTTGCTGCCTTCATGAGCCTTTTTCCTGGGGACTTGGAAATTGTAGAGGCATTATCCTAAAAGTCAAATGAACATTTCAGCCCTTCTTTTTACAGTCACTATTAGGGATGGAGACAAGTGGTTTGGGGGCAAGATCCAGCAATGTAGAACTGAGCTACTTCATGTGGTCAGGGATCTAACTCACTGGGGCATATGACGGTGCTGATATTGCTTCATTCAGCCTCAGGCTCTGCTTTGTTAAACTCAGGAAAACGCCTAGAATTTCCTAATTGCAGAAGGCAGGGGAGAGTATGTGGGAATTTGGGGTACGTTGAGCCTTTTCTTTAGACTGAAATTATGGCATAAGTGCTACCACGAAACCAGGATATAGTTCCAGCAATCACAGTGACAGTTCTTTGAAAGGCAAAATGAATGTGGTGCTCTCTAGTTCTCTGCAGTAATACATCCCTCCACGTTACTGACTTGATGTCTGTTTGATATGAATGGTATCGGTGTTAAACTAGTGCTAGAAAAACAATTTGAATTTGTGAGATACTCAATTCTAAAGTGGCTTTTTCCTGTGACCTTCTTGAATTTCATTTAGTAAACATTCACCCATGCTCCTTATTCTGGGTAAGAAAGGTGGTGTCATTATTTTAAATAATGTAACACTCATTGCTCCCTTGGTAGATTTAATAGCACTGGGGCAATTATGACAGCATTACTTTTGCACATTTTTGACTCAATAATTCAAAGAGTAAACTATTAAATTGCTTTATATAGGTTTCATCTAACAGTCATATTACATAAAGCAGGTTTAGTTTATTAAATGCTAGCTAATTACTTTAAACATATTTTGGTTGCTTTAATAATGGTGTACGATTACCAAAAATCAGTCAACCCACACTGAATGTTGAAAACAGTGTATTAGCCTTTGAATTTATCAATGCTTTTTATAGCTATCCTGAATTTAAAGGCATTTAAATAAATGAGATTCTGTGACAGATTTTGAATACTTCAAGACCTAGTGACTTTTGGCAGCAGGGAGAGGGTCACAGAGAGCCATAACTGAGAGTTGGTTTAGTGTAAGCTCTGAGGTTTAGGTCACAAGTTGAAGCCAAGGTCAACTTCATAATAACCAATGTTTATTACTGTCAGAGAGCTACTTGGTGCTTGAAATGATTGGAAAGTTTTGAAGTAACTATTCTATTTCTTACTGTGTTTTTAGTAAAATATTCTGTCTGAAAATGTTACAGAGTGACTTAATTTTTTTTCATGGTTTAAAGATCACAGCTGTATCTTGGAGAAAGATGGAATAAGTAAGAATTGTTTATTTGTTCTTACTTGAGAAAGAATTGTAAGTACTATAATTATTGAGGCCCAACTTTTAAAGTTTGTGGGCTTTATTTTCTTATCTTTTAGTTAGAGGGAGATTATGTCAATAAAATCTATTTTAGAGAGGAGAAATACACCCAGAATTACTCAGAAAATGTTATAATTTTTAATCTCTTCGGAATTTAAAGGTGTAAGGGTGAGTGAGTATGGGCTGGAAACCCAGTGCTTGGCCTTTTAAAGCATTAACTATTATTTAAACCAGAGTTGGCACCTTAGTAGTTTGGAACTTGACTCTTTATTGACAGGGGAAAAAATTGTATGCATATCTACCCTAAGCAGGGTAGCCACTCCTAGCTGCACAGGTTGTTCACTGAACAACTCCAAGTGAGCTACTCACTTGGCACGCTTAGGGGTTGTTCACTGCTATCCAATGTTCAGCCTCTACAAAGTCTATCCAGTGGCTTCAGGAAGGTTTTTGTCTTACATGTTATTTCATTTCTATCTGTTTAGATTTTTATGCCTTAATTTATTGAGAGATTCATAATCCTATTATTTAGTATTATTACATACTGTCTAGTGATTTGTATCCCCACTGTTCCATGAGATATGAAGGATCTCATTTCAGTTTTTTTTACGAATGCCGCAGGTAATGAAAATACCCTTTGCCTTCCAACATGCGTGTGCACATGCACACACACACACATACACAAATGCTCACATGTGAGTATACAAAAAGCAGTGTTAGTATGGGGGACAAACATTAACATTTAAAGCAGTGCTTCATTTCCATGGAATTGTCTTGTTTTCTTTCTTCTATATTATTTTTCTCTCTTCTAGTGTCTTAGAAGCTTATGGCAACTAAATAATTAAATATTGATTTGAAATCACTATGTGATATTTTACAAATTAAGTCATAGGAAACAGAATTTAAGAAATGTTAACCTACACCTACCCCTTTTCCCCCCCAGTGTGCTTACATTCCTAATATTTAAAGTCACAGCTCCCTAAGTTAGCACATGACATTTCATCTGGAGTTTCTCTTAAGACTGATGGTTTCTAAAGATTCTCCCATATTAAAACATCTTTATAAGTATATAATTTCTTTGCTTCCAAGTTAGGAATAGTTTTTGTTCAAAGTGGTATTTGTTATATGTGCAGTTGTGAGAGATACAGATCTATAAGAAAGCACATGGAATGCTTTGTTGTCAATCTTATTCAGTTCTCAGTACTTGAAACCACTCAGAGTATCTATCTTTTTGCACTTTCCCAGTGCCAATTTTCTGTATAGCTTCCTCCCTTAAACTCTAACTTTTGTTGTTCTCATAATGATTGGTTTAGTTTTATATGCTGTAATTTCTGTTGTTCCTTTTTCCCATTTGTCTAGGGTTGTAGGTAGTACTTTGCTTCTGGGTTTTCTTGGCTGTAAGTTACATGTTTACCTGTTGAGACTCAGGAGAAATCGCACTTCTGTTCTTTTTCAATCTTCTTTAAATACATCCATGCTGCTTTGGTGTTTTATGAGTCATTCACCATTGCTTCCAATTGATATTAATCCAATTCAGCAAAACCATTCTCTTAGTTTTGCTGCATCTTTGAATTTATGCTTTTATCAACTGGCAGAGAAGTTGAGGAAGTCAGTTGTGAATGTAGTGCGTGATCTGTATGGAATTGCATCAAGCCTTCTAGAGAGTGCAGTTTTTAGAAATTGTGTGTGAGTGTGTGGTTGGTTGAGGCATATCAATAATATCACAACTCAGACATAAAGTGCAGCATGAGATCTGAGAAGACATTATTACTGCAATCCAGGTCAGCTATCATATTTACTGTATCATTACTGTAAAATTTACTGGTATAGAATATATTTGAGAGAAATTCACAGGCCTGTACTGTATGTTCCCATAATATAATAAGGGAAGAATTTGAGGAAGTTAAGGGAGGATAATCAAGCAGGGGTGTGGCTTGCCATCCCAGCTCCAGTCACACCAATACTTTCTTTCTAATTCTTTATTCTCTCTTTTGAATATTCCTGTTGGGAGCTAACTGTTGTTGGGAATAGTTTGGGCTATGGCAGCTGGACTAGTCTAAGTGGAGGCAATAGGCTAATTTAGGGGAAGTTGAAGGTTGTACTTTTGCAAACCATTGTCTCTCACAAAGCTCTATATCTAGTACTAACATTTATTTCTTAATCCTCTATCTACACCTGCTTCTTGGGTACCTCTGCATAGATAAATGCCATCTCAAATTAAACATATTGAAAATAACTCACTGTGTTCTTCCCCTAGTCAACTTTTCTTTGACTCCCCTGTTTCTATAAATAATATAATATTTTTTCCACACATGGAGGATTAAAACTTATCACATGTAACTCCTCTTTTTCAATCAGCCTTTCCAATGTATTGAAAGTCCTACAGATTCTCTTAGAACATTCCTTACATTGCATGCTTCACATTTCATCTGCCAGCCCTTTATTTCAAGCTCTTAATGTTTCTCACATAGGTCCTTTCAGTAGTTAAATAAGGAATATCAGCCCTCACTTGCTTATTTCTCTTCCAATTTGTAACATGCAAATAGGCAGATTAATTTTCTTACTAAATTATGGCTATTGTGATATCACCTCCTTGCTCAAAAACACTTAAGGACTCACAGTTGCCTAACAAATTGAATATTAGTTTCCCAGTCTTGCATTTTAAACCTCCAAAGTAATACTGCAACTTATCAATTTAGTTCTATTTTACCTTTCTTCCCTGTCTGTATTAGTCCTGTATTTCGCTGAAACAGACACTTGGGAATGGTTAGGAGGTTGATTATGTGGGAACAGGAATGAGATGGCTGGTGAGGAAATGGAGGCAGTGGCTAGTACTAAGGTATAATCAAGGTCATATGTATATCAGATGCGCACATTTTATGTACCATCTACTAAGTATAAGATACGATGTGCTAGTAGATATGATGTGATAAGAATATAAAGGGCATAAGATGGATTCTGTGTGCATGAAGAATTTATATTTTAATCATGTAAGATCACATGAAATGTTAAATAATAATAAAATACTTATATGGACAACAAGAAGAGGTGTCATAATGCAAAACATAATTGCTTGTATGATGAATTTTACAATTTCTATAAATTTTAAAAGACAGAGATCAGTTTAAACTGAATGAGCTTTATGGAACAGATGGGATTTAAATGTTTCAGAAGCAGCATATTTTGATTTGAGTGGAGGATGAGAGTAAGGTATTGGTAAAATAAAGCAGAGGAAGGTATGGATTCTTAGAATAACATGGTTACATGGTCATGGAGGAGGGTACAGGGTGGGGACCAGGACCTGCCCTATGGAGAAGGACCTAAGTGGGCTCCTGGAGGTGATCTGCTGAGGAGATATGATTAGAGGTTCACTAGGGAAACTCTAAAGCAGGCAAGTTAGAGAAAGAACTGAAATCAGGACCTTGACATTTGCCTTTACGTTCCACGATGAGTCCTTCATCAAATCCTATCAGCTTTTTCTTCAAAATATGTCCTAAACACTTTCTCTCTTACCATCTGGTCCAGGCCGACATCCTTTCTCACAGAGGCTATTTTGATAGACCTCATTTGTCTTCTTTTATTCTCATGTCCCTCCCCATTCCCATCAAGCCATGGTATGTTAATTACACAGTAGACTCAGTTTACTTTCAAAAAGTGAGTCTGATCATTTTACACCAGAACCTTTCAGGTGGTTCAGCATCTCATGAAGAATAAGAGCCCAAGTTTTTACCATGCTCTACAGAGTACCACCTGATCTGGTCCCCACCTACTTTCTTACCTCATTTCCTCATTTCACTCTCTGCCTGCCATGCTCACTTCCTTGTTTCTTGAGCATACCAATTCTGTTCCTCCTTAGGACCTTGGCATGTGACATCTCTCTGCCTGGGGTGCTCTTCTCCAGTAGCTATGTGGCTCCCTTCCTCAAACTTTCAGGTTACCTCCCCAGAAAGATGATCATTGATCCCCCACCAAACATTCATGTTCACCAGCCCATCACTTTCTGTCCCCTTACCTACTTTATTTTTTTTTCCTGTGGCACTTGTCATATGGTATATATTTATTTATTTGTTTATCATCTACCCCTTTCCACAAAAATGTAACTACATAAGGGCAGAGATTCTTTTTCCTTTGCCTAACCCAAGCACCTAGAATAGTTGTCAGATGTGTACTAGGTTCTCAATAAATACTAAATAAGCTGAGGGTAATACCAATGAAACAGAAGAACCAGAGGAAGTAACAGTCATGATACCTCTGAAAGGGGTGAGACGTGCAAATTCTAGTTGGTGAGAATACAATGTCCTGTTCTCATGCTCTTGGAAAAACACAGACAATAAACAAGTAAACAAATGTGATAAGGGATAAGCCATATGAAGAAAATCTTAAAAAATGCAAAGCAATAGAAAGTGATAGGAGTGGAGTGTGGAGCATTTTGATGGGGCAGTTAGGAACTCCTTCTCTGAGGGGATGATAGTTGAGCTGAAGACCTGAATGATAAAGTTCCAGCCATGTGACTGATTAGGGGACAGGAATTCTCCATACTAAGAAGAACAAGGCAAGGGTTCCCTTGTGGTGCTATCCCAGGGCAGCATTTTCTTGACCATTTGTGAGTATGTTAGGGAGGAGGGGCAAAGGGGTTGGGGACTCGAGGGACTTCATCCTGCTGTTGTGGGAATAGTGGCTATACCTTTTCAGATTTATGAGTTGTCTTTGATTATGTCTTTCTGGGATTTACTGAAGACTCTGTAAGACTCTGAAGACTCCGTTGGGGGGCCATGATGTGTATAACTCTTCAGTGGACCTAGAAAAATGCCCAGTTGCGGGGAGGAAAAAGATTAGTATTATTGATAATCCCCCAGATAAGTCCAGCATGCAATTTAAAATGGGGGGCACACTGACAGAAAGCATTTCACGTGCCCTATTTTTTTTTAAAGATTTTATTTTTTGAGAGAGAGAGGGGGCGTGCACATGTTGGGGTTGGGACAGAGGGAGAGGAGAGACAGAATCTCAAGCAGACTCTGCACTGAGCTTGAGCGTGACATGGGGCTCGATCTCATGACCTTGAGATCATGACTTAAGCCAAAATCTAGATTCATAGAAGGGTTAATAGGAAATTCTGATTTATTCATTCACAGATATTCATTGAATGTCCACTGTATGTCAGGGAATCTTTAAGGCCCTAGTTTCAGGGCCACCAATAGCCTGGAAGGTTATTTTTGTGAGAATTAGCTTCCTCATGAGATTTTATTTACATCTTTTGGGAAATTATCATAATATCCTGATTTTTTAAAAAGATTCATTTATATATTCATTTGAGAGAGAGAGAGAAGCAGAGGGAGAAGCAGGCTCCCAAGGAGCAGGGAGCCCAATGCGGGACTCGATCCCAGGACCCCGGGATCATGACCTGAGCCGAAGGCAGATGCTTAGCCATCTGAGCCACCCAGGCGCCCTGTCTCTTTAAATCTATTTAGTGAAGTCATTCTTTTTCTGGCTTCACTTCTGCATGAACACTTTGGCAGTCCTATGAACTTTCTTGTTACTCTCAGGTGATATTTTAGTCATTGCAGCTGAAATCATGATCTCTATTTGGCTTATATCTTCTCCCCTTCTTTAGGTGAAAGCCTGTCTGAGAAAGAGTGTAGCTGGCTTCCTTTGTTTTCTTCATCGTTGACCTTCACTTCCACTCATGAGTTAGCTGCTGTTCTGACTCCTCCAACTTTGGATCACTGAGATGGAGGAGAGGAACTGGGGTTAGAAAACACTTATGATGCTGTTGTGAGACAGCTTATTTTCTTGCTTGTAGCCCATTTCTCACACACCTTTTTTGGTGACAAACTCTAGGAATTTGGGCTGATCCTAACATAGTTATCTCTGCTCTCAGAGCAGCTAGCAGCCAGGTCTTTAACCTGTTATTCTTCTCAAATGGGAGTCAGACTCAGTCCACTCTCCACTCAGAATCTAAGGGTCACATATAAACTGTAAGAGGTCTTCTTGAAATCTTTTGTAATAGGCTTGGGTTTGGGAGGCATCATTCCCCACATACACATCTCTTCCATATGGGGGGTTCAGGAGAACGGGTAATCGCAGTTCAGCTCTCAACAAAGTAAATTTCCTCACAGAAACCCTCTTTCTCCATTCTTTCATCTTTTTTATTCAGTTGTTACAAAACTATCATCTAATCCCTTGCTACTCAATATACGGTCCATGGAGGAGCTTTTTAGAAATTCAGAATCTTGTGTCCATCCCAGACCTGCTGAATCAGAATTTGCATTTTAACAGAATCCCTAGGTGATTTATATGCACATTCAAGCTCAAGAAGCACTGATCTAATCTATTCTTAGCTTCTTGTTTTAAAGTTTCTGCTTGTCATCTTCCTCATCTGTCATATCTTGGTGCCTCAATGGAAACTTACAGTTTAGAATCTTGTTACATAAACAATAAACATTTTTTTTCTAAAACTCAGATTTTATGAAGAAAATGTAATTACTATGTATTGAATTGTGTCTCCCCACCCCCAGTTCATTTGTTGAAGTCCTTGTCCCCCCTACCTCAGGGTGTAATCTTATTTGGAAATAGGGTCATTGCAGATGTAATTAGGTAAGTTAAGATGAGCTCATACTGGAGTAGGGTGGGCTCCCAATCCAATATGACCGGTGTCCTTATAAAAAGGGGAAGATTTGGACACAGACATGCACATAGCTAGTATATCATCTGAAGACAAAAGCAGAGATTGGGGTGATGCTTCTACATGCCAAGGAATGCCAAAGATTGCCAACAAACTGCCAGATGCTAGGAGAATGGCACAGAACAGATTTTCTCACAGCCCCCAGAAGGAACCAACTCTGCTTAGTCCTTATCTTGGACTCCTAGCCTTCCAAACTTAGACAATAAATTTCTGTTGTTTAAGCTACCTGGTTTGTGATAGTTTGTTATGGCAGCCCTAGCGTAGCATGTGACTAGGACCTCAGTGAGTTAGAGCTGGGAGGGAACACAGGAGATTATTACAGTTTACAGAAGAAGGTCAAGGAATATGGTGGCTTAAATCAAGGGTCACTCAGAAGAGCAGAAGAATCAAGAGTAGAACCCACTTTTAATCCCTAATAACATGTAGTTTCTGCTGGTCCTGTTGCAGCCTCCTCCAGAACCTTTGTGGGCAGTGAATACATATTTGTTGATGTGACAACATCAAAACAGTGTCTTGCTTGGAAAATGTAAAGTGAGGGGAAAAAGGCAGTTTCTGGTAAATGGAAGTAATTCTTGGCAGACTGAATTCTTACCCAGTTAGCACTAAGGAATTTTGTTCATGTAGTAAGAATGAAAACATATTGAAACAAATAACCCAAGTTTTCCGTTGCAGTTCCAGAAGATGAGGATTTGGCTCATTATTAATATTCTCCGCTTGATTGCTCCTTTCTGTTGAGCTGGAGATGAAAGTGCCCTGTGGTCCTACTCAAGCAGCTGTTCATTAATCTGCAGAGAGGGCTGGAGAGCAACTGATGCGGTGCATAGCCTAGCAGGCTGGGGACACGTGGGGCATTGGTGGGAAGCCCAGAAACAAGCCAGGAAAAATGTGAGGCAGGCAAAGAGCTCTTTCCATGCCCTCTTTGTTCCCTTTTCTGCAAATACCTCATTCTTTTAAGGAGGGAATTTGTTTTTAATAATTTCCCTATATATTCACATTTAATTTCTGCAACACAACCTGAAGTCAGTATTTTTATCTCTACTTTTCTAAATCATTCCTTGGAGTTCAGAGGTTAAGTCACTTACCTTATGGGACATCATAAATTAAACATAGTTTGTTGAGGATGTGGATTATTTGAACCAGTCTGCTTAGGTTCAAATTCCACCTTCACCCCTTAGAAGTTGTGGGACCTTGGGCAATTATTTAAACTTTTCTGTTACCTCAGTATTCCCATCTATAAAGTGGAGGTAATAGTTCTTATCTCCTTGAGTTGTTGAGAGGATTAAATTGGGTCACCATGTGTAGTATTTGGAACATTACCCAACATAGGATGATGTAGGAGGAGAATGAACCCAGGTCTGTTTGACTGCAAGACCAGCAGTCTTCCCACTGTGCACAAGCTACTGTCTGTCACTGTCCAGCTGCCCTCAAGACACTTGACCATTCTTGAGACCTTTCTCTCCTTTTTCTCTCACTACAATTACCTCCTGTGAGCTCCAGTTCTCAGGAACTATGAGGTATTTGTATTAGTTAACCTGGAAAATCTCAGTAGGCTCAGGTATTAATGAGTGTTCCTGGCTTGATGGTGTGCTTTTTAGAATGGTGGCAGTTTGAATGGTCCAGACTCCAAATGGGCTGTCTTAGAAAGTATAGGCTGGACAGTCACTGATAGAGGAACATGAGCTGGGGAAGGGTTGGCTTCAGTTTTCTATGCAAAGGAAAGACAGATGTGGGAAGTGCAGCCATTACTTTGGATTCTGGAAAATAGACCTTGATGCAATCAGGCCTTTGCTTACTTCGCAAATCTCACCATTTGTTAGAGATCTTTTTCACTTGCACACAGGCCAGCAAATCACCTGAATAAAAGCTAGTCAATTCAGAATCTTTGTAGAAACCAAACTGCTATTTCCATAGTCTTTTGTTATTTTAAACATTTAAGGTTTCCTTCCATTCATAGAATAACATTTTTGGAGGTGTTTTTAACTCAAGCTAAATGGAGTACTATTTTAAATTTATTTTAAAAAATTTATCTTAATCTATTCCTCAAGAGTAGATGCTTGAATTGTGTTGCCAAGTAAACAATTCCTTGTTCAAAAGGTTGTTTCTGCTGAAAACTTACCAGGCTAGAGGAGGTTTTGAATGTGCACACAGACTGGCCTCCTAAAGGTGCAAAGAGAGTGTGCTGGAGAGAAAAAAAAAATTGGCGGAATCAGAAAAGAAGCAAACTGACTTAGTGACATCTGCTGCTGCTACAAACTGAAGAGGGGAGTGAGCTAAAGGGCCACAGATCTTTTAAGGAAATGAAGCGTGTGTGTGTGTGCGTGCATGTGTGTGTATGCATGCGTGTGTGTGTGTGTGCGCACGCGCACACTCACGCGCACTTTATTTCTGTTGACAGATGGGTCTTAGCTACCAAACTTGGAAGAAATGTAGGCAGTAAATCAGTTTTCCCATTTTATGACAGACTTTATCATGAAAGATGATTCTAAATGTAAACACAGTGGGTAAAATGCCACTTAGAGGGAATTTAATAAACATACTAATTTAGACCTCAGCAAGAGAGCACCTAAATATCAAACATAATGATATGCCACAAATCAAATATTCAGGATATCTATTTTAATCTAAGAGGAAACAGAACTCTTTATTCTAATCTTGCTGTAAAGCCTTTGGCTTCCTAAAGTATGTGATCTTGTTAAATTAAAGGATTAAAGTGAATGCATCCTTACTTTGGTATGTACTTACAACTAAATAAATAACATGCTTGTTATGACTGCAAACAAAATGAATTAAGTGAAACAAGACAGACAGCATGGACTTGCTGATGTCTTTGTTTTTGACAGCCTCTAATCCTGGAAACAGGAAGATATTGAGATGAATAAACATTCCTTGCCTATGTGAGCTCCCAAGTGGTTAAGTCTATGCCCAGATTCGTGCTAAGAAGTTCAGAAACTGAAGCATCTGGAGACCTTGCATATGCATAAAGGAAATCTCTCCCTTCCATTGTCTTCTCAGTTTCCTGCTTATCTGAAAACCCATTAATGCCTTAGCTTTTGAATCCTTCAAATAGAGTAAGGGTGGTGGGCATGGAAATGAAGAATTCCTCATTAGATAGTTTTGAAGAATTGTCCCTGTTCCACAGCTGTCCCAGTTTAGTCTCCATTGGTTGTAACCAAACTTTCCAAAGAAAGGCATGGTGCTTTCAATGAAACCACATTTCCAGCAACATTTAACCCAGGGGCCACAGATGTGCCCCCTTTCCTCATGGAATGCTGTCCTGAACCAAATATGCTAGCAGTTAAACAGCCCACGAACACACCACAAATATTTGTTTATTGGGAATCAGAATGTGGAGTGGGCTACAAAACTGGGGGCTGGATTATTAAGAACAGATTGGAGAGTGCTGTGGTAGTACTTGGGTAAATATCACCAGTGGTACAATATTGAAAAGATTGGGAAGTCATCAACCAGTCCTTCAGAACCGAAACACATGATTTAACCACAAGCTGTACTTTATGAAATCTTAAACTGTAACACGAAGAGTGACCTAATTTAATCCATGTGGGCTACATGTTTGATGTCAACAGATTTTTCTTTTTAAACCGTTGAGGGAATGCAACAGGGTCTTTTAGTCTTTAATAAAATACGGGCTGTTTCCTGCGAAGTCACTCATCTTGAGGGATTAATTATTTTTACATTATGATTGATATTCCATGGATTCTGTGGGTTTTCCTGTACCTTTTTGTGCATATCCTTTTTGCAAGGGACAATTAACCATAAGTCTTAAAACATTAGTCTCCCACAGGTGTAATGGATGTGGAAGTAGATCCTGAGGCAGACAGTGCTTCTCTCTCCCTGAGGGGCTTGTAAGAGACAGAATGAAGACAGTCGTTGCTGTCATAAGTCATATAATGGTACTTGCTTCATAAGAGGCTGCTTGTGGACTTAACGTGCCAGGTGTGCACATATTATAGAAAAGTGCCTCCTAATCAACTCTTCTTAAAACGGTTTAAGATGACAAGATTTGGGGGCTGGAGCTTCCCCGTGGATTAGATCCACAACATGTTTTTTTCACTGGGATGAGATTGTCTCAACAGGATTACAAATTGTTTTTTTCTACCAGAAGGAAAACTAGTTAACGTCCGCCAGCCCCCACCCCCTGCTTCTTTTTTTAATATTGTGACCATTAGCTGAAAATACCAGATGGGCACATTTTACAAGCGTGTCCTTTTAAAGGCTCAGTGTGACTAAAATTTCGGAGAGGATAGTCCCAGTCCAGACTAGAATACTTCAAAGTAGTATAGTGTCCACTCTCAAGTAGCCCTGAAGACTGCTAGGTTGATAAAAGCAGGGTTAATATAACCAGATTTTTTTTTTTAAGGGTAAGCAAGGAAGAACTCAGACCTTTTTCCCATCCTTACCTATGCTTAATTCTTTATAGCTTCCCTATTCAACGTGATCACGGTCCATAGCACACAGCATCAACACCACCTGAGGTTTTGTTATAAATTCATACAGACTCAGGGGCCCTTCACCAGACCTACTGAATCAGAATATGCATTTTAACAAGAACCCTAGGTTATTCAGAGGCACATTTAGATTTGAGAAGCACTGCTTTAGAGAGCTTTGGGGCAAGGCTATAGGAGGCCTCAACTAGCTGAGCTAATCCTTTAGAAAGTACCCCATAGAGGGAAAATTTCATTTGCTGAATGTAGCCCTGAAACATCCAAACCAATGAATTAATTATCAGGTTTGTATTTATATATATAAAACCATATTTCTAAGTAGTGTCAGGCACCAAACATAAATAAGAAGAGCCATTTACTCATCCCCCTGTGAAAGCCTGAGGCCAAGTAGAGTAAGAAAGGAAGTAGGCTGGGGGCATTCTTGTCTTGGTTTTATAACAGTTTTAAAGTTGAACTCCGATCTTCAACTTTGAATTTGAACATTCAAATACTCTGGACCAAAAGGGTCTTCACAATTTCAAGTTTTTGTTTTTTTTTTTTTTTCTCTAAAAGCAGATAGATAGGAGAGGACCTTTTTCTTGATGCCAGGCTTTTAACACCTTGAAAACAAATACTTTTGTTCATAGTATGTAAAAAAAACACACACTCTATGTATTGATGAAATTTAATGTTTAATCCATGTTATACTATCATTTATACTAATTTTGATACTTGTTTTGTATGACAGGGAATATATTGTCATCAGATGCTTTTCTATTTTTCATTTATTAAAAATAAACATAAAGGGTAAAAAAATCAAATTATAGAGGTATATAAAGTGAAAAAAACAAAAACAAAAAAGCAACATTTCTCCCTGCCTCTTTAGGCTCCTCTTGCAATAGTGAACAGATAAGTATGGTTAACAGTTTGTTTTCAGTATTCTTTCAGAGAAATTATTTTATTTTTCATTTATTTCCTTCCCTCCTCCTCTCTTCTCTCTCTCTCTGATTTTAATGATTTTTAAGTTTATGCAATAGAATTATATCTTAATAGATTTTATAGTACTTTGCTTTTTCCATATAATTTGTTTTGCACAACTTTTTGTGGTATCACCTACATACATACCTCATTTGAAAAACCTTTCATTTGTAAATAATTTCAGATTCACCTAAAAGTTGCAAGAATAAGAATAGCACCTATAACTTTCATCTTGATTCACTTATTTGTTAACATTCTATCTCATTTGCCATAAGCTGAGCTCTCTTTCTTCTCTCTGCCTCTTTGTGTGTGTGTGTGTGTGTGTGTGTGTGTGTGTGTGTGTGTATTTTCTGAACCATTTGAGAGTAAGTTGACTACATCATGACTCTTTATCCCTAAATATTTCAGTGTATATTTCCTAATAGTAGGAAATTCTTTCTTTCCTTTTTTTTAAAGAAATCTCTACACCCAAAGTGGGGCTTGAACTTAGAACCCCAAGATCAAGAGTTACATGCTCTACTGACTGAGCTAGCCAGGCACCCCAATAATAGGGAATTCTCTTACATAATTACCATATTGTTATCAATTTTAGTGAATTTAGCAATGATATATTTTCATCTAATATCCCATCTATTTCAGCTTATCAATTGATCCAGTAATGCTTTTTTTTTTTTTAGCATTTGTTTTCCTCCAATATGGGATCAAGTATAGGATCAGGTATTACATTTGATTGTCATGTCTTTTTAGTCTCCTTTAATTTGGAACATTGCCACAGCATTCCTTTGTCTTTCTTGGCATTGGCATTTTGGATAATATAGCTACTGCTTCCCCCATTCTCCAACTTCTAAATAGAAAATAGAAAATTCCTTTTTATGAATTTTTCTACTCTTCCCTCCGGATTAGATTTAGGCTCTGTACTCCTGGCATGTGTACTATATAAGAGACACTGTGTCCTTTTCAGGATATTGCATCTGCAAACACACAGTATTCCCATGTTAATTTTGATCACCCCACTCATGAAGGAGTTATCTAATTTCTCTATACTATAATTACTGTTTTTTCTTTTGCAATTAATAAGCAATTTGTGAGGAGATATTTAAGATCATACAGTCCTGTTGTTCATCAAAATTTACCCCTAAGGTTGTAACATTTGTTGGCCATTCTTGCCTGAAATAATCTTTAGTATGCGTTTACCTGCACCAGCTCGTGGCTAAGCCCCTGACTTCTGGTCCTCTTTGGCCTGAGAGTATGAGGCAAATTCATGAGGACGTCATGTATTTATTGCGGAGTTTGATTTGGTAACTTTTTTGAGGGTTTTTGCGTCTATGTTTGTTGAAGATATTGATGGTGAAGTTTTCTTTTGATGTTTTTGTTTTGTTGTTATTGTGATGCTTGCCTCATAAATGAGTTGGGAAGTGTTCCTTCCTTTTCTATTTTTTGGAAGAGATTCTGTAGAATTAGTATTATTTATTTATTAAATGTTTGCTAAAATTTACCATTTGGGCCTGGAGTTTTCTTTTTTGGAAGACTTAAACTATGAATATAATTTATTTAATAGCTATAGAACTATTCAATTATCTGTATAACCCTGAGTAAATTTTTTGGTGTGTTTGATTAATGCTCTGAATATTTTTTCTTTAATCTCACTGATTTCTGCTCTTATGTCTATAGTTTTCTCCCCTCAGTATGTTTTGAGTTTGCTTTGCTCTTCTTTTGCTAGTTCTTAAGGTGAAATTTTAGATTATTGATTTGACAACCTTTTTTTTTTTAAGATTTCTTTATTAGAAAGAGAGAGTGTGCACATATGAGTGGGGGGAGGGGCAGAGGGAGAGAGAGAGAGTGTGAATCCTTAAGCAGACTCCTCGCTCAGCGTGGAGCCCATCAGGCTCCATCCTGGGACCCTGAGATCATGACCTGAGCTGAAACCAAGAGTCCACCACTTATCTGACTGAGCCACCCAGGTGCCTTCCCCTTTTTTTAGAGAGAAAGAGGGAGGGGGAGATGCAGGGGTAGAGGGAGACAGAATCCTAAGCAGGTTCCATGGCTAGCAGGGAGTCCTACGTGGGGCTCACTCTCACAACCCTGAGATCATGACCTGAGCAGAAACCAAGTTGGACACTTAACTGATTGAGCCACCCAGACACCCCTGAGAACTTTTTTTTAATGTAAGAATTTAATGCTATAGAATTTCCTCTAAATATTGTGTTAGCTACATCTTACAAATTTTGACATATTAAATTTTCATTTCATACAGTTCAATATATTCTTTCAAGCTGCATTGATAGTTCCTTTTAGATCCAAGGGTTATTTATAAATGTGCTGTTTAATTTTCAAATAATTTGGACTTTTCCAGATATCTTTCTGTTATGTATTTTTAATTTAATTCATTTATGAATTAAATTGAATTTATGAATATAAATCAGAGAACATACTTTCTATGGTTGATACTGCTCTCAATTTGATAAGTTTTATTTTTTTATGGCTCAGAATATGATTTATATTTGTCAGTGTTCCTTGTATACTTGAAGAGAATATGTATTGTGCTGTTGTTTGGTGACATATTCTCTAAATATCAATTAGATTAAGTTGGTGATAACATTGTTCAGATCATCTAGATCCTTATTGGTTTTCTACCCTCTTTTTCTATCAGTTACTAAGAAGAATGTTGAAGTCTCCAATTATAATTGTGGGTTTGTCCATTTCACCTTCAGTTCTATTGTCTTTTGTTTATGTATTTTGAAGCTCTTATTATTTTGTGTATAATTAAGATTTATCATATCTCCTTGGAGAATTGACTCCTTTATTCTTATGTGATGTCTCTCTTTTTCCTTGATTATATTCCCTGTTCTGAAGTCTGCTTTGTCTGATATTACTATTCCAGTTTTCTTTTGGTTAGTGTTTATATCATATATTTCTTTCTATTTTTATCTTATCTATAACTTTTTGTGTAAAATGGGCTTCTTACAGATAACATACATATGGGTATTGCTTTTTTTATACAATCTGACAATCTCTTTTAATTGGTGTGTTTAGACCATTTACATGTAATATAATTATTAATATGGTTGGACTAAAATCTACCAACTTGAGAGCTGTCTACTACTTGTTCCATCTGTTATTTATTTCTTTTTTTCTTTTTCTTTCTTCTCTGAGGTTGGTCAAGCATTTTTTTATTATTCCATTTTACCTCCTCTATTGAAATATTATTTATACCTCCTGAACAATTTTTAGCAATTACCCTGAACTTTACAATATATATCTATGATTAATCAGAATCTACTTTAATGTGTTTTAAAAGTATTCCATATGTTGTATAAGGACCTTACAACAGCATATTTTCAGTTTCTCCTTATCCTTTGTGGCACTGTTGTGCTACATTTTAATTTTATATATGCTATAAATACCTAATTCACTACTACTACTTGTTTTTCTTTTCACAGTTGTATTTTAGACCAATTTACTTGCATTTGTTCTGTTTCAAGCACTAATATTTATTTCTTTGTATATATATAAATTTCTATCCTGTATTATTCCTTCTTCATTAATATTACTGTTTCCCTGTCATTATTAAGATATAATCGATATATAACATTGTATAAGTACAACGTGATGATTTGATACACATATGTATTGTGAACTGATAACCTCAATAAGATTAGTTAACACATCCATTACCTTCTATAAATACTATTTTTTTCCTGTAGTAAGAACATTTAAAATTTACTCTCTTAGCAACTTTCAAGTATATATTACAGTATTGTTAACTATAGTCACCCTCCTGTATATTAGATCCCCACAACTTATTCATCTTATAACCAGAAGCTTGTACCCTTTGACCAATATCTCCCCATTTCCCTCATTCCCCCAGACTGGCAAAAATCATTCTACTCTTTGTTTCTGTGAATTTGGCTTTTTAAAGATTCCATATATAAGTGATATTATACAGTATTTTTCTTTCTCTGTCTGACTTATTTGACTTAGCATAATACCTTCAAGGTCTATCCATGTTGTTGCAAATGGCAGGATTTCCTTCCTTTTTAAAGATTAATAATATTCCATTGTGTATATATGTTTGCGTGTGTGTGTGTGTGTGTGTGTGTGTGTGTGTGTGAACACCACATTTTCTTTATACATTTATCTGCCAGTGGACATTTAGGTTGTTTCCATACCTTGACTATTGAGAATAATGTTGCAGTGAACACAGGGGTGCAGATATCTCTTTGAGATAGTGTTTTCATTTCCTTCGAATATATTCCCAGAAATGGGATTGCTAGATTGATTGTACAGTAGTTCTACTTTTAATTTTTTGAGGAATGTTCATACTGTTTTCCATAGGCTGTACCAATTTACATTCCCACCAGTAGTGCACAAGAGTTCCCTTTTTTCCACATCCTTGTCAATACTTATGTCTTGTGTTTTGAAAATAGCCATTCTAACAAGTATGAGGTGATACGTCACTGTGATTTTGATTTGCATTTCTCTAATTGTTAGTGATGCTGAGCATCTTTTTAGGTACCTGTTGGCCATTTGCCTGTTTTCTAGTGAGATCCTCTTCCTATTTTCAAAAAATAAGATTATTACTCTTTTTGCTATTGAGTTATTTAAGTTCCATATATATTTTGGATATTAAACACTTATCTGATTTATGGTTTGCATATATTTTCTCCCATTGCATATGTTGCCTCTTCAGTTTGTTGATTGTTTCTTTTGCTGTGCAAAAGCTTTTTGGTTTGATGTAGTCTCGCCTGCTGATTTTTGTTTGTATTTCTTGTGCTTTTGGTGTCGTATCTAAAAACTTGTCGCCAAGACCAATGTCAAAGAGCTTTTTCTCTGGTTTCTTCTAGGAATTTTATGGTTTCAGGTCATAGATTTAAGTCTTTAACCCACTTCAAGTTAATTTTTTGTAAGTGACAAAGGTAAGGGTACAATTCCATTCTTTTGCATATGGATATCCAGTTTTCCCAACACTATTTAATTGGAAGAGTCTACTCTTTCCCCACTGAGTTTTCCCTGTCAAATATCAGTTGACCATTTATAATGGGTTTATTTCTGGACGTTTGATTCTATTTCATTGGTCTATATGTCTGCTTTTATTACAGAATCATAATGTTTTGGTTACTGTATATTTTTTGTAGTTTTTCTGTTTTTCTTTCTCAAGATTGCTTTGGCTCTTTGAGGTCTTCTGTGGTTCCATACAAATTTTAGGATTTGATTTTTCTTTTTCTTAGAATATGCCATCGGAATTTTGATAAGGATTGTATTCAGTCTGTAGATGGCTTTAAGAAATATGAACATTTTAACAGCATTAATTCTCCATGATTATGGGGTATGTTTACATTTATTGTGTCTTCTTTAATTTCTTTCATCAATTTCTTATAGTTTTCAGTGTACATGTTAATGTACATGTCTTTCCCTTTTTTGGTTAAATTTATTCCTAGGTACGTTATATTTTTTGATCCTATTTTATTTTTTTTAAGATTTTATTTGTTTATTAAATTTTTTAGAGAGAGAGAGTGCAAATGGGGGAAGTGGCAGAGGGAGAGGGAGAGGCAGAGGGAAAGGCAGAGAATCTCAAGAAGACTCTGCGCTAAGCATGGAGCCCAACACAGGGCTTGATCTCATGAGCCTGAGATCATGACCTGAGCCAAAAACCAAGAGTTGGATACTTAACCAACTGAGCCCCTTGATCCTATTTTATTTTTATTTTTTGATCCTATTTTAAATGAGATTGTTTCTTAATTTCTTTTTCAGGTAGTTTGTTGTTAGTGTATAGAAATGCAACTGAATTTTGTACATTGATTTTGTATCCTTTAATTTTACTGAATTCATTATTTCTAAGAGTGTTTTGGTGGTCTTTAGGGTTTTCTATATATAAGATCATGACATGTGCAAACAAAGACAATCTTACTTTTTTTCTTTCTGATTTGGATGACTTTATTTGTTTTTCTTACATAATGCTCTGGGTAGGACTTTCAGTACTATGTTATAAAAGAGGCAAGGGTGGGTACCCTTGTCATATTCCTCATTTTAAAGGAAAAGCTTTCAACTTTTTGTTGTTGAGTATGATGTTAGCTGTGGGCTTGGGATGTATGGCTTTTATTATGTTGAACTATATTCTTTCTATACCCAATTTATTGAGAATTTTTGTCATGAAAGTGTGTTGAATTTTGTCAAACACATTTTCTGCGTCTATTGAAATGATATGCTTTTTATCCTTCATTCTATTAATATGGCATATCACATTGATTGAGTTGTATATGCTAAACCATCCTTTCATCCCAAAGATAATGTGGGATGGTTTTAATGTGCTGTTGAATTTGATATGCTAGTAATTTGTTGAGAATTTTTGCATCTATATTCATCAGGGATATTGGCCTGTAGTTTTCTTTTCTTGTAATGTCCCTATCTGGCTTCAGTATCGGGATAATGCTGGCCTTGTAAAATTCATTTGAGAGTGTTTCCTATTCTTCCATTCTTTGGAAGAGTTTGAGAATAATTGGTATTAATTTTTTTAAAAGATTTTATTTATTTGAGAGAGAGAGAGACAGATAGTTACAGAGATAGCAAGAGAGAGCATAAGCAGGGAGAGGCAGAGGGAGAGGGAGAAGTGGGCTCCCTGTGGGAGCCTGACATGGGGTTCCATCCTAGGACCCTGGGATCATGACCTGAGCCGAAGGCAGACGCCGAACTGACTGAGCCCCCCAGGTGCCCCGGTATTAATTCTTTAGATGTTTGGTAGAATTCTTTGAAGAAACCATCTGTTCCTAGACATTTCTTTGTTGAGGGGCTTAAGATTCCTGATTTAATCTCCTCAGTTGTTATTGGTCTGTTTTAATTTTCTATTTCTTCATGATTCACTCTTGGAAGATTGTGTGTTTCCAGGAATTTATCCATTTCCCCTAAGTAATCCAATCTGTTGATGTATAATTGTTCTTAGTAGCCTCTTATAATTCTTTGTATTTCTATGGTTATCAGTTATAATATTTCTGCTTTCATTTATAATTTTGTTCATTTGACTCCTCTCTCTTTTTTTCTTGGTAAGTCCAGCTAATGGTTTGTCAATTTTGTCATATCTTTTCAGAAACCAATTCTTTGTTTCACTGATTTTTTTCTGTTGTCTTTATTTCTGCTTGAATCTTTCGTATTTTCTTTCCTCTGCTAACTTTGGCATTAGATTTTTCTTCTTTCAAATTCCTTGAAGTCTAAAATTAGGTTGTGTATTTGAGATCTTTCTTTTCTCTTAATGCAGGCATTTATTACTATAAATTTCCCTCTTAGAACTGCTTTTGCTGCATCTTATAATTTTTGGTACATTGCATTTTTGTTTTCATTTGTTTCAAGATTCTTTATAATTTCCTTTTAGATTTGTTCTTTGACCCATTGGTTGTTTAGGAGTACATTGTTTAATTTAAAAATATTTGTGAAATTTTCCATTTTCCTATGATTATTGATTTCTAGTTTCATACCATTGTGTTCAGAGAAGATATTTGGTATGTTTACAATCTTCTTAAATTTGTTAAGTCTTGCTTCAGCATCTGTTCTGTCCTGGGGAATGTTCCATGTGTGCTTCAGAAGATGTGTGTTTTGGTGCTGTAGAATGGAATGTTTTATATGTCTGTTAGGTCTCTTTGGTCTATAGTGTTATTAGGTCCATTGTTTCCTTATTAGTTTTATGTCTGGATGATTTACCCTATGTCAAAATGGTGAATTGAAATACCCTGCTATTAGTTTATTGTTGTCTATTTCTCCCTTCAACTTTGTTGATACTTTCTTTAAATATTTAGGTGCTCCAATGTTGAGTGCATATGTATTTATAATTCTGATATCCTCCTGTTGAATTGACCCCTTTATCAGTATATAGTGACCTTCTTTGTCTGTTATGACCCATTTTGACTGAAAATCCATTTTGTTTGATATAAGTATAGATATTCCTGCTTTTTTTGGTTACCATTTGTATGAAATGTCTTTTTCCACCCCTTCACTTTCAGCCTATATATGTCCTTAAGCTAAGTTTGTCTGTTGGAGGCAGCATATTTTTGGATCTTGTTTTTTTCCACCCATTCAGCCACTGTTTTTTTTTTTTTTCCGCAAGATTTTATTTATTTATTTGACAGAGAGAGAGAGCACAAGCAGGGGGAGTTGCAGACAGAGGGAGAAGCAGACTCCTTCCTGAGCAGGGAGCCCAATTTGGGACTTGGTCCCAGGACCCTGGGATCATGGCCTGAGCTGAAGGCAGATGCTTAACCAACTGAGCCACCCAGGTGCCCACCACTGTGTGTTTTAGTTGGAGAATTTGTTCAATTATTGTTCTTACTCTTGCCATTTTGTTAACTGATTTCTGGTTTTTGAATTCCTTTGTTCCTTTCTTCCTCTCTTTCTGTCATCAATTATGATTTACTTATTTTTTGTAATAGTTGTTTTATTTCCTTTCTTTTTTATTTTTTTTGTGTATCCACTGTAGGTTTTCCCTTTGTCATTATCATGAGGCTTAAATAATACATCTTATAGATACAACAGTGTTTTTAAAACTGATAACAATTTACCTTCAAACTCATACAAAAGCTCTACCATTTTATTTCTCATCTTTTATGCTATTGATGTCACACTTTATCTTTTTATATTGTGCAGCCATTAGTAAATTATTATATTTATAGTTATTTTTAATGTTACTGTTTTTTAACTTTTATACTAGAGATAAAAATACTTTACACACCACCATTTCTGTATTAGGGTATTCTGAGTTTGATTATGTAATTTAACTAATGATTTTTATACTTTTATATGTTTTTATGTTGTTACTTAGTGTCCTTCATTTCAACTTAAATGATTTTTTTTAGCATTTTTTTTTTTTAAAGGTAGATCTCATAGTGATGAACTCCCTTAGGTTTTGTTTACCTGGGGATGTCTTTCCCTCTGTTTCATTTCCAAAGGACATTTTTCCAGGTATAGTCTTCTTTGTTGGCAGTTTTTTTTTTTTTCCCTTTTGAGCACTTTGAATATGTTATCCCACTTGCTTCTGGCATATAAGTTTTCTGCACAGAAATCTCGTAGCTTTATTGGGGGGAGGCGTCCCTTGTACGTGATAAATCGTTTTCATTTTTCTCTTGCTACCTTCAAAATTTTCTGTTTATTTTTACTTTTAACATTTTGATTATAATGTATCTTGGAGTAACATTCTTTAGGTTGATCTTGCTTGAAATCCTTTGATGTTCCTGTACTTGGTTGTTCACATCTCTCCCAAGATTTGGAATGTTTTCAGCTATTATCTATTAAAATAAGCTTTCTGCCCTTTTCTTTTTCTTTTCTTCTGGTACTCCCATGATGGGGATGGGAATGTTTGTTCTCTTGATTGTGTTCCATATTTCACATAGGCTTTCTTTATTCTTTTTCATTCTTTTTTTCTTTTTTGTTCAACTATCTGGCTAATTTCAAGTAATCTGTGTTTAAGTTGCTGACTCTTTTTTCTGCATGATTGAGTCTGTTGTCAAAACTATATTGAATTGTTCAGTTCTCTTACTGTTTTCTTTAGTTCCAGGATTTCTTCTTGTTTCTTATGGCTTCTATATTTTATTAAACTTCACAGTTGTTCAGGTATTCTTTTTCCTAATTTTGTCTATTGGTGTTCTTTTGCATTTCATTGAGATTCTTTAAGAATATTATTTTGAATTCTTTGTTAGGAAAATCATAAATCTTCACTTCTTTGGAGTCAGTTAATAGATCTTTGTTACTTACCTTTACTGTCATATTTAACGGAATTGATAACTTAATTGAAATTCAATTTCAGTATCCAAATACCCTCACATTTGGTGTCTGTGTACTTGAAGGAGCAAACACCTCTTCCAGTCTTTACATCCTTTACCCTCCTGTTGGTTCCTGGGGTTGATGGTACTGTCTCCAGAATCACAATTGTGCTGGGCTGGAGCTGGTTATGAGGCTGTTGCTGGGTTTTCATTTGGCCCTGTAGTTGATGGGCTTGTTACCAGGGGCCTGGGTGGGTGTGGATCCTGTTTTGCGGGTGGATTAGACTGTCTTCATTACCTTGTTTAGTGGGGTGGTGCTGTGACAATGATCTGCTTTAGGGTCCTCTGTTGTGGTCTAAGTCAGTGGGCCCATTAGCTAGTGCATGGACAGGTATGGATCCTGCTAGATTCCTGGGTGGTTCCCGCCTTACCATTGGATGGACACCTGGGTGGACAGGACTGGGCCTGAGCTATGGCTAAAAGGCACTGCAATTGAGCCCCAGGGCTGTTTCAGGTTCTACAGCCAAGATTGAGGTTATTAGACCTGGCTCTGGAACCATGGATGAGTGTGTCTCCCCACCAGGTTTTTGAGTGGGCCTGACTGCTCCCTGACCATGGCTAAAGGGGCTGGATCCCAGAATAGGCCCATTTGTGGGTCTCCTGAGTCGTGGTCTTGACAGTCTCCCACCAGGTTCCTGTGATGGCAGGACTGCTTGTAGATAGTGACTGAGAGGGGCTGGAACTCAATATAGAGCCCTTTTCAGATCTCTGAGGACATAGGTAGTCTCTTGCTGATATCCTGGGACTTCAGGACTGCTAGAAGACTGTGGCTGAGAGGGGGCTGGAACCAAGGGCTTTTTAAGAATTTCTGGGGGTATAGATGAGACTGTTTCCTGCCAGGTCCCTGTATCAGTAGTACTGTTTGCAGATTGTGACTGGGATAAGTTGGAGTCCAATTACAGAGCCCTTTCAGAATCTACACATTGACCAACTCTGGTGGACTTTCTTCTCAGGCTCATGGACTGAAGCTCAGAAGGGCTGGAACCAGTTCACAAGCTACTTCCAGGTCTACTGCTAGGATCAAATTCTGTATGCCTGTTACCCAATGCACAGGTGGGTGTGACTCCTCTGTGTACTTTGGTATATGACGTTTGTGACAGGACCAAGCCAAATGGGGCTGAAGCAGAGTCCTCAGGGGTACAGAGATTTTTCCAGGTCTGTAGCTGGGTCCATGGTCATCTAGTCAGCTGTCTGGATGTGAGTCTGCTTTCTCAAAATGGCTCTCCTCAGTCTTGGACTGCACTGAGCTGTCACAGATTCCTACTGGGATCCCACCTCTCCTACAAAGGCACTTTTATCAGTGGATGGATGCCAAATTGTTCAGAGGGGATATGAGAGAGGGACGTCTTATTTGGCCATTTTGCTGATGGCCCTCCCAGTATTTCTTGTATGACAAGTAGACTAGCAATAAATTCCATCAGTTTGTATGTGCTTGTAAAAACTTTTTATTTCTCCTTTATTTTTGAAAGTAATTTTTGCTGAGGATTGAATTTTAGGTTGACAATTTCATCTTTCAGTATTTTAAAAATAATACTCCATTATCTTTAGCTTGCATAGTTTCTGAAGAGACATCCATTATTTAAATCTTGTTTTTTTTTGCATGTAATATATCTTTTTCTTCATGTTGACTTTAAAGTTTACTCTTTGTGTTTTGTTTTTAGTGATTTAAATAAGATTTGCATATATGTCTTTTTTTCCTTCTCCTTTGTTTCTTGGATCTGTGGTTTGGTCTCTATATTAATCTGGAAAAATTCTTGGTCATTATTTTTCATATATTTCCTCTGTCCTATTCTGTCTCTCTTTTCCTTTTGGGACTCCAACTACATATGCTTATACTGTTTAATATTGGGCCACAACTCTTGTATGTTCTGGGGGTTACCCCCCCTTTTTGTCTCTTTATATTTCAGTTTTGATAATTTCTTTTGACATATTTTCTAGTCCACCTTTAGTCACCTGTGTTGACTCTACTTAAAAGCTCATTAAAAGCATTTTTCTTCACTGTTACTATGGTTTTGATTTCTAGCATTTCCATTTCATTCTTTCTTACACTTTCCATCTATGTGCTAGAATTATCCCATCTGATCTTAGTGTTGTATAGTTATTCCATAAGATCCTTTAATATTAATCATAGTTATCTTAAATTTTCTGTCAGACATTTAACATCTTTGTCATATCTGACTCTGGTTATTATCATTTTGTCCTTTGGGAGTGTGATTTTTTTCATGGCTTTTTATATGCCCTGTCCTTTTTTGTTGAAAGCTGAGCATCTTGTGTAGGACATTAGAGATTTGAGGTAAATAATTTTTGTCCTTGAAAATGGGCATACATTTCCTTCAACCAAGCGCTTAGTACCAGGATTTGTGTTAATCCAAGTAAGAGTTAGGCTAGGTTTGAGGCTCATAGTTGCTATGATTACCCTGAGTACATTATGGACTTTAAATTTCCGTAGGGGTATTTTTTGTTTAGGGTAGGAATTCATTTGAGAGATGAAGTATTCTTCAATGATTGCTCTAGCCTCAGCTTTAAGTCTTTGCTTTGTGCTGTGCCTTGGAGAGGTTTGTCTCTTGTGTTGTTACTTGTGACTCAGTGGTTATTAACCTGACCGTGGGACCAGGAGTGGGTGGATATGTTCCCTTGTTTTATTTAAGTGTCAGTTTTAGACAATCACTGGGTCCCTTATCTCGGGGATGTGGCATTATCAGACATCCTGCCCCTCCCCCCATGATGTTCTAAACTTTGCACATATCCCTGCTCCTCCCTCAGGAGTCTATTTCTTGTTCTTTTTCCTCAGATGGAATGGGATTTTACTAATGTCCTAAGTGTGATAGTCTTTTCTCCCTTTTCCCACAGATTAAAGCTTTTTGTTTTTGTGGTTGTTGATGTTTTTTTGTTTTTGTGTTTTGGTTTTTGGGGGGTTTTTTGTAGGTGAAAAGAGAGAGCAATTTCTGGGCAAATTTCTTGCCCTTCTTACAGTGACTGCTGTTTGCATTTCCAGTTCTGCACCAGAAGGGAGATTTTTCAGAATTTTCCTAGTTGTTTCTGTGGCTGTCCCATGGGGTTTGTGAAAGAAAAATGTAAGGCTCACTGCTAGTTAAGACTTCAGCCTCTTAATGACTCTTGTCCTCCAGAAATGTGTCTGTCTCCCTAGCTGAACTTTTCTTACTGGTGTTTGCTTTTTAGATTTCTACTTTAGTCAAATTATATTAATTTCTTACTGGCATTTGACCTAGGTAAGTTACTACTTATACCCTCTCCCTGTAGGTGCCTGTTTTTCCCTAGATTCCGGGCCATTTGGTTGCCTGTGACATTAGTACAGTTCTACGTTCAAGAAAAGTCATGATGTTTGTCCAGCTTTTTTTTTTTTCCCACCAAAATGTTGGGAGTGATGATGCTCTTTGCAGCTTTCCACATCTCCAAGCAGAGATTGGGTGCCTACTATTGTTTAAAAATTATAATAATGGATACATATTTTTAAGAAGAAGCAAAATAGGACAAACTGCATATTCTGAAGGTAACTTTTCACTGTCAGTAAGAGCTGAAGTAGAGAATGAGGGAAGCAGATAATGAGTACAGTCCCATTCGTGTAGGATTACAAAGGTTGGATAGTGTGTTCTAAAATATCAAGAAAAAATATAGGTGCAGCACTAATTCTTCCTTTGAGAGCTATTTGTAAAACTTCTTAGAAATTAGCATTTTACAACCATGTAGACAGATGTCAGAAAGGAGGCAGGATTTTATCATGGGCTTCCCAGTCTGTATCATTTATGATTCAGTGCTTTCCTGCTTTATTTTTTGATCTCTAAATTATCATTAAACTCTAAATAATAGCTTCTATTTACTTTTATTCACTAAATAATTAATTTATATTTTAAAATCTTATATTGACCCTCTAACAAAATGTTACCATAATCAAGCATAATATTAACGAAGAGAGAAAGAGCCCAGGACGCAGAAGCAGTAGGAAGAGGGAAGGAAGATTCATTCAGAAATACACATTTTTTTAAACAAAAAGAATACTTCTCAAACACTGAACAAGTATGAACTATTCATAACTAAGAACTGGTGGATTAGTGGCTAGTGGAGAAAGGACTGGCCTAGAACCAGGAAACTAGTTTTCTTCTCTATGTAACTTTAAGCCAATTTAGTTATTATTTCTAGATCTCAGTTATCCCAAATATCAAATAAGGGGTGAAGTGGGTTGGATTAAAAGGTCTTTAACATTCCTCCTACACTAATGATTGTTGGAGTATAGATTGTGTTTCCTGATATCTTTCCAAAGCATGCCTGGATACCCATAATAGGTCATTATCTACAATTCATCGTTTGGCTCCAGGAGCTCTGCTAGATCCCTGGGCTCACCCATGTTGGGGACTTCTACCTCATGACTTACCTGGTAGCGCATTAGGTATTTGTAGCTCCCAGATTTATGCCCATGTTCTTTGTTGATGCAGGAAGGCTCTTCCTAAAGTTTGATTCTCTCTGTTTGGAACCCAGCCAAAGGGAATTCTTTATAATTTTGAAGAGCCTTCTTCTAGTGGATTGAAAATGCAATGGAATTACTTCACTACCAACTCTTTGGGATAAAAAGACTGTGGAGTGCACATGCTCACATGACATAAGAGTTTCTAGGTACCCAAATCAATCGTGTAGAATTTTACAAAGAAACCTTAAGTAAGCACTTTCAAAAGAAAATACAGTCTCCATGTTCTGAAACAAAATAGCATAATCTTAATTATAGAAACACAAGGACTAGATCATATTATTTGTGGACCCAAAGGAAACTAGTAGAGGCTATACAAATTAAATAGGTGCAGGCTAAACTTGTGAGAAGTGACTGCTGTGTGCAGGAAGAGGTAAGAGGAGAGGTATGTCTATGGAGGGAGAGGAGTCAGTTTTTCTGGAGATACAGTAGAATTAGGAGCACTTATAGGGCAGCAGGAAAGTAGCATCCTTTTAGGAGGCAAAGGGAAAACTGATTCATGGAACCAATGTACAATTTTCAAAACTTTTGCCCAATTTATATAGAAATATAGGCGCCCTTGAAAGAAAATATGAGTAAGTGACAACATTCTAGTCAGACTTGCAAAAGGCATTATTTCATGTAACTTACCTGGTTTGGGGCTGCTAGAAGGTCCATGTTGAATAGGTTTGGGAGGCTTTCTTGGCCTTAATGTGAAGATGTTATGATCAATTACTAATGCCTGCCATGAGCCTAGGACAGAGGCTTTGATTCCTAGGCTACTGATTATCTCCAAGAGTGTTGCATTTAATTATTTAAGGTAAGCTTGGTACACTGGTTATAAACCAGATAAGGATGAAAAATCTACTTTAAGAAATCTTAAATAGAGATCTGATTTCACCTGTACCCTTGAATTTTTCAGGGCTCAAGTTTATTTTACCTCCCTGCTGTCTGATAGAACTTTCAAAATAAGTCCTGTTCTCACCACCACACAATTTTAAAATGTACTTTACCTTCTTACTTTTCTATAGACTTGAATGTAGAAAGCTTTATAAAATACTCACTTGACACAGCCTTCTCTTACTTTTTTAGCTGCTCTACTAATTTGACTGTGGGCTCCTAATTCACCTGGGTAATTTAAAGGTCTGTATCCACAGAGAAAAAGGTGATAACTAGACTCGGCAGAAAATAGCAGAGAAATAGGATGCTTACCTGGATGGCCTAGGATGTCCATCAAGCCAAAAAATAGTGCGAGGGCCTCACCTGTTGTTTTGAAGATAAGAGGGAGATTGTTTTAACTAATTGGACCACTTCCCTGAGTAATGTGCAGTGGTTAGGGACAGCCTGAGGTTTTGAGAAAATGATGTTGGCATCTCAAAAATATTTTTGCTGTCACAAGAGCCAGCTGTACAGTGCCTTACAGCAATTCTCCCAGACATCTCAATATCTTTTTCCCTGAGATTCTGCCGTCATTCTTTTATTCTGCCCCTGCTTGCCACTGCCAGTTTCAACTGTTTGGTCTTTCATTTGCCTCATCATTCCCAGTGGTCTATTTGCTTATTTTTCTTTCTTTGGGCAGTAAATTTCCCCTCGTGGATACTTATAGTCTGCTAATTGCATATGCCCAGTTGACCTGACAGGATATTTTTTTTTGTAATGTTTATCCAGTTTCCTATCCTAACAAGGCCTGTCATTTCCCTTCCCTAAATTGATTCCTTTATTGCCATGATTCTTAACCTTTAGTGTACAGAAAAATTCACCAGATATGCTTATTAAAATATGGGTTTCCAGACCTTTTCCTTCAGAGTTTCTAATTTACTAGGTCTGATGGAGAGCTCAAGAGTCTGTTCTCTTAACAAATCACACAAGTAATTCTGATGCAAATAGACCAGAACTCCAGCTTTAGACTTTGAGAAATACTGTTCTTCGATGTATAAATTATTTTAGAATACTTCTATTTTCCTTTCTTTTTTTGTTTAGCCCAAATAAAACCATTACAACCACCTTGGTTCAGTGTAAAAACTCAAAGTACAAAACTTAGACTATACTCCAGCTCTGCCATTCCAGTGCACCCTACTGTGTCCAGAACCCCAAATATCAATGCCTTCTTCTATCCCAGCTAACATTATGCAGCCTGTCTTATGATCCTATTTCATTGCTGTGAATGGTTAAGTCAATTTCAGCTCTGCAGTTTTTGTTAAATTACTTTCTTGTACTTTGGGATCTGGTTTCAAAAACATTGCTTCTAATACATTTCAGTGTTAGTAAATAATAAGATAAAAAAAAAGAGAATGTTTTTCAAAAACTGCCCTCTTTGTCCTCCCAAAATGTTTGTTACCCTTATGAAAGTCCTAAAGGTGGGAAAGGCCTAATTCAGAAAGCAGGGCAGTGGTTCTGGCAAGAACTGCAGACTTCAGTGTAAAGAGTACTGAGGTGAGTTCCCCTACTGCTATATTCTCTCAGCATGCTAGATAGGTAAAGTGAAGAAAAATAGGTCATTAGGGAAGAATCTAATGGACAGAATTCTAAGTCAATAATCAAATCTCAGCTTTTCCCTGCCATTTGGATTCATCTTTTGAAACAATTTAATGTTCTCTGTTTCTCCTTCTGTTTCACAGAGCAAAGAAAATAATAACTCTGGGTAGAGATATGGCTCTCTAGGAATTTGATATTTAATAGAAAGATATTTGATAGTAATAATGACAGCAGTAAAAATAGTCATCATTAGTTTTATTAGAAAATAAATTATCAACCCTACTTGCCAGTTTTGAAACTATTTCTGCAGTTGTCTTTTAAAGCTATATCTTAGTTTAAAACTATGTGTTAAACAGATGAGTTTTGATTATTTAAAGGGCAGCATAGCATAAAGTCAAAAACTTAGGAGCTGCATTTCTCATAAGTTCCCTAGGAGCAATTTTACTATGATGATACCAGTGGACTCTTGATTTTAAAACATATTGAACTCAGTATTTATTGAATCAACATAATCAACCTATTAAACAGTAAAATATTGGCAGTGTACTCATGTGCCCCAAACATCATTTTGGGGCAGCATTGTTTTAGAATTGATCCTAGAAATAAAATAAGAAAGGGTGCCTTAAGAAATTGGGGTACAACAACTTAAAATGAGTAAATGAGTATAAATTAATTAAGGAAAATTAAAGATGATATTAGATGGTTTTTTGCAACAGAAATGGTAATCCTTGATTGTACTGTGCGCCACTCTATCTTATCTCCTGTGGCACTTACCTCAAGAAGATTATAATTGTTTGTTTTTATGCTTGCCACTCTCATTAGATAGCAGGTTCTCTCAGGGTAGGCATCATGCCTTATTCATCTGGACCTCTTAGCAACTACTGCAATGCATAGCATATAGTAGACAGTCAATAAGTCTTTATTGATAGATAAATGGATCTATGGGCACAATGAAGAGTGAATATAAAATAAGGTTAGGGATTAAAGTATGAAGGGAAAAAGATTAGATTGACAACAAGAACTTTCTCAAAATCAAAAGAAATAAAGAATTCTCAAAATCCTATATTTTAGAAGTTGAGTATGTAAAGGGTCTGAAATTTCCAGGAAAAGCGAAGTTTTGTATGAGAGACAATTTTTTTTAACGTGATATGATTACTTTTCTTTTATGTTATTGCATGATAATTTGCTGATAGATTTTAATCTGAAAATGATTTTTCCTCAGAAGTATCTTATTATACCATATGTTGTTTTGGATGAAAAGTCTGATTCCAATATGATTCTCATTCCTCTGTAAGTTACATTTCCTCTTTGGAAACCTTAAAGTTCTTCTCTTTATTCTTAAGTTTGGACATGTCATAGTGACATGTCTAGGTGGACAACTTTGGTTGTGCTGGCCACTATTGTGAGGCCTTGAGTCCTTAAGTTCTAGAAAAACATCTCAATTGAGTTCTTCCTTGATTTTCCCACTTTCATTTTCTCTATACTCTCACTCTGTGATTCCTACCATTTGAACTTTAGACTCTTGGACTATAAACTCTAATGTGTTTAGATTTTCAGTTTTTGGACTTACATTCTGAGTGATGTTTTTACTCTCTTAATAATTTTGGTAATCATATTCTTTATTTTTAAGAGTTCGTTCTTTGGTGTGCCTGGGTGGCTCAGTTGGTTAAGCATCTGCCTTCAGCTCAGGTCATGTTCCCAGGGTCCTGAGATTGAGCCCCGCATCGAGCTCCCTACTCAGGAAGGAGCAACTTTTGATGGTGAATGCTATTTAGAAAAAAAACACACTCCTGTGTATCTCCTCTACTCTCAGTACCCTACTACAACACTACTTTGCTTCTGATACCAGATGTTTGGGTTTTCCACACACCAAGTAATTCTGCCACATCAGCTAAATGTTCTATAATCTAACTCAATTCTGAAACTATCTACTTGGAGATAACATCAGATCCCAGAGATTAAGTGTTCAGTTCCACAAGACTCCCCTCCACCCCACTTCAAATGAAAATTAACAGGTCCAGGTTGTTACCTGTGTGTCTGATCCACCAGCTATACTAACTATAAATCACAGGTTCCTATGACTCCTTCCTCAGGTTCAATTAATTTACTAGAGCAGGTCACAGAACTCAGGAAAACAGTTTACTTACTTGGTTTGTATAAAAGGTATTGAAGGATCCAAAAGAATAGCTAGACAAAGAGTTACCTGGGATGAGGTCTAAAAGGGTCCTAAAGCACAGGATCATCTTTCTGTCCTAGTGGAGCTTGAGGTGTGTTACTCTCCCAGCACATGGATGAGTCCTTGTTCATCAACCTGGAAGCTCTCCAAGCCCCATAGTTTAAGGATTTTTATGGAGGCTTCATTATGTAGGCATAATTTATTAAATCATTGCCTACTGGTGCTTGATTTAAACTCTAGTCTCCTCCTCTCCCTGGAGGTTGGGGGAGAAGGGGTGCCAGGAGGTTAGGGAAGTTTCAACTCTAATTATGGCTAGTTCCTCTAGCAACCAGCTTCCATTCTTAGGTTACCCAGGGGCTTTCCACAAGTTACCTCATTAACATATACCTAGGTGTGGCTGAAAGGGGCTTGTTAAAAATGGCATAAGGCTGCTCTAGTCCCCTAGGAAATTCCAAGAGTACCTAAAACAGACATAAAGATCAAATATGTATTTCTCATTATAAATCACAATACCATGAACTCCAATCTGTGTTGTATGTGGGAATGAGAGGGATGGGCCTGTTGATTATTTCATATAGCAACTTTTTTTCGTTTCTTTTAGAAAGAGAGAAAGAGCATGTGGGGGGTGCAGAGGGAGAGGGAGAAAGAGAATCTTAAGCAGGCTCCATGCTCAGCAGAGTCTGACGTGGGGCTTGATCTCATGACCCTGAGATCATGACCTGAGCCAAAATCAAGAGTTGGACACTGAGCTGACTAAATCATCCAGGTGCCCCTCATATAGAAACTTCCAATTAATCTTCTGTTCTCATCTCTATATCTCATTTCTAAGCTGCTCATTCCTCTCCCAAAACATAGTATTTGTATTTCTGAGACCAGAGCCTCTTTGTGGTTCTCTTAGATCATGGACAGACTCACTGGATTGTTCTTCATTGTTTAGCTTGTGACTTCTCCTGTCCTCTTGCTTTATTCCTGCAGCTGCTTTGATTATGCTCCACAAATTTGTTATGAACTCTTGTAACTATGGCTTTTCTATTTTCTTCATATTGAGGGTTTAATCTTACTTATTTTTTCTTTTATAATAATTTACATGACTTTTTTTTTTAAGATTTCATTTATTTGTTAACAGAGAGAGAGACAGCAAGAGAGGGAACACAAGCAGGGGGAGTGGGAGAGGGAGAAGCAGGCCTCCCACTGAGCAGGGAGCCCGATGTGGGGCTCGATCCCAGGACACTGGGATCATGACCTGAGCCGAAGGCAGACGCTTAACGACTGAGCCACCCAGGTGCCCTTTCAGGATGGAGAGGACATAAACATTTGTTGTATATCTATCATCTTTAAAATTACAGAGTTTCTAGATAAATATGCCTGATAAAATTTGGAAGTGCTACGTGCTGTGGACTGTTCTTCTTTGGGATATTTATAAGGTACATTAGCATATCAGTAGGGAGGAGAAATCCTACGAGAAATAAGCATGTATAGCCATGACTATCCCAATGTTTCCCAAACTCATTTTTACCATGGAATGCTTTTTGTGAATAAAACCTATGCTGAACACAACTTTCTACAAATTACAATTCAAGAAATAATGTTCTAGCTAACTAGATTAGCAATAAGAAAAATATAATTTAAATAATTAGAAAAAATAATCTAGAGCTAGAAGGCATTATAGAGAACACCCTTATAGAGGTGTTACATACAGGACAGCCACAATTCTTCTTTCTAACAGATGAGCAAACTACATTTTATGAAGTATTGCTACTTGCCTGATATAATGATTTACTTTATTCTGTCACATATGAGTCTCTCTCCTCTCTCTGAACAAGACCATGCTTTGATTACTTGATAGCAACAGTTCATGAGCTATAGCACAGCATGAGACAGAGCCTGTTAGTACCCGCGCATTGCCATGTTAGGTATAATCATTCTGCTCTCTACTGAATTTGGAATCCTTCACTCAAACTGTCTCAGAGCCCTGGAGCTGGTTTAGAGTGAGCTTAGTTAGCACTGCGGCAGGTAGCAAGAGGTCCTGTTCATGGCTTTCCTCCTAGCCCCTGCAGGGCCATCAAATAACTGTTTAGGGTGGTTTCGGAAAGAAGTATTTCTGTCATCAGTTGCCTCATCTTCTTCCTCCTCCTCTCCTCGTTATCTTCCTCCTCTTTTCCCTCCATCTTCCCTTCCTCCTCTTCCTTCTCTCCCACTTCTCTTCCCCACCTACCTCCTTCTCCCTTGAATACTCCTTTCTTTCTCCTCCTTCTTTTTATAGGACACTGATGGAAAAAAATTTCTTCACAGTCTTTCATGGAAACTTACAAAGCAATCAAGTAAGATTTTTAAGGGAATAAGGTGCTATTTGATGGAGGATTTGCAGGCATTACATGTAGCCTTTTTCTTGGAAGGGACACAGAGATCTTGGCATACTTTGCTTAAGGACAATAGTCATTATCTATTAATTCGGTGTTTTTTCTTAAGAAGGAAAATCATTATGTGGACATATTAGGCTTTTATATAAAAGGAGATTTTCCTGAGGTTCTCCATATTTACATCACGGTCATAAAAACATGTTTGAATCCCAGTCAGGATGTTCACCCGTTTCCTAAATCTCAGTCCAATTTTCTTTCTCTGCCTTATATTGCTTTTTGTATTTCTTAAGTTCCTAGTAAATTAAAGCATACTTTGCCCAAATTACCCAAGCAATATAATGTGTTCTGTGTTTTAACTTAGGTTGAGTGTTGGGTAAGTCTACTGCTTTGATCTTCTTGGGATTCTATATTTTTCAACAATGGATAAAGAAATATCTTAATTGTGCATTCATTATTACCTTCATTAAAAATATTTATCAAGAAGGTACTCTTCTAGGTATTGGTATTATAGTAATGAACTAAACAAAGAATAATCTCCTATCTTCAAGGAGTTTAAATTCTGGGGAGTGAATGATAGAGATAGATACAATGAATAAATATACAAATTAATATGTAATACAGTGTCATGAATTGACATGTTTTATGATATGGAAAATAAGTCAGGATGAGGGAATGAATATTAATGGCTATGCTGGAGGGTATGATTAGACTTGTTCTAGTACCTGTATGATATTGCCAAATGTGGCCGTTATTTTGGATAAGATGGATAGAAAAGGTCTTTTTAATGAAGTGAAATTTAAGCAGAGACTTGAACGAGGAGAGAGAATGAGCCAAGCACATTTCTGGAGAAGGAAGGTTCTGGGTAAAAAGGATTATTTTGCAAAGGCCCTGAGGTGGGAATTTGCTTTGATATGTTTGACCAATAGCAAAGAATCTGGTGTGAACTGTAATGGAATGTACAAAAGAAGTGGTAGGGAATGGGCCTAGGAGATAGAAGGTATAAAGCTCATATTAGGCCTTGAAGGGTAAAGTGAAGTCTTCAGAGTATTTTCCCCCACTTGAAGGAAAATGAGAAGCCATTGGAATGTTTGATCATAGGAATGCTATGATCAGATTTGTTTTTAAAATATCCCTCCAGCTCCTATGAGAAGATCAGAATGCAGAGGAGCAGGAATGAAAAAGCGGACCAATTAGGAGGCTGTTACAATAATCTAGGTGAAATGAAAGATGAGGGTGGCTTGGCCAGGTCATGAAGGAAGAGTTCCATATTTGGGACACATTTTAAAGGTAAAGCCAATAGCATTTGCTAATATTTTGGATATGGGTTTTTACAGAAGGAGAGGAATCAAGGTTACCTGCAGAATGTTTTGTTTGAGCTACTAGATGAACTTATTGAGATAAGTAAAACAAAAAGTCCATTCTTAACTGACTGAGATGGCTGTTGACCCCTCAAGTGGAGATATTTAGAAGGCATTCAGATACAGAATTCTGGAGTTTAGAATGGCAAGAGGTCAGTGGTAGAAATACACATTTGGAAGTATTCGAGTATTGATGATGTGTAAAGTTATGAAACTGAATGAGATCATCTACAGAATGAATGTGGATTAGGTAGAGACGTTGTGTAAGACTAGGCTGGGGCACTGAAGAATTTTAAGGTTAAATAGATGAGGAAGAACCAGCAGAATCAAAGAAGGAATGGCCAGTGAGGTAAAAGGGAAACCAGGAGAGGGGGGTCGTCTCCCAGAAGTCAGGTGAACTTGACTTTTCTCTGAGTGACCTTTGGCACAATTGGTGTAGTCCTTTCTTTGCTGTAAATACCACCTTGTGTTTAATTGTTAATTTAGTGGCCCCTAAAATGAACCATGTCCCCTGGCACTTAAGACCTTGTATAGTCCTCTCTCACACAGACTTTGGGGTTGGCTAATCTGAAATTAGCATGTGTCATGAAAGCTTGATAAACACTTTTACATTGAAGTTTATCCTTTTGGAACACTTGCTCTAGGAATCTAAAGTTGTCCCAGCCAAGGACCTAGACATATGAGTGAAGCCATTTCGGCTGTTCCAGCTGTAGTTACCATTTGACTGGCAGTTCATGAAAGACCCATGCAAGACCTGCTGAAGAATCTTCCAGTTGAGCCCCATTTACTCCACAAAATTGTCAGCTATTACAATGATTGTTTTTTTAAGCCACCAACTTGCGAGTTTTTTGATATGCAGCAATAGGAAAATGAAACAGCATGTAAGTAAATGTTAATTTAGTGTTTGCAGCAACATTGATATATTTGAACATGATTGTATATGTTCCTAATCTTGTATTCCTAAAGCATTATGTCCAGAGAAGTTGGACCGTATATGTTTAACTGCCTTATTTACCATCTACCCTTGTGTCATCTATATAAATATGCATTAAGATATGAGGTTTAGTGTGATTGGCTCTAGAAAGAAATTGGGTGTTCGTTGGATGTTTTCTGCTGAAATAATAGGATATACCCTCCCCCCCCGCCCCTCACTGATTCTCTTCTCCTAATCCTTCTGCCACTAGAGCCATACCTTCCAATCCTGGCTCTCTCACCAAAGAACTCTGTCATCTTTGAGGTCATTTCCTCATGATTTTGATTTCATTGTACAAAGAGCAAGAATTAAAAAAAAAAAAACAAAACCTGTTTCACTTACCTGACTTCTATTTTTTGACATTAAGATGAAATACAGGCAGCTTGCAAACAACTTTTTTAAAAGTGAACATGTTAAGTCAGTTTTTGAAAACCTAGACTTTACCTTTCTTATAGAAACAATATTATAATTTTGGTGTGTACTGGTTAAAATTTACTTACCATTCGTCAGTGATTATCTTGACCATTCATTCATTCACTCATCTAACACATTTTGAGACATCCTACTTTCTTGGTGCTGTGCTAAGTCCTGGTGAAGCAGAGGTGAGTAAGAGAGATATGATCCCTGCTCTTGTGGAATCTCAAGAGCAGCAGATACCAACCAGCTAACTAATTACAGAAATAGTTACTTGACAACAATGTACCTTGAAAGAGGAGGTCAGAATGCTGTGAATGAATGCATAAGAGCCCGGAATACATAGTGGCGGACCTTACCTGCTCTGGGGTCTCAGAGATGCCATCCTAGGATGTTGTAACAGATTTAAAGAATGAATGGGGCAAGAAAATTCAGAGTTGAAAGTCTTAAGAGGGTGAGGCTCTGTGGTATGTAAGACAATGAGAGCGGAGAGGCAGGGATATTTTAAACAGTACTGTATGGTTGTCTAAGATTTGATAGTCTTCCCTATTCAACTAAAGATGAAAATAAGATTAGAATTACTTTTTCATTGCTTGTTGCTTCCTTTGATGTGAATCCCTTCCTTTTTTAGGATACCTGAGTCCTCAACCAACATTAAAAATGCTTGTATGCAAACTGAGATTTTCTAGAACAGTCTATGAGAAATGGTAAGCAGTGGTTATTTCTGCTTGGTGGGATGTGGGGCCGAGATTTGGGATCTCAGCATGTTTGGAATTTTGAAGTGCTTCTTTTGACCATGTATTAGTTTTATAATTATTTTTAAAGACTATCTACATTGATGAGAAAGGGTTGGAAAATGAATTTGGGGAGTTTCCTTAGGAGACTTTTTTCCAAGAATGATAGCTTAGACCAAGAAGTGGAGAAAGAGAACAATGAGTGGTATTGTTGAGGATATTTAGGAAGTATAAAATCCACGAAGGACTGGTGGGAGTGGCAGAAGGAGAAACACACTAGAGGTAAAGTGGTATGTTCCTGGCATGCACAGTTGGATGAATGGTGGTGTCCATCACAGAGATGGAGAAGGCTGGATGGGGTAGCGAGAGCAGGGACAGTTGAATTTGGCTCCTCTGTTATTGGGATTTCTGTTTCTGGTCACAAGATGGATAGGGTTCTCGTAACCTCTTATCGCTTATCTTCCAAGGGGCTCTCACTGTATAAGGGAGCATGGCAGGTAAATTAAAATGAACCCAGGAATAAACGGGTGAGGAGCTAATGTAAAATACAAAAACAGCCAGACTGAAACTTCCAAGTAGGAACATTGTTGTCATGGTATGGGCATTTTTAAAGTGGTTATTTTGGTGCAGACATACATATTTTCTTCAAAGTTTGATTGCATATGTACATAGCTACAGCTACATTGGGGGATTTATAACATAACTTTAACTGCATTTTAATCTTGACAAGAATCTTGTTTCATTCGTCCATATATAGTGGCATCTTGTCCCAGAGTAGTCATTCCAGAAAAACTCACTTAAAAAGTAGATTAAACAAATGAAAAAATCTGTGAGGAATGATGTGGGAAACAAAGACAGAAGAAAAATTATTAAATTTCCTTACCACCTACAGCCCACTGACAAGTCCTTGAAGCAGGTAGAGTGACATTCTCTAGGGACTCAACTGCCTCCATGTTAATACTTTGCTAAGAGCAAAAGACAATCCTAGCCTGACCCCACCGCCAGGATCCTGTAAGTCTACTTTAACATATAAAAATTTATTTAGAAATTTCTTTATCTCTAAACCCTCCCAAGATACGTGTTGGCAGTCATCCCCCAAGCATATGACCCACTGATATACATCTGAAGGGTCTCATGACTAAGGCTTTATTAGATGGTAATAAATGACCTTTTCCCAACAATAGCTAGGCCCCTCAAGGTCCTGGAAACCTTGCTTCCAAAATTCCTTAGAGACTTATGCTCTCCCTAACCCCCTCCCAACTTGAAAGCATATAAAGGGCCACTCCTCAGGACCCCGGTGCCGCTCTTTCTGCCACGGGTCCTGTCCCGGTGCTTTAATAAAACCACCTTTTTGCACTAAAGACGTCTCAAGAATTCTTTCTTGGCCATCAGCTTTGAACCGTAATGTTCTTTCCTACATCAAGGAATTATATGATGTGAGATAATATTGAGAAAGAGATGGGGTTCCTTATGAATTTTTAGGGGGGTTACAGACTGGTTCTTTACAGAGGCTTGGTCTAAAAAAGACCTCAATTCTGATACCCATTTAAGTTAGGAAGTGTCTATAATTTAGGTGGAATTTCACTCAAAGAATCTGGGTTCAACACCTACCACCTGAAATACTACATTTCAACACATACAGAGATTGAAAAATGTACCAAAATTTCTTTATGTTTGCTCTACATTTCTGTGAAAAACACTAAAATAAGATTGCTCTAGTTTCTGTAGAACATGAGCCCATGTTCTCTAGTCCAGACTGACATAAATCCATGTAGAGAGAGAATCTTTGTGATTTTACTTTTGCATCTGAAGCTAGGAAGGAGAACTTTTCTCATTTGTTCATGTGTCACTGTATTAAACACTGGGATGTCTTATGTAGATAATTCTCAGCCAAAGTTACACTCCTGAGTGCGAAAGAGGGATAGAGAAGGATACCTGTAGTTGTTAATACTCATCTTGACTTACTCTGAACTGGCTCTGAAAATGTGCTGTGACTTTGTTTTGGCCATCAATGATAGAAGTCTCTGACTCTGTTTGAGCATTTGTTCATTCCATCCTGGTGTTGTTTATACTCAGAAGTCGAGAAACGTGAAAGGACATTTTTCTTCTGTTTTTGGTTGTAGAGTGGTCTGTTACACACTCTGCAGGGACTGCAAAGGAAATTATAGAGGTTTCAAACAAGAGGAACGTCAAATACAGTGAGAATAAGAGAAATGGAAAAGAAAGAGTTGGTATTAATGAGGCATATCTGAAAAGGTCCCCTACTAGTTAACTGACATGATATCTGTGTCTATGTAATAAAAGAAGTTGAAATAATATAGTAGCATTAAAATTTTTAAATTTGAAAGAGGTAATTATTTTTTAATTATAAAGTTTATACATGCTCAAGGTAAAAAAAATCCAACTGTTAGATGAATTTAAGGTAAAAATAAAAAATTCTGATCTAGGTCCATATTTTAGGTAACAGTCTAGAATTTCTTGTGTTTAGTTATGTTCAATGCAAATATACCTATATATATTTATTTGGGAGTCTGTCAGAAGTATTCAACAACGAAATTGATAAAGGGCTTAAATGTAAAAAAAATCTACTCATTTAATAATGGAAGAATGTTAACCTCCTGTTTGTTAATATTATCTTACAGTGTAGTGCTATACTGGATCTAGATAATCTATCAGTAATACCAGAGACCCCAAGCTATGAGATGCAGGCCATATGGAATGCATCACAGGAGAGATGCTTATAGTAATTCTAGCAACCTTGCTTGTAAGGCATGAGTTGTCACACTTTTCATTTATGTGTGTTGGTAGGTAAGTTAAACTGCAGTTCATTCAATACATATAAGCAGGGTTGCAGTCAATCTCTCTTCTTACATTCTGAAGTCAGTTTTAAACTGTAGTTAGGAATTTTTCAGATTTTAAAAAAGGTAATACAGTATATACATCAACATCATATATTTTGTAGCATCCACAGAGGAGTCAGGCAGTATCATATAATCAAATACATTAATATTTCTTCAGTTAAATGTAGGAATAGTCAGATTCTGCTGTCAAGTAAATTATGCAGAAGTTTCAAGTTTCAGAACCTTTCAGATTTCAGAATTGTGGACTGGTAGGATAACTCTCTTCTTTTATCTTGATAGTGAAAAGAAAAATCAAGAGAACACAACCAGAAGATATTAGCATTAGATTGAATTTTTTTTTTTCAAATAGTGTGCTCTTTTGGAGTTAAGAAATATGAACTCCAGAGATCTCATTATCTAGCATATATTAGTCATTCAGGTAAATTACTTTATGAATATACAAAATAAAAGATAAACATAAATGGGTGCACTTAGAAGCTTGTATTGAGTAGCACAGAGGTGGGTCTTTTTTATTTTATTTTATTTTTTTTTAAAGATTTTATTTATTTATTTGAGAGGGAGAGAATGAGAGAGAGAGAGCACGAGAGGGAAGAGGGTCAGAAGGAGAAGCAGACTCCCTGCTGAGCAGGGAGCCTGATGTGGGACTCGATCCCGGGACTCCAGGATCATGACCTGAGCCGAAGGCAGTCGCTTAACCAACTGAGCCACCCAGGCGCCCTGGGTCTTTTTTAAACAACAGAATCTAGTTCTGATGGAGTAGCTTGAGGTAGTATTTGGAAATTAAAGAAGTTCCTTCTATGAAGATTTTGACTAAGAACACTGAAGTTCTTAATGGAGAATTTTCTTAATTCGTGCTTTTATGGCTTACACCAAGGGTGGCACATGTTTAAATGAAATGTCTCCTATAAAACTGTAGCGTGCTTTTACATTTCAAGTAGCTATTTAGATACCTGGTCTCCATTGTGTGATCCTTTGATTTGAACATAGTTTGTCTTTCATTTCCATCCAGTTTCCATGGCTAAAAACCCTTAGGTTAGGCCAGAATGTGGTAATGGAGGCAATTATGCCATTGAGCATGTGGGCCTAGCTCTCAGATTAAGGTTTTGCACCTGGGTATCATTAGTCTTTCCCATATTAATTTATTATTTAAGGGCTTATTATTTGAAAGCCCTTATAGCACATAAGCAATTAGAGTAGCTGAGTGTCTCTCTGTTAAATGTATTTATTTTGCTTTCCTAGCTTTTTATGCCAGAATAATTAAATCCTCTTCTAATGTGTCAGTAGCAGACTGTTTTGAAATTGAATTGAAAAAACAGAGACCTACAGATAAATAATAAACTTTAAAAAAGAGAAAAGGAAAGAGAGTAAACCCACCGGCCAAGAGGATATCCCCCTACCAAAAATCAGCAACTTTTACTGAATATATTTTATTTATTATTATTATTTTTGTCTCAACAGAGTTTACAAATGCTGTTTTGTTGACTGTAAGAAACAACTTGCTCCTTGGAAATGAATATTCCGTATAGCAAATCTGTCCAACACAGTGTGTGAGTAACAAGACATTACACAGCATCTAAAATTAAGTGACCTATTGCAGAGGACACTTTTGGGAGAAGAAAATGGATTGGCTTGACCTCACGGGAATATTCGTTTACATATGCTTTGGATGCAATGAGCACTTTGCAAGTTTTGAATTTTACCATGTGGCTGTTATAGCAGAAGAGCTGGTCTCTTTTCTAAAGAGTATATTTGCATATGATAGTTTAACAGCTTTTCCCTTTTGTTCCTAGAAGATTAAGTCTTAGTCCTAGGAGAAAATAAAGGTGGTTCCTTACAATTTGAAAAAAGTGTAATTTGAAGATAAGAGTAAACTCTGAAAAGCAGCTTTTATTTCCAAAAGCTCAGGCCAAGAAATACTGTTTTTCTCTGTATGTGCTAGCAGAGCTGTCCATGATTCTTGGTGGCAGATGTGTCACCAGAAGCCCTGTGAAGTTGAAATACCTCATCAAAATCTTCTGCATCTATTGTTTGTCTACTTAGAGAAATCCAGCCTTCAGCATTTTACTCCTTGGTTCAGATTTGGACGCTTTCTTTAAAATTCAAATTTTCTTGGTGGGTGGATGGGGGGAGCACAGAGATGAGTGCTTTCTGAACAACAGTCATTACCTCGGTTGGAAAAAGGCTCTGGGGCTTAAAAAAGATGAGGAAACTGCACAGCCCACACCTTTGGAGGGTCACATTACATATTAGCATATTAAAAGACCCTTACTCGATTGGGGAAAATCCTTTCGATTTTTTTTCAGGTGTTTCAAAGTTTTGACTTTGGTATTCCCCCCTTCCCCCCTCCCCAATACCTATTATAGTCCGTGGAACTAGTATCTCCTGGAATACATTTTGGGATATTATGTCATTTTTCTGGATATTATCTTGGAATTGTTTATGGATTGCTCAAGGATATTCATTTCAACTTCACAAGAATGCAATTTCCTTGGGATTCTTCATATTCCTAGCTTCCATTAGACTGTGGCCAGCTGGAGACCATAGAATTCTCTGTCTCGCTGCAAGGTAGCAAATAGATGGGATGTGAAGGAACTGGTTTGTTTCTTGAAGAGTCTTAGGGCCAGTAATCAGGAAGCTTTGCTTAAACTTTGACAAATGTTATATAGAAAAACTTTTGCTAAGCTTTTATCAGAATCTATATTCCACTGGAGCTCTGCCAGTTCTTTGGTGTGACATTGTTCTTTACCAAACTTTGTCTCCTTCAATATTCTGAGGAACGAAGTGAGGTTTCAAAATAGCATGCAAAAATAGAAGGACTAGAGGTTTTCTTATGTAGATATTTGTGATTATTCTTCTATTAAAGTTGATTCAGCTGTTTACTTTTCTGTTTAAAATTTTTTTTTCCTTTTTAAGTCTGGAAAAGAAGGTAAGTAACACTGAAGCAATTTTCAGATTAAAATAAAAGGGACCCTGTGAAGTTCATCTATATTTTGTACTTTGTTTGCAAAGGTACTTCTAAAAATAATAATTTCTTTTCCCAGCTTATGCTAAAATAGGCCTTTAGTGGATGCAGAGTCCTTCTACGATAACAGATTAAACAATATTGCACTTCTGAATGAAATTAGGAAATTAAAGACTTGAACTGGCAACATAACAGAAGTCATTTATCTCTGAAGAAATGCGTACTATTGATTGTCACCAAAAATAAAAATAGTACGCTCTGATATACTAGAAGAACAGTTTAAAAGCCATTGGGATGATGGTGGTGGTGATATAGATTTATTCATGATACAAAATAATAGAGTATAATACTTTGTTTTTTTAAGTGTATTTCTTTCCTTTTTTAAAAAGGAAAGAAATTTATTTATTTATTTGAGAGAGAGCACGAGTGAGCGTGCAGGAGCAGAGGGAGGGGCAGAGGGAGAGGGAGAAGATGACTCTCAGCTGAGTGAAGAGCCCACCACTGGCTCTTGGCAGGGCTAGATCCCAGAACTTTGAGACGCTTAACTGACTGAGCCACCCAGGCGCCCCTAGGGTGTAATACTTTGGAAACACCTGTGATCTGTTCTTAAATATTTTAGTTGAAAACCGTCTCTGACAGGACTGCTGTTCTCTGAACAAATTATTGTATTATTAAAGTATGATACACTTTGTGGCATGCTCTTGAGGAGCCTATTCCAAAAAACCCAAATTATACATATTTTTTTCTAGCACGTGTCTGAGAATTAACTTCTATACTTCTTTAACTGGTAAAATTAGAATAAATCATGTAGGTCAAATGACACAGAATCAAATGAACTGAATATTTAAACAGTGCTATCCTCCCCTACCCATCACTTCTAAATAAATGTATAAAGCATTTCAAGAAAAATAATGATCACCAGGAGAGATGATGGACTCTGAAAAACAAACTGAGGTTTCTGGAGGGGAGGAGGGTGGGGGCATGGGTTAGCCTGGTGATGGGTATTAAAGAGGGCACATTCTGGGTGGAACACTGGGTGTTATGAACAAACAATGAATCATGGAACAGTACCCCAAAACAAATTATGTAATATATGGTGATTAACATAACAATAAAAAAATTTAAAAAAAATAATGATCACATAAGCAGTGTTTCCTTTAGATCCAGAATATGTTTATAGGTTGCCAGGAATCTATGAAAATTTAAAATGTGGTTATGTATCTAGATATTTGAAATCATTAGCCCCATTAGAACAGATATAAAGTCCAATTTTGCTCACTATTTTATTCCCAGCATTGCAGCAGTGTGTCTGGTAGTTAGCACTTAATTAGTAAATGTTTATGGGATGGATAGGGCAATGAATGAATGAGTGACATATTTGAATGTCTTTGATTTTATCCTGGTGTTTCACATTGCATAAACAGAGTAGGCTTTCAAACTGATTGGTGGGTAGCATGGGGTACCTGCTGACCTAAGAAACAACTCTGCTGACTAATGAAGTCTTTCATTTGCAAAACAAAACGACAAAAAACCCCACAAAACAGCAACAACAACAAAACCCACAAAAAACACACAGAAGACTAAAAGATAGGGTTCCAACTAAAATACGGGACTTACTTATACTCATTCATTGCTGATCTAAAATTCAAATTTAACTAGGTATCCTGTTTTTTATTTGCTAATTGTAGCAATTATGCATAGAAAGAATAATGTTGCTAGTGTCCACAGTTGGTTTCTGTATAAATCTCTGTTGGGGTTCCATTCAGATCCCCTTGAATCACTCTGTGTATCTGTCCCCCAGCTTTTCCAGGTTTTGCTACTAACTGCTAGCACCTTCAGCTTAGTCAAGAGGTTTGCCGTTGGGCACCGGAGCTGCCTGGCTCTTTGCAATGAACTCTCCCTCCTGGATCAGGGTGAGTGTCAGGCTTGATCAGAAAGGAAATCCCAGCCTTGATTGTCTTCTTCCTCGTTTTGTCCTGTTTCTCCCACTGCCTTACCTCCTGCTCCTGGGAGCTTCTGCCTTGAGGAATCAGCTGATGGTGTGTCTGTGAGTGTTGTTTCCAGAACAATTAGTATGATCAGTAGACTGAGTAAAGAAGATAACCCTCACCAGTGCAGGTGGGCATTGTCCAATCTGTTGAGGGTCCAAATACAACAAGAAAAGTAGACGAAGGGTGAATTCTCTTTCTTCTTGAACTAAGACAGTCTTTAAGAGACCTGATCTTAGGGTGCCTGGGTGGCTCAGTCGGTTAACCCTCTGCCTTCAGCTCAGGTCATGATCCCAGGGTCCTGGGATCGAGTCCTGCATTGGGCTCCCTGCTCAGCAGAGAGTCTGCTTCTCCCTCTGCCTCTGCTCCTCTCCCCTTCTCATGCTCTCTCTCTCTCTCTTGCTCTCGTTCTACTTCTGTCAAATAAATAAATAAAATATTAAAAAAAAAAGAGAAACCTGATCTTAGATAGTTTACCTCTTTAAGGAAAGAAGGTCTGCTACCAAAACCAGGGAGTTCAGGTCTTTAAAAATTTTCCTATTAGAAAGAAATCTTTCATTTTCATTAAGCTTTAAATAATAAGCAAGTACTCTATTTATAGCATGTGGTCCTAAAGAGTAGTAGCAGAACTTCCCTCACTGTAGTAAGGACGCAGTGGCCTACGAAAACTCTCTTTGTCATGGCAGGCTCAGAATTATAACCAAGATGGAATTGGGCTAACTTAGCAGGGTTTTTGTATGGGCTTTCCAATGAAGACAAGAAATGCAGTGAGATAGGTGAGTTCATTTATAGAAACTTTGGTATGATATTTTTTACAAACATCCACTTTAGTCTTACATTTTTTGTCTGGAAAGATTTGTGGTTTATGGTTGGGCCATCCTGTTCCCAGATTGAACCTGGATTGCCATCTAATTCACATAGCTCAGAGAATTTTTTCTCTGGCTTGGTTTATCCTGGTGAAGGACTGTATTCATTATCTAGTCTTACATGGCAAATTTTTGTAAAATTTAGCAGCTTAAAATAACAAACATTTACTATCTCACATATTTTCTGATAGTCCGGAATCTGAGAGTTGTTTAACAGGGTAGTTCTGGCTCAAGGTCTTTTGTGAAGTTACAGTTAAGTTGTCAGTCAGGGCTATGGTCTCTGAAGACTTTACCAGGCCTGAAGGATCCGTTTCTAAGCACTCACATGGCTTTTGGCAGGAGGCTTCAGTCCCTTATTATGGGAGCCTCTCATAAGGCTGTCCACCACATGACTTCCCCCAAAGTGAGTGATTTGAAAGAGTGAGAGAGAGAGAGAGAGAGAGAGAGCAAGCAAGAGAACATACACACTGGCATCCAAAGTAGAAGCTGCATCTTTTATAACCTAGTCTGAGAAGTGACATACCATTATTTCTGCCATATTCTATTCATTAGAAATGAATCACTAAATCCAGATCATACTCAAGGGGAGGAGAATTAGGCTTTACTTTTTGAAGGGAGGAGTATCAAAGAATATGTGTATACATATTTAAACCACCACCAGCTGTGCCCCAGAGTAACATTACTTGAATGGATTCTTTTCATTCAATAGGTATGTAAAGAACACATATTATGTACTAGTCTAAGAAACTGAAATAAAAAGGTGAATAAGACAAAACCTCTTAAGATATTCATGGTCCACTGGAAGAGTGAGCCATGTATCATCACATTATTGCAGTGGAAACACGCTTTACCCTGGCAACACAGTAGAATCCTGTCAAGAGCATTTTAAATATACTGATATTTGACCCCACCCAGACCACTGAATCAAAATCTATGTGAGTGGGGCCCAAACATCAATATTACATTTTTTTTCCAGGTCAGTATAATATGGAGCCAGATTGAAAATTCTCTTTAAAATTTAAGTTTAAAATTCACCAAACACTAATTGCAGTCCGACTTAACTTATATAAAGTACTTAGCACAGTGGCTAGGGCATAATAAGACTCCAGTGTTGGAGTAGTGAATAAGACTTTCTGTACTACTTAGAAGTTTCATGAGCACACACATATAAGGATGAATTAGGACACTTAAGTGAAGTGCTGATCTTGTATAGGTTAAGCTAGATCAGGAATTAAGTGGATTTAAGTACTTGTAAATGGCAAATAACAAGGATATAGAGTTATGTTTGGGACAGAATTTTGGCTTTAGATATAGGCAGGTCTGGGTTCAAAACTTGACACCACTGCTTTTTAGCAATTTGGACCTGAGAAGTCATTTAAACTTTCTGAGCCTCATTTGTACAGTGGGAATAATACTAATAGCTACCCTAGAGAATTGCTATTGAAAAGATATGAAATAAAATCTGTAAAGGATATAGCACAGTGCTTGGTATATTATTAATATTTAGTCTCCCAGGGATCCCCATCCTGTGCTTGGAGTCTTATTAACACCAATACCACTTTCTTACTAACTCTAACTTCTTACTTATGTAGAAAATGCAGCAACTTGCAGAGTTCTATTGTCAAAGTAGTTCTAGGAATCCCCAGAATAGCAACTTATAATGTGCCCATTATTAGTCTCATTTCTATTATGGCCAGATAAGCAGGGACTCCCAGACACTGACCCTGACTTACCAGTAGAACTGTGTTCCTGTGTCAAGTCACTAGAATTAAATTCTGCTGTCACTCCTTGGTGATGGTGGAACTGTGCCCTTGCATAATAACATTTATTGAGTATTTACTGTGTTTTCATCACTCTTCTAAGTGTTTCACTAAATGTCATCTAATCCTCAGAGGAAACAATGTTACTATATCTAATTTACAGATAAGAATGTTAAAGCACATAGAGTTGAAACAACTTTATCGTTTGTCTTCCTCCCCTCTCTTCCCCTTCCCTCCTGTTTGCTGTTTTCTGAGATTGGATCTGTGATTTGGTATCTGTCATTACTTTTGGAAAACTCTTGACTATTATTTCTTCAAATTTTTTTCTGCCTTATCCTCGTTTTTTATTTTGAGATTTTAATTATATTTATATTAAGCAGTTTGCTATGGTCCTACAGCTCTTGGATCCTCTGAATTTTTTTTTCCTACTTCTCTGTGTGTTTCAGTTTAGGTAATTTCTATTTACTTATCCTCCAATAAATTGATTCTTTCCCCACAGGGCTACTTCAAATCTACTGATGAAATGCATTCTTCATCTTTGTGTTTTTCATTTCTAGCATCTTTTTTTTATTTAAATTCAATTAGCCAACATATGATACATCATTAGTTTTTGATCTAATGTTCAGTGATTCATTAGGTGTGTATAACACCCAGTGCTCATCACATCATGTGCCCTCCTTCATGCCCATCACCCAGTTACCTCATCCCTCCACCCACCTCCCTTAACGTAACCCTCAGTTTGTTTCCCGGAGACAAGAGTCGCTCATGGTTTGTCTCCCTCTCTGATTTCTTCCGATTTGGTTTTCCCTCCCTTCCCCTGTGGTCCTCTGTGCTGTTCCTTATGTTCCACATGAGTGAAACCGTATAAATGTCTTTCTCTGATTGACTTATTTCACTTAGTATAACACCCTCCAGTTCCATCCATGTCGATGTAAATGGTAGATATTCATCCTTTCTGATGGCTGAGTAATATTCCCTTGTATATATGAACCACATCTTCTTTATCCATTCGTCTGTTGAAGGGCATCTTGGCTCCTTCCGTAGTTTGGCTATTGCAGACATTGCTGCTATGAACCTTGGGGTGTATGTGCTCATTCGTTTCACTATATCTGTATCTTTGGGGTAAATACCCAGTAGTGCAATTGCTGGGTCATAGGGTAGCTCTATTTTTAACTTCTTGAGGTATCTCCATACTGTTTTCCAGAGTGGCTGTACCAGCTTGCATTCCCACCAACAGTGTAGGAGGGTTCCCCTTTCTCCACAACCTCTCCAACATTTGTTGTTCCCTGTCTTGTTGATTTTAGCCATTCTGACTGGTGTAAGGTAGTATCTCATTGTGGTTTTGATTTGTATTTCCCTGATGACAAGTGATGAGCATTTTTTCATGTGTCTGTGGCCATTTGTATGTCTTCTTTGGAGAAATGTCTGTTCATGTCTTCTGCCCTTTTCTTAACTGGATTATTTGTTTTTTGGTTGTTGAGTCCAATAAGTTCTTTATAGATCTTGGATACCAGTCCTTTATCTGTAATGTCATTTGCAAATATTTTCTCCCATTATGTAGGTTGCCTTTTAGTTTTGTTGACTGTATCCTTTGCCATGGGGAAGCTTTTTATCTTGTTGAAGTCCCAATAGTTCATTTTTGCTTTTGCTTCCCTTGCCTTTAGAGACATATCTTGCAAGAAGTTGCTGCAACCGAGGTCAAAGAGGTTACTGCCTGTGTTCTTCTCTAGGATTTTGATGGATTTCTGTCTCACATTTAGGTCTTTCATCCATTAAGAGTTTATCTTTGTGTATAGTGTAAGAGAATGGTCCAGTTTCATTCTTTGCATGTGGCCGTCCAATTTTCCCAGTACGATTTATTGAAGAGACTGTCTTTTTTCCTTTGGGTATTCTTTCCTGCTTTGTCTAAGATTAGTTGACCGTAGAATGAGTGTCCATTTCTGGGCTCTCTCTTCTGTTCCAACCATCTATGTGCCAGTACCATGCTGTCTTGATGATCACAGCTTTGTAATATAGCTTGAAGTCAGAAATTGTGATGCCCCCCAGCTTTGGTTTTCTTTTTCAACATTCCCATCTCTAGCATTTCTATTTGATTTTTTTTCTGATAGTTTCCATTTCTCTGTTAAAATTATTTATCTGATCTTGCATTTCGTCTACCTTTTCTGTTAGACCCCTTAACAAACAATTATTTTAAATTTCTTGTCTGATAGTTCTAATATCTCTTTATATCTATATCTGATTCTGTTAATTGCTTTGTCTTTTGATAGTGTATTGTTTTTATTCTTGCTTTTTTGTATGCCTTATAACTTTTGTTGTTGTTGAAAGCCAAAAATCGTATGTAAAACAGTAGAAACAGGTAGTTTTATGTTTAGAAATGGGACTATCTTTTATTCCCCTTTAGTGTGGGGATGCAAGTTAATCAACTCGGGAATTGAACTAGGTTTGGGATTTGTTGTTGCTATGATTACTTTTGGTGGACCACATGCTACAGATTTCTTTGTCATTACCTTGTGTTTAGGGACTAGCTTGTCAGAAGCTGTTCTCGATATTTGTTCCATTCTTCATTTTAGGCATGCCCTTTGTGCTGTGTCTCAGAGAAGTCCTCTCTTCCATGTTCTTGCACCAGGGTTACTTGTTATTTAACACCTATTAGCCTGGTTCAGGGGGAGGGTAGGAGAAGGTCATTACCTTTGTTTGTGATTAAGCCTCAGGAGTAGTCAGGTACTGGGTCTCTGAGTCTCAGAGGTGTGGCTCTCTTAGGATTTGTGCCCCAGTCCCAGCCAGAGGTGTGGGCACAGCATATATTCTTGTCCCTTAACCTAGCTGAAATGGGTTTTCACCAGGGTCCTAAGGGGGACAGTGTTTATTTTGCTTCCCATAGCAACTTAAGGCTTTGGCTCTATAGGGGAGACTGGAAAAGGGGAAAATAACCTGGTGACTGCTGTTGCTTTCCCACGGTCTGCGTCATGAGGGATTCTTTCTTCAGCATGTCTCTAATCTTTTAATTAGTTATGTGGCAAAGAACCTATAAGTGGGTGTAAAATTCCCTAAGTCTGGAGTGCCTGGGGGTCTGTATTCTCTCCTGAGCCCATACTTGGCCGTTACCAACTTGTAGATAGTTTTGTTGGGTTCTTCCCAGTGTCTGGCTGCCTCTGCCTTAGGTAGGAAGTGTTAGTGTCCTGGCTCTTCTTGAACATACCAGTCTTTCCTTAAATTTCCAGTTAGTTTATTGCCCAGAATTCTCAGCTCTCTGATGAGTTCAAGAAAAGTTATGTATTTTCAGATTGTCTGGTTTGTTTTGTTTTGGTTTTGTAAGGATGGGAGCATGTTTTTCTCAGCTTCCTACATCCCAAACAGAAGCTGGAAGTCCCATATGTCACTCAGGTTAACTTTTTATCTTGTTAATATAAGAGGTAGAACCAGGATATGAGTCAGACAGTTAATTCCAGGCTTCATATTCTTAACCACTGAGCAACTGAGTTGCTTTATCCTGGTAACAATGAAGCTTCACAGGCACTTTGCTGCTGGTCAGTGATGCTTTTAGTCTGTACTGTCTAGTACAGTACTGACTATTTAAATTTATATTTAAGTTAATTAAAATTAAATAAAATTAAAAATTCATTTCCTCTGTCACACTGGCCATATTTCAAATGCTAATTAGCCACATGTTCTAGTGGCAGCCCTCTTGGACAGCACGGATTAGAACATTTTCATCACTGCAGAAAGTCCTATTGAACAGCTCTGCTGTAGATCCTCCTGATAACGTGACAGTCCCCTAACATGAGAGGTAAAACCCACTTTCCCTACTTCTGAGCAATATTGTACTTGGGCCCAAATGTGTAACAGAATTTTTGCTCTTAAATCTACTCACCCCTTATAAGGTTAGGCCACTTGGGCACACTGTGATTGTTCTGCCCTCAACATGATTTCTCTCTCAGGAGCCTACACTTGACTGAAATTTGGCATTCTTTGGGTTTTCTGTGGTCAATCAGACACATGGATATACACATCTGTGTTTCATATATGCACATGAAACACATCTTTATTGGTCTATATTGCAACTGTGCTCTGAACTCAGGTAATCTCCTGACAGCCTCCTTAGCTCATATGCAAATCAGTGGACCCAGACAGAACATGAGGGTCTGCTACATAACCCCACCCAAGTACCAGAACTAATACAGTTTGTCATTAGATACTATCTAAAATGTGGCACAAAGTTTGTTCACTCAAGCTTTCTTGGCTGAGATTTTATTTGGGGATCTTAAAACATATGTACCTTTAATTTCACCTCTGAAAGTTAGAAAGCAACACAAAGTGTACAATATCCATCAAATACTTTTATCATTATCCAATTGTTAATAAGTTCAGCTGATCTAAAAACTTGTGTTTAGTTTTCTTTCATTTTGTACTCATAGGCTTTAGGCATTTTTTTTTCCCAAAGCCTCCATATTTGGAGGGCAAAATAATAATAATAATGATAATAATAATAATAGCAAATATGTGGATGGCATTCAGCATATGCTAGGCACAAACCCATTTATTCTTCACCACAATCCTATAAGAGAGGTACAATTAATGTCACCCTGGTTCATAGATTAGGAAAACTAACACACTGAGAGGTTAAGGTCCCGTTGCTAATATAATAGAACAGAGATTTGAATTAAGATAGGCTGGTTTCAGAGGCCAGGCATTTAACCTGAATGTTAATTATCTAAAGTGACTAATTACCTGCTTAACATTTCCCTATTTTTCTTCAAAATTCTCTGAACATCTTCCCTACTAGAGAAAAGTACTGGTCATGTTTTCCAATCTAGGGTGTTCCTGGCTTGTTAGTCAATTACCCCACTTTTGCCCTGAACACTTAGTTTTCACATATTGCCTGGATAATCCATTCCCTAAGTTCACCCTCTGACTCTCCTTTCTGACTGCTCTGACCCAGATGTGTGTTACTGGGTTTTCCCTTTTTTGTTTGTTTAAAGAAATCAATTCCTGCTATTTCCAACACAAGCTTTTTTTCTTAATACCTTAAATCCTCAAGCTAGGGTTTTTCAAAGTAGGGTAGGTATTGTTTTTTTCATGTAAATTAAAAGGTAAAGATGTAACCATGTAATTTGTCATATTAGTTTTTATATCTTTGCTAGAAAACTTGAATGCCACGATTGAGGGGAAATTATTAAACCATGCTATTCATTCAGTTCTCTCAGTTCTGAGACCCGTGATATAATTCTTTTTTTCTGCTTGCCATTATCCATCTCTCCCTTCCACCACCTCCAGTTTTTCTACATCACACACTTGGGTTGTATCAGCCTTTGGAGATTATTTTTAATGAAAATGTTTAAGTGCAATATTTATCATATTAATATAATGTAGAATAATAATAATGTGACCTAATGAAGAAAAATAGCACGAGTAAGCTGTATTCATATATTGTTTTTAAAATGTATAAATGTTAAGAGAATTGAGGTACTAAGCATGCTCAGTTTATATGTACTGAGTATGTGCACTTGGTGACATTGCCTTCTAATACATATTAAGGCTAGATTAGTCACTGTGCTGTGTCGTTTATCTAAACACGATTTGTGACCTTAAATTTCCCATTTGTTCTCATCTAAGCTCACCTAAGAGCCAAATTTAATACATTTTTTCCCTGCTACTAGTGCTTACACAAACCCATATTCCCTGACATTTAGAAAACAGCGTTGCCCACAAAAGCCATTAACATCTAAAGAGATTAAATTAAAATTCATTTAAAGGCCTCACATGTCCCCTGAACATTCTTATTCTTATTTTAAGGCTTCAGTGTAAGCTGAACTTTTCCCAAATTCCTAATGATAAGTTTTTATCTTGTAAGAGTTAAACTCATCTAAACTCAGTGTCTCTCCTCTTTCTAATAGATGCCAAAATAACAATCTAATTGGGAAATTTGACTAATCCACAGAGAGGCATCCTGATATATACATACTCTTATTTATCTAAATACAGCTGAGAAACTAGTTTCTCTTCTCTTGTCTTCTATTACTTTTGGCTGAGAGGAGGTAAGACATGGAGCTAAGAGCCATAATATCCTAACTATTAATCTACTTGCTTCTCTTTTTATTCTGAATGTGTTATATATTTACATATGCCAAATATTTCCTTATGATTTGTCTAGGCTATTAAAATGTCAGAAGAGATGTAAACTACCAAAACAGGAGATCAAATTAATTATTTATATTGTCCTTATTAATATAGCAATGGGCCTAAGAGCATATTTGAAGAATGTAATAATTATATCAATTAAAACCAATAGGAGGTGGAAGAAGAAATTTAGATTTGTGAAGTTATGTTATATCCTAGGATCAGAATGGGAGTGTGAAATATATGCAGTAAACAACCTGACTAGAAATGCAAAGTTTCTGCCACAAACATATAAATAGCTCTCTTGCTCTGGGGGTCAGAGAGTTGGCATGAGAAAACTGTTGTTTTTTTTTCCCCCTAAAGGGCATCCAATTGTAATTCAAAAGATTTTAAAATGAAAATATGGACTCTGGGGCGCCTGGGTGGCTCAGTTGGTTAAGCAACTGCCTTCGGCTCAGGTCATGATCCTGGAGTCCCTGGATCGAGTCCCGCATCAGGCTCCCTGCTCGGCAGGGAGTCTGCTTCTCCCTCTGACCCTCCCCCCTCTCATGTGTTCTCTCTCTCTCATTCTCTCTGTCTCAAATAAAAATCTTTAAAAAAATATGGACTCTGTAATCACACCTGCATTTAAATTCCATCTCTCTAGTGTGTGACATTGAAGAAGTTCTTTATAACTTCAGTTTCCTAATCTGTGAAATGGGGATAAAAACAGTAACCACTTCATATGGCTGTATGCAGAGTGCTTCATTTATTGTCTGGTACATGGCAAACATACCATAATGGTCACTGCTCCAATAATAACATTATTAATAATATTAGCAATCATAATAATGGTAATACATATAATTATTCAAATCCTGGTGTGAAAAGATTGTTCCTTTTTTTAAAGTGTTTCAGGTTGCTGTCTTCATCCTCTAACTTTGCCGAATTCTAATTAACTGAAGTCCTTTGCAGAGCTAGGATAGTTCTACCATAATTAACCATGATTGAGTTGAATGAGGGTTCCCCTTGAGATGTGTCTGCATTGGACCATCATCATCTCCTAAACTGGTACCCTGTAATACTGTTTCTGGCATTGAATGAATGTTATTCAGGCTCAGTTTTCATGCCTCCATTTTGGGGACTCTTAATTTTTAATTAAAACAATTTTTTTTTAGTAAAGGAGCCAAGTGATCCAAAAGCTGGAAGAGTTTACTATCTGTTTCTTGTTCTCTTGTTTTGAAATGTCCTTTCTACTTTGTTCTCCTACAACCTGTCCATCTGCTTAATCCCTTTCTATCTTTAAATCTTAGTTGAAGAATTACTTCCTTTAAGAATCCTATCTTAGTCTACATAGTTGAATTATATTTCTCTTATCTGTTCGCCTATATCATTGCACTTATTTACCCTAGATTTTAACCATTTATTTGTATACCGCTCTCTTTAGATTCTGAGTTCTTTGAAGACAACGTATTTAATATCTATATCTTGGGTAGATGGCAGAATCTCAGTAAATGTAAAGTTAAGAAACTTTATAGCAAAAATAGAGGTCAAAGCAGAAACTACAGTTGCCAATAAACATATAAAAAAGTACTCAATATAATTTCTTATCAGAGAAATGAAAATTCAAATCCCAATGAGATACCCAGGCATACCTACCAAAATGGCTAAAATGAAAAAGTCTGACCATACCAAATTTTAGATAAGAGGTAGAGAAATGGAGCTTTTATTCACTGCTGGTGGGAGTGTAAGTTGGTTTGGCCGCTTGGGACACTGTTTGGCAGTACCTATGAAAGCTGAACATATATCTACCTAATGATTCAGCAATTTCACTTCTAGGTATATACCCAAGAGGAATGGATGTATGTGCCTAACAAAAGGCAGTATAAGAATGTTCATAGTATCTTTATTCATAATAGTCCCCAAATGGAAGTACCACAAATGTTCATCAATAGAAGGATGGATAAGCAAACAATGGTATATTCTAACAGTAATAGAAAAGCATAAACTCCTTACAGAAGGAGTTCAACAACATGGATCACTCCTAAAAAAATTATGTTGAATGCAAAAAGCCAGACACAAGCGTGGTTACTAATAGGATTTTATTTATATAAAATTCAAGAATAGGCCAAAGTAATCTCTGGTGATAATTGTGATAAAGTCACAATAATTGTTATCTCTAGAGGAAGGATATAACAGGGAAGGGGGGTGGAGGAACTTTTTGGGGGTGATGAATGTTATATATCTTGATTTAAGTGGTGCTTACATAGCTGTATACATATACAAAAATCCATCAAGCTGTACACTAAGATTGGGACACTTTATTATACATAAATTATGTCTTTAAAAAACTAAAAAATCATCCAGAATTCTAAAGCTCTAATAAACTTAAATTTTTCAATATTTGTTTGCAGTTCTTGTTCATTCACTAAGTTGTGTATATTTCAATAAGTCTCCTAAATATATTTCACTCCAAAATGGTTAGATTTGGTAAACCAACCCCTAATACAGATACTTTAGAGTGATATCAGCAGGAATGGCAGAATAAGGACCTACAAAAGTCCTCTCCTCTATAAAGCTGTAAGAACACTGACCAAAAAAAAAAAAAAAAATTGTCATAATCAACCTGTTCTGAACTCTGGAAATTCTCAGGAGTATTTATTTAAGATAACTGGCTGAATCTTAGTAAAAACAGTGAGCTTTGTAGCATTTTAATTTGCTTTACACCCATCCCCTTCTCCCTAGCCATGTAGTAGCCTTCCAAACCAAATCTCTTGTAATTATGGTGAAAACCCTCAGCCTAGCAGCCTCTGGAGAAGGAGATAGAACTCTGGAGGAGGGATTAGAGCTCTTCCAAAGCCCAGTTCCCATTAACTGTCATTATTTGACTTGTTGGGCAGTTCCCTAAACAATTTCTACTTTTAGAACTTGCCTTTATTTGACCTAACTCAGACTTCAGCCCATGCCAATGTAGCCTTTTTTACAGAGCATTTATCAAAAACATTCAGTTCCAATTGCATAATATTACAGCTGCCTGAGGTGATAATAACATTTGGGGTGAACCACAAGATGATCAAAAAACTTAAAAGGAAAATTTGGAAATAAGATGTCACAGAGAGCTTTAAAAGGCTTGACATACTCCTGAGGATCTAGAATGCAATGTACATCTGAAGGGCTATGGGCATGCCCACAAAAGACCTGAGAAAGCTATAAGCACTAACCTCTAGCTGACCTTGAGATCCATGCAAGTAGGACATGGAGGCTAAGGCAAAGTAGTAAACTGCCTGCCTATGCATCAAAGGAATGCCCCAACATATACAGAGCTACTCAGTAAAGGCTATGGACTTTAAAGAATTTAGGGAAATATCTGTCCAATAATTAACTAACCACTAAGCTACCTGAACAGAGACTTCAGTGGCCACCCATCTCAAAGAATGATTGACCTTAAGAATTAGCTCAGAAAAGACACTAAATAAACTAAAAGCAGTAGCAATAACAAACATCTACAACAAACCCTGGAGAGAGAGAGAGGAATCTAATTTCCACAGTTGCCACATTATATTATAGAATATCTAGTTAAAAAAAAGAGAGAGAAACATGTAAAGAAACTAAAAGTATGGCCCATACACAAGGAAAAAAGCAGTCAGTAAATTTTCTCTGAGGGCCCCAGACATTGGAGATACTAGACAAAGACTTTAATTCAGCTATTTTAAATATATCCAAAGAACTAAGGGAAACCATGTCTAAAAATTTTTTTAAGAATATGAGTGTAATAGAGACTATGAATTAAGTTATGCAAGAGAACTAAACAGAAATTTTGATGTATAATTGAAATAAAAATAATTCATTATAAGAAGTTAACAGTTGATTTGAACAATCGGAAGAAAGAATCAGTGAACTTAAAGATAGAATGATCTGTCTGATGGGACAGAAAGAAACAGAATGAAGAAAAATGAGCAAACTCTCACATACCTTTGAGACATCATTAAGTGTATCTACATTTGCATATGGGAGTCACAGAAGAAGAAGAGAGAATGTGGCAAAATATAAATATATATTTGAAGGAGTTTGGTTGAAATATTCCCAAATTTGATAAAAAAAAGATTTCATACATGCATCCAGGGTGTTCAACAAAGTCCCAGTAGGATAAGCTCAAAAAGATCCACACCTAGGTACAATATAATTAAACTAGAAGGACAAAGACAATGAGGAAATCTTTGAAAGCAGCAAGGGGGATGTGACTTACCATGTAAAAGGATTTCCAATGAGAATGACAGCTGATTTCTCAACAATTCTTGGAGACCTGAAGGCAGGGAGAGACCAAATTCAGAGTACTCAAAACAAACAAACAAACAAAATACAAAGCCCTATTAACCAAGAATTCTGTCTTGTAAACCTATCCTTCAAAATGAATGAGAAATTAAAACATTCCCAGGTAAGCAAAAACAGAGAGAATTAGTCACTAGCAGACCTACATGAAGTACTAAAGTAAGTCTTTCATGTGTCACTGAAAGGACGGTACATAGTAATTCAAATCCATGTGAAGAAATAAAGATACCAATAAATGTAACTACATAGATAAATCTAAAAGACAGTGTAAATGTACTTTTTGTTTGTAACTCTTCTTCCATGTGATTTTTAAAATAACTATAAAACAATCTTTATAAATCTGTTGATGGGCATATGACATATAATGATGTAATTTTTACAACAATAATAGCACAAAGGAGGGAGAGGCAATGGATTATTATAGGATCAAAGTTTCAGTGAACTATTGAAATTAAGTTGATATTAATCCTCAGGACAACCATTAAGAAAATAATTCAAAATATAAATAAATGGTTAAGGAATAAATTATCTATAAGAGACATACTTTAAATTCACAGACACAAATAGGTTGAAAATAAATGGATGGAACAAGATATACCATGGAAAAAGTAACCAAAAAAGAGCTAAAGTGGCTATACTAATATCAGACAAAATAGACTATAAGACAAAAATTGTTACTAGAAACCAAGAAGGATATTTTATAATGATGAAAGTGTCTATCATCAAAAAGATATCATAATTATAAATATTTATGTACCTAACAAGAAAACCCCCGAATAAATGAATGAAAACTAATAAAATTGAAGGGAGAAATAATCAGTTCATCAATAGTAGTTGGAGACTTCATTACACCACTTTCAATAATGGCAAAAGGAGAGGATCAATGAAGTGCTAAGGATCTGAATAACACTGTAAACCAACTTGAGTAATATTATTTTATACCAACTAGATCTACTAGACATCTACAGAACACTCACCTATCAATAGCATGTACACACAGAACATTCTCCAGGAGGGATCATATCATAGGTCATAAATAAGCTTCAATAAATTTTAAAGAATTGAAATTGTACATAATATGTTCTCCAACCACAATAGAATGAAGTTATAAATCAATAACAAAAATTCATAAGTGTGGGAATTAACACACTTCTAAATAACCAGTGGGCCAAAGAAGAAGTCATAAGAGAAATTAGAAAATTTGAAATTAGTGACAATGAAAAAATAATATACTAAAACTAAGAGGCTACAGGGAAAGCAGTGCTTAGAGAGAAATGTATAGTTGTAAACATTTACATTAAAAAATGAAAGATCTCACTTTATATGGAAAACCCAAAAGACCACCCCAAAACTGCTAGAACTCATACAGGAATTCAGTAAAGTGGCAGGATATAAAATCAATGCACAGAAATCAGTGGCATTCCTATACACAAACAATGAGACAGAAGAAAGAGAAATTAAGGAGTCGATCCCATTTACAATTGCACCCAAAACCATAAGACATCTAGGAATAAATCTAACCAAAGAGGCAAAGAATCTGTACTCAGAAAACAATAAAATACTCCTGAAAGAAACTGAGGAAGACACAAAGAAATGGAAAAACGTTCCATGCTTATGGATTGGAAGGACAAATATTGTGAAGATGTCAATGCTACCTAGAGCAATCTACACATTCAATGCAATCCCCATCAAAATACCATCCACTTTTTTCAAAGAAATGGAACAAATAATCCTAAAATTTGTATGGAACCAGAAAAGACCCCGAATAGCCAGAGGAATGTTGAAAAAGAAAAGCAAAGCTGGTGGCATCACAATTCCGGACTTGCAGCTCTATTACAAAGCTGTCATCATCAAGACAGTATGGTACACACAAAAACAGACACATAGATCAATGGAACAGAATAGAGAGCCCAGAAATGGACCCTCAACTCTATGGTCAACTCATCTTCGACAAAGCAGGAAAGAATGTCCAATGGAAAAAAGACAGTCTCGGGTGCCTGGGTGGCTCAGTTGGTTAAGCAACTGCCTTCGGCTCAGGTCATGATCCTGGAGTCCCGGGATCGAGTCCCGCATCGGGCTCCCTGCTCAGCAGGGAGTCTGCTTCTCCCTCTGACCCTCTTCCCTCTCATGCTCCCTCTCATGCTCTCTCTCATGCTCTCTCTCTCAAATAAATAAATAAAATCTTTAAAAAAAAAAAAAGGAAAAAAGTCTCTTCAACAAATGGTGTTGGGAAAATTGGGCAGCCACATGCAGAAAAATGAAACTGGACCATTTCCTTACACCACACACAAATACTCAAAATGGTTGAAAGACCTAAATGTGAGACAGGAGTCCATCAAAATCCTAAAGGAGAACACAGGCAGCAACCTCTTCGACCTCAGCTGCAGCAACTTCTTCCTAGAAACATCGCCAAAGGCAAGGGAAGAAAGGGCAAAAATGAACTATTGGGATTTCATCAAGAAAAAAAGCTTTTGCACAGCAAAAGAAACAGTCAACAAAACCAAAAGACAAGCAACAGAATGGGAGAAGATATTTTCAAATGACATATCAGATAAAGGGCTAGTATCCAAAATCTATAAAGAACTTATCAAACTCAACACCCAAAGAACAAATAATCCAATCAAGAAATGGGCAGAAGACATGAACAGACATTTTTCCAAAGAAGACGTCCAAATAGCCAACAGACACATGAAAAAGTACTCAACATCGCTCGGCATCAGGGAAATCCAAATCAAAACCTCAGTGAGATACCACCTCACAGCAGTCGGAATGGCTAAAATTAACAAGTCAGGAAACGACAGGTGTTGGCAGGGATGCGGAGAAAGGGGAAGCCTCCTACACTGTTGGTGGGAATGCAAGCTGGTGCAGCCACTCTGGAAAACAGTATGGAGGTTCCTCAAACAGTTGAAAATAGAGCTACCGTATGATCCAGCAATTGCACTACTGGGTATTTACCCCAAAGACACAAATGTAGTGATCTGAAGGGGTATGTGCACCCTGATGTATATAGCAGCAGTGTCCACAATAGCCAAACTATGGAAATAACCAAGATGTCCATTGACAGATGAATGGATAAAGAAGTGGTATATATGTACAATGGAATATTATGCAGCCATCAAAAGGAATGAAATCTTGCCATTTGCAATGACGTGGATGGAACTGGAGGGTATTATGCTGAGTGAAATAAGTCAATCAGAGAAAGACATGTATCATATGATCTCACCGATATGAAGAATTCTTAATCTCAGGAAACAAACTGAGGGTTGCTGGAGTGGTGGGGGTGGGAGGGATGGGGCAGCTGGGTGATAGACATTGGGGAGGGTATGTGCTATGGTGAGCGCTGGGAATTGTGTAGGACTGTTGAATCGCAGACCTGTACCTCTGAAACAAATAATATATTGTATGTTATAAAAAAGAAGAAGATAGTAGGAAGGGAAAAATGAAGGGGGGAATCAGAGGGGGAGATGAACCATGAGAGACTAAGGACTCTGAGAAACAAACTTGAAGGTTCTAGAGGGGAGGGGGATGGGGGATGGGTTAGCCTGGTGATGGGTATTAAAGAGGGCATGTACTGAATGGAGCACTAGGTGTTATATGCAAACAATGAATCATGGAACACTACATCAAAATTTGATGATGTAATGTATGGTGATTAACATAACATAATAAAATAAAATTAAAAAAAATGAAAGGTCTCAATAACCTAAACTTTCACCTAAGAAACATCAAAATAAACCCAAAGCAAGCAAAAAGAAGGAAAAAATAAAGATTAGGGCAAAAGTAAATGAAATAGATAATAGAAAAACAATACAGAAAATATAACTGAAAATTGATTCTTTGTAAATATTTTTTAAAATTGACAATTCTTTGGGGCACCTAGGTGGTGCAGTCAGTTTAGCATCTGACACTTGGTTTTGGTTCAGGTCTTGATCTCAGGGTCGTGAGATCAAGCCCCGCATAGGGCTCCTTGCTCAGCACAGAGTATGCTAAAGAGTCTCTCTCCCTGGGGCATCTCGGGTGGCTCAGTTGTTAAGTGTCTACCTTCAGCTCAGGTCATGCTCCCAGGGTCCTGGGATCCAGCCCCACATCGGGTTCCCTCCTCGGCGGGAAGCCTGCTTTTCCCTCTCCCACTCCGCTGCTTGTGTTCCCTCTCTCGCTGTGTCTCTCTCTGTCAAATAAATTAAAAAAAAAATCTAAAAAAAGTAAAAATAAAGAGTCTCTCTCCCTGTCCCTTTAAAATAAATAAATACATCTTAAAAAATATAAAAATAAAATTGACAAACCTTTGGCTACACTGGCCAAGAAAAAGAGAAAAAGCTCAAATTACTAAAATAAGAAGTTAAAAATTATAGGGGAATACTATGAATAAATGTATGTCAACTAGATAATTTAGAACAAATGAGTAGATTTTTAGAAAGACACACACTACCAAAACTTACTTAAGTAGAAATAGAGACAATGAACAGACCTATAACAAGTGAAGAGATTTAATTGGTGATAAAACAAAACAAAACAAAACCTTCCCACAAAGGAAAGCTCTGGCTCAAATGATTTTGCTGGTAAATTCTATCAAACATTGAAAGAACATCAGTTCTTACAAACTCTTCCAAAGAATAGAAAGAGGAGGTGCATAGTTTCTATTTATTCTTTAAGCCAACATTATCCTTATACCCAAATCAGAAAAGCACTTGCCAAGAAAACTGAACCAGTATCTCTTAAAATAGAGTTACAAAAAATCCTCAGTAAAATACTAGCTATGGAACCCAACAACGTATTTAAAAAGTTATATATTGGGGCGCCTGGGTGGCTCAGTTGTTAAGCATCTGTCTTCAGCTCAGGTCATGATCCCAGGGTCCTGGGATCGAGCCCCGCATCGGGCTCCCCGCTCCGTGGGAAGCCTGCTTCTCCCTCTCCCTGTGTTCCCTCTCTTGCTGTATCTGTCTCTGTCAAATGAATAAATAAAATCTTTAAAATATAAAAAAATAAAAATAAATTTAAAAAAAGTTATAACTTTTATGTTTGGGTACATTGTATGGTGTGTGAATTATATCTCAATAAAGTAGTTATAAAAAACCAATGGGCAAAGCATTTGAATAGAATAGACATTCCTCCAAAGAAGATATACAGTGGCCAATAAGCACATGAAAAGGTAATAAACATCATTCGTCATTAGGAAAAGGCAAATTAATCCACAATGAAAGAGTACTTCATATACACTAGGATGGCTATAATCAAATAAATGAGCAATAACAAGTGTTGGTGAGGATAAGGAGATAGTGGAACCCTCCTATTTTGCTTGTGAGAACGTAAAATAATGTAGCCACCTTTGGAAAACTGTTGGAAATTTCTTAAAATGTTGAAATTAGTTACCGTATGATTCAGTAATTCCACACATAGGTGTATACCCAAGTTGATGGAAAACCTATGTCTATGCAGGGTCTTGTACCTGAATGTTCATGGCAACTTTGTTATAATAGTTAATAAGTGCAAAGAGCCCCCAGTTGTCCAATAACTGAAGAACAGACAAGTAAATGTGGTTTATTACACTGGATTATTATTCAGCTATTAAAAGAAATGAAGTACTGATACTTGCTACAACTGGATGAATCTTGAAAATCCTATGCTAGGTGAAAGAAGCAAGTCACAAAGGCCACATATTATATGATTCCTTTTACATTAAATGTTTAAGAAACCCGCATTCATACAGACAGAAAAATTTGCAGTTTTCAGGGCTGGGAGTGGGGAATGAGTAAAGACTGCTAATGCTTATAGAGGTTTCTTTCTGGAGTAATGAAAATGTTCTGGAATCCTGTGATGACTGTACAACTTTAAAAATATGCTAAAACCCACTGAATTGTAGACTAACAGGGTGGATTTTTTGGTATATGACTTATATTTCAACAATAACAACAACCAAGACAAAATCACTTTAAAGGCACATACTTCTGCGGGCATAGTTTGCACCCATCAGGTTATGTCCGTCTAGGTAAAAATCTGGATTCCAGTCTGTGTGTGGGGTTCTCAGTGTAACTGACTGCAGTGAAATAGTGCACTCATAATATTCTTTTGGGTGGCAGTGTGCCCTAAGTGTCCAGCACAGTTAAGGTGTATTCTTTCACTTGGTGATCAGAAGACAGTACAGAGCACTGCATATTATGCGTGAGGTTTTTTTGTTTTTATTTTTGTTTTTTGAGGGGATTGAAACTGTTGAATGACAGTCATGGCATTTTAGAAATCTCCTGTTCAGAGGTGTGGCATAAAAAATGATTGAGTTTGCCCAGTAAATGTCCTTCTAAGTAATTGCTGTCTCTAACAGTTTTAGAATTTTCTTTGGAAAGCACAGCAAAGCAGGTGGGAAATCACACAGAACTTAATTTGAGGTGCTTAAATTTTGATATGCATTTTGTGAAAGGTTTTTGTTAAAAAACAAAATTCAACTGAGTAAATTTGAAGATCTCATTGGCTTTATTAACTGATTTATGAATTGAGTAGCATCCCATCTATCAAGTACAATGATGCTCAGAGGAGTTGTACAAAATGGAAGGTTTTTTATAGTGAGGGTGGGTGAGAAGTTACTACCAAAATAAAAGAAAGGATTGTTTCAGGCAGTGTCATTTTCCTTTAGGAAGAAGAGCAGAGGGTTTTATCACACAGATTACCTCACCTTCCACCTACCACAATCCTCCAGATTGAGAAGGCCCAGAGGTACCTCATTGGTGCTGACCAGAAAATTCCTGACATTTTTGGGGAGGGGAGGGGGTTGAAACTGCAATTAGGTTAAGTGCTAAGCCCTGCTTTAGTGACATCACTTAAGTGCCTACATTTTGGGCCTGTGGCTTTCTTTTTGACAGTTTGCCAGATTACAAACTGTTGAAACATATTTGCTTTTAGCTTTATTTAGAGAATTATGAGTTTTTCTCAAGAGCTAATCAACAGAACCACCAGGTACCTAATAAACAAGATTTTGGAGGGAGCATATGTAACATCAAAAATGGAACTCAAGAGTCCAGGTCTGCCAACTCAGTTGCCTATTTTAAAATCTGTTAAGCCCTCTACCAAAAAGCAATTATATTATAATGGGTAATTATTTTTTCATGCGTTGCAGAGGCCACTCTAAATGAAAAAAATAATCCACTAGAAATATCGCTTAGATTCAATGTTATATAAATTACATATTACCTAGCAGTTATAGGATGGATGGTCTTAATGGTAAATTTGATATATAGGATATCCTTAGATGTTTGCCTGTATTGCATTTTTTGATGTTTCCAAATCCTAGATTTTATGCCATTTGAGAAGTAGTGTAGGATCTACTTATTGTTAGTTTTTTCAGTCACTTAAAAAAAAATCTTAGTTGAATTTCATTTGTAAATGTAAAACTAAGGGAAGCACTAGTCCAGGATTTCAGATTGAAAATGATCTTGAAACCCTAGGTATGAACAAATAAATAGGGATAGCATTAATGGGTGATTTCGGGCCAGGAATCTCTATCATTTCTTGAGAAATTCAAGCCAACAAATGCCAGTTTCCCTAAATGCAGCTCATTCATTTTGGCCTACAAGAAGTCCCTGTGATAAAGTCAGGCTTTTTATCCTTAAAATTAAAAAATATATATTTCCCCAAAGGAAAGAAAAAAAATGTGTCTGTAAATGCATTTTATTTATTTATCGATTTTGTAAATGCATTTTAAATCCATTCAAACTGTTGCATGTGGTGTCTTTCAGCTTATCATTTTACTGCATTTTTTCCACCAAATAACAGTTTTAGGTAATAGCTTAGATTCAATTCACCTGATTTTATTAGTGCTGTGTGAAGCTGTAGAATCAGAAAATAAACCTAATGTAAGGATTTGAGGGAATCAAGTCATATTCCAATGATGACATAAGGGTTGACCAAAAAAATGGGAAAACTTTGGGTTTTCTCTTTGAAGAATTACCTCAAATAAATTCAGTTTATGATCTTTGAATTTTTTTTGAAAACCATCTGAAAGCCTAAAACAATTTTTGATAACCATTATCATTCAAACTAGGTGGAAGTAGCCCTCAAAATGCAGAGAAATTACTGTTCCTGACTCTGTGCTGTGAGAAATCAGATGTCAGTAGTTGGTTGCATTATTATGTCAAATATTTGTTTTTTATTATTGTCACATTCTAAAAGACTTTAGTACAATGCAGTTATAGGATGGATGGTCTTAATGGTACCATAATAGAATTAATAAAGCAGGAAATAGAATAGCCAAAACAATGAAAGTCAGAGTGAGGCAAACCCAAGTTGTGGCAAAACAAAATAAAATTCATAAATGGGAAAAAGAAGCTTTTGCTACAAGTCACTTAAAGGCCTTTCTGAAATATATTTGCTATTTTCTCTAAAATTGTGTTTATATTATTTTATTTCTAGGTTTTCCCATCATGTAAATGCTCACCTTTGCTTAAATTACTGTGCCATTGGAAATATTTTTAAATTTTTTTTTTTTTTTGAGAGAGAGAAAGCATGAGCAGATGGAGGAGGGGAGGTGGCAGAGGGACAGGGAGGGAGAGAATCTTAAGCAGGCTTCAGGCCCAGTGCAGGACTTGATCTCAGGACCCTGAGATCATGACCTGAGCCGAAATCAAGAGTCAAACGACTCAGCCACCCAGGTGCCCCAAATATTTGTTAATCTTGAGGAGAGATTTTCTTTAATTTCTAGATTATGGTATTCTTGTCAATACAAATGTCATGATCAAATCAGAATGATCAAACTTGGGATGTTCAAACGAATGATAGCCTTGGCATATTCTTTTCTTTTTTTTCTTGGTTCAGCATACTTTATTTCCAAAGAGTGAAATTATATTTTGCACAAACTTTTAAGAGGAAAGTTTAAATGAGAAAATTACTTTTTAAAATCTTGAATCAAAGAAAGTATTCCTTTATATAAACATACACCCTAATTCCGTAACTTATTTTCTTTTGTTTTGATCTCAGAGATGACAGAATATTTTATTTTATTTTGTTGATGATTTCTTTTTTTTTCTTTTTTCTTTTTTTAAAATTTTTTATTGTTATGTTAATCACCACATATTACATCATTTGTTTTGGTGTAGTGTTCCATGATTCATTGTTTGTTCATAACACCGAGTGCTCCACGCAGAATGTGTCCTCTTTAATACCCATCACCAGGCTAACCCATCCCCCTACCCTCCTCCCCTCTAGAAACCTCAGTTTGTTTTTCAGAGTCCATCATCTCTCCTGGTTCGTCTCCCCCTCTGACTTACTCCCCTTCATTCTTCCTCTCCTGCTATCTTCTTTTTCTTTTTTCTTAAAATATGTTGCGTTATTTGTTTTAGAAGTACAGATCTGTGATTCAACAGTCTTACACAATTCACAGCACTCACCGTAGCACATACCCTCCCCAATGTCTATCACCCAGCAACCCCATCCCTCCCACCCCCCACCACTCCAGCAACCCTGTTTGTTCCTGAGATTAAGAATTCCTCATATCAGTGAGGTCATATGATACATGTCTTTCTCTGATTGACTTATTTCACTCAGCATAACACCCTCCAGTTCCATCCACGTCGTTGCAAATGGCAAGATCTCATTCCTTTTGATGGCTGCATAATATTCCATTGTGTATATATACCACTTCTTCTTTATCCATTGATCTGTCGATTGACATCTTGGCTCTTTCCACAGTTTGGCTATTGTGGACATTGCTGCTATAAACATTGGGGTGCACGTACCCCTTCGGGTCCCTACATTTGTATCTTTGGGGTAAATACCCAGTAGTGCAATTGCAGGATCGAATGGTAGCTCTAATTTCAACTGTTTGAGGAACCTCCATACTGTTTTCCAGAGGGGTTGCACCAGCTTGCATTCCCACCAACAGTGTAGGAGGGTTCCCCTTTCTCCACATTCCCGCCAACATCTGTCGTTCCCTGACTTGTTAATTTTAGCCATTCTGACGGGTGTGAGGTGGTATCTCATTGAGGTTTTGATTTGGATTTCCCTGATGCCAAGCGATGTTGAGCACTTTTTCATGTGCCTGTTGGCCATTTGGATGTCTTCTTTGGAAAAATGTCTGTTCATGTCTTCTGCACATTTCTTGATTGGATTATTTGTTCTTTGGGTGTTGACTTTGATAAGTTCTTTATAGATTTTGGATACTAGCCCTTTATCTGATATGTCATTTGCAAATATCTTCTCCCATTCTGTCTGTTGTCTTTTGGTTTTGTGGACTGTTTCTTTTGCTGTGCAAAAGCTTTTTATCTTGATGAAATACCAATAGTTCATTTTTGCCCTGGCTTCCCGTGCCTTTGGTGATGTTTCTAGGAAGAAGTTGCTGCGGCTGAGGTCGAAGAGGTTGCTACCTGTGTTCTCCTTTAGGATTTTGATGGACTCCTGTCTCACGTTTAGGTCTCTCAACCATTTGGAGTCTATTTTTGTGTGTGGTGTAAGGAAATGGTCCAGTTTCATTCTTCTGCATGTGGCTGTCCAATTTTCCCAACACCATTTGTTGAAGAGACTGTCTTTTTTCCATTGGACATTCTTTCCTGCTTTGTCAAAGATAAGTTGACCATAGAGCTGAGGGTCCATTTCTGGGCTCTCGATTCTGTTCCATTGATCTATGTGTCTGTTTTTGTGCTAGTACCATACTGTCTTGATGATGACAGCTTTGTAATAGAGCGGGAAGTCCGGAATTGTGATGCCGCCAGCTTTGCTTTTCTTTTTCAATATTCCTCTGGCTATTCGGGGTCTCTTCTGGTTCCATACAAATTTTAGGATTATTTGTTCCATTTCTTTGAAAAAAGTGGATGGTATTTTGATGGGGATTGCATTGAATGTGTAGATTGCTCTAGGTAGCATTGACATCTTCACAATGTTGGTTCTCCCAATCCATGAGCATGGAACGTTTTTCCATTTCTTTGTGTCTTCTTCAAGTTCTTTCCTGAGTATTTTATAGTTTTCTGAGTACAGATCCTTTGCCTCTTTGGTTAAATTTATTCCTAGGAGAGATGATGGACTCTGAAAAACAAACTGAGGTTTCTAGAGGGGAGGAGGGTAGGGGGATGGGTTAGCCTGGTGATGGGTATTAAAGAGGGCACATTCTGCATGGAGCACTGGGTGTTATGAAGAAACAATGAATCATGGAACACTACACCAAAACAAATTATGTAATATATGGTGATTAACAAACAATAAAAAATTAAAAAAAAATTTATTCCAGGTATCTTATGGTTTTGGGTGCAATTGTGAATGGGATCGACTCCTTGATTTGTCTCTCTTCTGTCTTGTTGTTGGTGTATAGGAATGCCACTGATTTCTGTGCATTGATTTTATAGCCTGCTACTTGACTGAATTCCTGTATGAGTTCTAGCAGTTTTGGGGTGGAGTCTTTTGGGTTTTCCACATAAAGTATCATATCATCTGCAAAGAGTGAGAGTTTGACTTCCTCTTTGCTGATTTGGATGCCTTTGATTTCTTTTTGTTGTCTGATTGCTGTAGCTAGGACTTCTAATACTATGTTGGATAGCAGTGGTGAGGGGACATCCCTGCCACGTTCCTGACCTTAGGGGAAAAGCTCTCAGCTTTTCCCCATTGAGAATGATATTCGCTGTAGGTTTTTCGTAGATGGCTTTTATGATATTGAGGTATGTACCCTCTATCCCTATACTCTGAAGAGTTTTGATCAAGAAAGGATGCTGTACTTTGTCAAATGCTTTTTCTGCATCTATGAGAGGATCATATGATTCTTGTTCTTTCTTTTGTTAATGTATTGTATCACGTTGATTGATTTGCAGATGTTGAACCAGCCTTGCAGCCCAGGGATAAATCCCACTTGGTCGTGGTGAATAATCCTTTTAATGTACTGTTGGATCCTATTGGCTAGTATTTTGGTGAGAATTTTTGCATCCATGTTCATCAAGGATATTGGTCTGTAATTCTCCTTTTTGATGGGATCTTTGTCTGGTTTTGGGATCAAGGTAATGGTGGCCTCATAAAATGAATTTGGAAGTTTTCCTTCCATTTCTCTTTTTTGGAACAGTTTCAGGAGAATAGGTATTAATTCTTCTTTAAATGTCTGATAGAATTCCCCTGGGAAGCCATCTGGCCCTGGGCTTTTGTTTCTTGGGAGATTTTGGATGACTGCTTCAATTTCCTTAGTGGTTATAGGTCTGTTCAGGTTTTCTATTTCTTCCTGGTTCAATTTTGGTCATTGATACATCTCTAGGAATGCACCCATTTCTTCCAGGTTATCTAATTTGCTGGCATAGAGTTGCTCATAATATGTTCTTATAATTGTTTGTATTTCTTTGGTGTTGGTTGTGATCTCTCCTCTTTCATTCATGATTTTGTTGATTTGGGTCATTTCTCTTTTCTTTTGGATCAGTCTGGCCAGGGGTTTATCAATCTTGTTAATTCTTTCAAAGAACCAGCTCCTAGTTTCGTTGATCTGTTCTACTGTTCTTTTGGTTTCTAGTTCATTGATTTCTGCTCTGATCTTTATGATTTCTCTTCTCCTGCTGGGTTTAGGCTTTATTTGCTGTTCTTTCTCTAGCTTCTTTAGGTGTAGGGTTAGGTTGTGTATTTGAGACCTTTCTTGTTTCTTGAGAAAGGTTTGTATTGCTATATACTTTCCTCTCAGGACTGCCTTTGCTGTATCCCAAAGATTTTGGACAGTTGTGTTTTCATTTTCGTTGGTTTCCATGAATTTTTTTAATTCTTCTTTAATTTCCTGGTGGACCCATTCATTCTTTAGTAGGATGCTCTTTATCCTCCATGTATTTGAGTTCTTTCCGACTTTCCTCTTGTGATTGAGTTTCAAAGCATTGTGGTCTGAAAATATGCAGAGAATGATCCCATTCTTTTGGTACCGGTTGAGACCTGATTTGTGACCTAGGATGTGATCAATTCTGGGGAATATTCCATGGGCACTAGAGAAGAATGTGTATTTCGTTGCTTTGGGATGGAACGTTCTGAATATGTCTGAATATGTCTGTGAAGTCCATTTGGTCCAGTGTGTCATTTAAAGTCTTTATTTCCTTGTTGATCTTTTGCTTAGATGATCTGTCCATTTCAGTCAGGGGGGTGTTAAAGTCCCCCACTATTATTGTATTGTTGTCAATGTGTTTCTTTTCTTTTGTTATTAATTGCCTTATATAATTGGCTGCTCCCATGTTCGGGGCATAGATATTTACAATTGTTAGATATTCTTGTTGGATAGACCCTTTAAGTAGGATATAGTGTCCTTCCCCATATCTTATTACAGTTTTTGTTTTAAAATCTAGATTTGTCTGATATAAGGATTGCCACCCCAGCTTTCTTTTGGTGTCCATTATCATGGTAAATGGTTTTCCACCCCCTCACTTTCAATCTGGGGGTGTCTTTGTGTCTAAAATGAGTCTCTTGCAGACAGCATATGGATGGGTCTTGTTTTTTAATCCAATCTGATAGCCTGTGTCTTTTGATTGGGGCATTTAGCCCATTTACATTCAGGGTAACTATTGAAAGGTATGAATTTAGTGCCATTGTATTGCCTGTAAGGTGACTGTTACTGTATATAGTCTGTGTTCCTTTCTGATCTTTGCTGCTTTTAGGCTCTCTTTTTGCTTAGAGAACCCCTTTCAATATTTCTTGGAGGGCTGGTTTCGTGTTTGCAAATTCCTTTAGTTTTTGTTTGTTCTGGAAGCTTTTTATCTGTCCTTCTATTTTCAATGACAACCTAGCTGGATATAGTATTCTTGGCTGCATATTTTTCTCGTTTAGTGCTCTGAAGATATCTTGCCAGTCCTTTCTGGCCTGCCAGGTCTCTGTGGATAGGTCTGTTGCCAATCTAATGTTTTTACCATTGTAGGTTACATATCTCTTCTCCTGAGCTGCTTTCAGGATTTTCTCTTTGTCTCTGAGACTCGTAAGTTTTACTATTAGATGTCGGGGTGTTGACCTATTTTTATTGATTTTCAGAGGGGTTCTCTGTGCCTCCTGGATTTTGATGCCTGTTTCCTTCCTCACATTAGGGAAGTTCTCTGCTATTATTTGCTCCAATATACCTTCTGCCCCTCTCTTTCTTTTTTCTTCTTCTGGGATCCCAATTATTCTAATGTTGTTTTGTCTTATCGTATCACTTATCTCTTGAATTCTGCCCTCGTGATCCTGTAGTTGTTTCTCCCTCTTTTTCTCAGCTTCTTTATTTTCCATCATTTGGTCTTCTATATCACTGATTCTCTCTTCTGCCTCATTTATCCTAGCAGTTAGTGCCCCCATTTTTGATTGCACCTCATCAATAGCCTTTTTGATTTCGACTTGGTTAGATTTTAGTTCTTTTATTTCTCCAGAAAGGGTTTCTCTAATAACTTCCACGCTTTTTTCAAGCCCAGCTAGTATCTTTCAAGTCATGATTCTGAACTCTAGTTCCGACATCGTACTAATGTCCGTATTGAGTAGGTCCCTGGCTGACGGTACTACCTCTTGTTCTTTTTGCTGAGGTGATTTCTTTCGTCTTGTCATTTTGTCCAGAGGAGAATAGATGAATGAGAGAACAAAATGCTAACAGGTTTACAACGTCCCCAGCAAATATACTCTATACAAATCAGAAAAGACCTGAAACCAGGGGAAAAGAAAGGGAAAGAAAGAAAAAAGAAAGAGGAAAATAAAAAGAAAAAAGATAAAAAGATAAAAACAAAAACAGAACAATACAAAAAAAGCAGAATGTGATCAAATATGATCAGGCTAGTGCATAGATCAGTGCCACACACTAGATTTTGGGCGTATTTTGGTCTGTTAGAAAAAAGTGCCTCCTAAAATTTTAAAGGAAGAAAGACATATATGTACAAAATAGGGTTGATACAATGAAGGGATAGAAGATGACTGTAAAGATGAAAATTATAAAAGATTTTATAAAAGGATTTGATAAGAAGTTGTTTGAAAAAAGAAAGAAGATTTAAAAAAAAAAGGGAGAGAATGTGATCAGGCAGGAGACTAGAACAGGGCCATACACTAGTGATTTAGGGTATATTTTGATCTGTTAGAAGAAACTGTATCTCAAAATTTTAAAGAGAGAACAACTTATATATATATATATGCCAAAAATAAGGGTAACTACTATGAAGGGATAAAATATGACTCTAAAAATGAAAAATAAAAAATGTTTTTTTTTAAAAGAGATTGATAAGATGTTGTTTGAAAAAGGGAAAAAGAAAAAAAAAACTGTTAACAAAACTTAACTTTGATGAACTAATGAATCATGGTAAAAAAAAAAGCCATGAATTCTATGTGCAGTATTCCCCTAGCGCTGGAGTTCTCCCGTTCTCCTTGATCGGTAAACTTTGTCTTGGCTTGCTGGCTGTTCGTGCTGATCTTCTGGGGGAGGGGCCTGTTGCTGTGGTTTCCAAATGTCTTTGCCAGAGGCTGAATTGCCCCGCCCTTGTTGGTCCTGGCTAAGCAAGCTGCTCGGGTTTGATCTCAGGAGCTTTTGTTCCCTGCAAGCTCTCCGGTACAGGCTTGGAGGACCAGGGCAGAAATGGTGGCCTCCCAATCTCCACCCGGAGGAGCTGAGAACTCGGGGCCCCGCTCCTCAGTGCGCCCACAGAGAAAAGCAGTCACTCCCTTGTCCCCGGTCTCCGGCCGCACTCCGTGCTCACCCGGCCTGTGACCGAGCATTGCTATCTCTGGCACCCAACCCCGTGTGGAGTCTCCAAACCCAGCAGATCCCTGCGGTGCGCTCCCGCACCGCTCTTCCCCGGGAAGGAAGGGGAGTCTCCCCGGATCTGCCGCTTGTTGGGTCCCTACTGTAGGAGCAGTGGCCCGACTGGGCCGCGGATCACAGTTTATGGCAACTCCAAGCTGAGAGCCCGCGCCTCAGCTCCGTCTCTGCAGCCGGCTTCCCCGCTCCAATACCTGGGAGCTCTGGCGCACTCAGGCACGCCCGGTCTTTCTGTGACCCCAAGGGTCCTGAGACCACACTGTCCCGCGAGGGTTCTACCCCCTGCTTAGCCACTGCAGCGACGTCCCTCAGCGGAACCGACTTCTAACAGTTCCGATTTTGTGCCCTGCGACTCTATCAGTTGCCAGAAGCGGCCAGTGGAGGCCCCTCCCCCGCCGTCTATCCTCCCGAATATCGCCTCGGATTCACTTATCCGCACGTCCTACCTTCCAGTAAGTGGTCGCTTCTCTGTTCAGATAGTTGTTGCTACTCTCCTCTTTGATTTCCTGTTGAGTTCGTAGGTGTTCAGAATGGTTTGATCCCTATTCAGCTGAATTCCTGAGACCAGACGAAATCTAGGTCTCCTACTCCTCCACCATCTTGCTCCGCCCCCCTTAGCCTTGGCATATTCTTCCCCGAGAAGACAGATAGTAAAACCAGGAGCTTCTTTCTTACCCCTGTGTTCCCACCTCACTAACTTTCTGCCTTTTTAAGGATTCTTTTGGGGGTATTTTTCTTTCACACTGGAACTTCTGCCATAGAAATTTACCATATCCTCAGTGTTCTTATCTATCAAAATTATCTCAATACTGTGTTCTCATCAAAACTGTGAAGGGGATATTATTTTAATTTTTCAGATTGGAAACTAAGACCTAAAAGGTTAATTGCATTGTTCAGGGCCACACAGTAAATATTAACTTAGGGATTTAATTCTTCAGACATGATACTGACTTACCTGGAATGTTGCCTGTAGTATAGATCTTTGCAGTTTTCAAGCAGCAATGTCATCTTTTGGTTCCTTTGTTATTTTTTCTCTTTCTTTCTTGTCCAATTTCATTGAACTCTCAGCTTTTACCCATGTTCATGCTTTTTATTTATTGCTTCTTCTGCTTCTCTCATTAAACAAATTCTTTCTACTACTGCTTGCACTCTTCTCTGGTAGTTTGGCTTCCACAATTTCTGTACAGAATTTTAGCTAAGTAAGCCTCAGAGTTTGAGTTTGGTCAAATTCACTGCTTCTGTTTTCATCCTGTCTGAAATCCTCATTGCTCATCTACTAAGATTCCTCAAAATCCAGTCTTTTCGCTTTCATACCATGGGGTTAGTTTCCACTCCTGGCATAGCATGTAGGTGGCTTCCTCTGTGAAAAGGACACCTTTTAGGATTCTCCTGTGGGCCTGTCCAGAGAGGCCACACTGCTTACAACAGGTCTCTCCCCATTCCTCATCTCAGATAATACTTCTCCTGCATTGCTGCTTTATTTATTTTTATTTTTTATTATGTTATGTTAATCACTATTCATTACACCATTAGTTTTTGATGTAGTGTTCCATTATTCTTTGGCATTGCTGCTTTAAAAAGGAGTTCCTCTCTATTCTCCCTCCAGGCTACCTAACTTTTTTTTTTTAAGATTTTATTTATTTATTTGAGAGAGAGAATGAGAGCGAGAGAGCATGAGGGTTGGGGGTTAGGGAGAAGCAGACTCCCCACTGAGCAGGGAGCTCAACATTGGGCTCCATCCCAGGACTCTGAGATCATGACCTGAGCCGAGGGCAGATGCTTAACCAACTGAGCAACCCAGGCACCCACAGGCTACCTAGCTTTTGAAATATATTTAAAATTTTAATTTTTTTACCATAGTAATAAGCATACATTTTTTATTTATTTTATTTTATTTTATTAAGATTTTATTTATTTGACAGAGAGAGAGAGACAGTGAGAGAGGGAACACAAGCAGGGGGAGAGGGAGAGGGAAAAGCAGGCCCCCCGCCGAGCAGGGACCCCATTGTGGGGCTCAGTCCCAGGACCCTAGGATCATGACCTGAGCCAAAGGCAGACGCTTAACAACTGGGCCACCCAGGGGCCCCAAGCACATACTATTTAAAGCAAAGATTTTTAAAAGACTTTTGAAGAGAAACAAGCAGTTCTTACTTTCATCCCTCTCTACCCCTTCAGTAACTGTTTCTTCTTTTCTTTATGTAGATATTTCTAAATAATAGATACATACTGCTATTTCCTGAATTATTAACATTGGGTATCATATATTAATTTTTATTAATATTAATTAAATAATATATCATATCACATATATTATTATACCATTATTTATTTATATTTATTAATATATAAAAATTAATATTTTTATATAATAGCTTAGCATTTATTTCTTTTCATTATTTAATTTCTGTTTTCATTATCCTTGTATAGTCTTCTACCACAATTTTTGGTTAAATCAGCTGTTAGTGTTTATAATATTATTACCTTGTAAATATTGTGCAATGCAGACCCAAGTAACATATTGTGACTTCTTTTATTTTGGGGTATATTTTTTCTGTAGTTAAAAATTTCCTCTAATACTTATTTGTTTAGCTCTCTATGAATCTATTGTCTTTTTTTTTCAAAATACTCCAATTGTTCTGTTCTAATGGTAAAAATATTTCTACATGCCTAAACACCAATTAATATATTGTTTTATTTTTTTCCCCAGTTGCCCTTGTAGGGGCCAAGGGCAGGCAGCCCCAAGATGGGCTGCTTTGGGCATCAACATTATTTTGAGTTAAAAGCAATCCAAACCCAGAAGTTCAGAAAAATCTCTTTACCTCCCCCTCAACTGCCTGCTTATACCAGGAAGAGACCTATTAAGAGAGATTACTCTTTTTTTTTTTTAAAGATTATATTTATTTATTTGACAGAGAGAGACACAGTGAAAGAGGGAACACAAGCAGGGGGAGTGGGAGAGGGAGAAGCAGGCTTCCTGCAGAGCAGGGAGCTCAATGTGGGGCTTGATCCCAGAACTCTGGGATCACGACCTGAGCCGAAAGCAGATGGTTAACAACTGAGCCACCCAGGTGCCCCAATAGAGATTCCTCTTTACCTAAGAAACTTACTTATGTAATAGGGCAACCTTTGTTTTTCAAACATGTCCTTTCACCTTCCTAATAATGGTCTTTCTCCTCTTGTACTTTCATACCTCTATCCTTCTCCATAGCTCATATAAGCATCATGTTGCCTCACTGTCTTTGGAATTTCCACGTCTGTGTGGATTCCCCATTAGTAGGCTATTAAATCTGATTTTCTCCTGTTAATATGTCTCTTGTCAATTTGATTCTTAGCCCAGGTAGAAGGACTGTGAAAGGTAGAGGAAATTCTTCCTCCACAACACCTCCTTTGACATGTCTCCAATTTACCCTAGTCTTTCACTTTCTCCTTCTGTCAGAAAGAGACATTTTTTTTTTTTACCCTCCTGTGTTGCAGTCCTTATTTCCTGGATTTCATGTAGATAACTTTCCCTTATTCTATAGTATATCCTTTCATGATGATGTACTTTGATACTTTTTTTATTCATTTTTCTGGGCTTTCAGTGGACCTGTATGATTTGAAATGCATATCCTTCAGTTCTTGGAAATTTTATTATATTATTTGATACATACCAACCCTTTCTTTCCCCTTTTCTCTCTTTTTGGAACTCTTCTCAATGAGAAGGTAAAACTCCTGAATTAATTCTCTAATTTCTGTTATTTTTCTCACTTTTTCTAGATCTATTGTTTTATCATTTTATTTTACTGAGAGATTTTTCTCAATTTTGTCTTCCAACATTTGTAAAGTTAACATGTTTATTTTGGTTAGCATATTTGAATTACTCTTTCTTGGTCTCTCAGTGTTTCTGCTTTTCTGTTTCACATAGTGTGTGGTTGTTATTGTCTTATAGACATAACATTTCCTTTTATTACTCTGAATATTGGAAAAATTTTAGAAGTGTCTCTCTTTTTTCTTTCTTTCTTTATTTTTTTAATCTTATATTCGTGTTGGAACTTTTTCTCAAATGCCTGGTGACTCATAGGTATCAGCAAATAAGAGGCATTAGAAAATAAAATTGATAGGCTACTATATTTTTTCATTTGTCAGAATTGATATTTGTCCTTTACAGAAACTCAATTTAAACTAGCTTAAGAAAAAAGGGAAATCTCTGTCATACGCAAACATAAAACACAAAGTGGTCTTCAGATATGGCTGGATTCAGGAGCTGATACAGTGTTGTCATTGTGATCTCTCTTTATCTTGTGATGAGGTCATTTCCTTTTCTACCACACGAAGTAAGTGAAAGAAAAGAGGAAAGAGGAGTTCTGTTATCAAATGTAGGTTGTAAGGGAAAGGAATACTTGAAAGAGAAAAACCGTAGCTATTCCCTAAAGCCCCTTAGAATGGCAGCATGTGAGACTCAGGATCCTAAAACATCAGTTTATTTTATAGTTGAGTTATTATTGCTCTTAATAAAGCAAAATCTATCCCCTTCCAGGACTGTGATCGTTATTCTCTCACATACCTACTTCTCTCCCCTACCCAGATGTGTTTGAGATGTATCCTTCTGAAAGACAGCATAGTCTTGACCCAGAAATTCTTTAAGACAGTGCTTCTCAATCTTCAGCAAGTATACAAATTCTTAGGGTTCTTGTTCACATGCAGGTGCTGATTCAGCAGGTTCTTGGTGGGGTATGAAATTCTGTTTTTCGAAAGATTCCAGGTAATGTTGATGCTACAGGTTCTTGGATCACACTTTGAATGGCAAGGCTTAATACATTTGGTTTAGCTTCTCAAGTTGCCTTGATTAGAAATTTTTCCAGAAAATCTGAAATCTGACTGGCTACAGTGTCTTGCTTTCACAAGCTTCGGGACCAGACCAAGTCCTTCACGACTTAGTATGTAGGCTAATGTTTCCAGGATGAGTAACTTCCAATGGCCAGAGTAAAAAAAAAAACCCAGAAGACTTTCTGGGAGAGATTTACATTTTCTGAATCTCTAGTACCTCAGGCTCTCTCTACTTCTGTGTGAGCACAGACCTTGGGGGAAGACTCTAGCCTATAAATGTGACTACAAACGGATGTGAGATCGGTTAAAATCAATCCCCTGCCTAACAGATGCTAACTGGTTATTTTTACACAATCTGAAATCCATGAAGTAATTAGGAAAGCAGATAAGAATTAAATCATAGGCTCAATAACTGGTAAGTGAATTGTCCCATCATGAGGGCATGTGTATTCACAAGCAGTAGGAAATACATGTCATCCTGTAGCAGTGGTCCCCAAATTGATATACTTCTTTTGTCATTTAATAGTAGTACTTCAGTTCCACGGTATTATCACTCCAAAATTTAGCTATGCATGTTTTTCTACAATAAGAATAGAAACTTGAATAATGGCAGCATATATGTTTCACTGAAGTCCCCTGAGTCTTTTCCATATCCTTTTGTATCTCTTAGAACTCATATTTAATCATTACTCATATCCCTGAAATCTTTAAATAATAAAAAATGAAAGCACAGCTGAGTGTAATCTGGCACCAGGAACAATCCTGGCTTTGGCTGAGAGGTGTAGAGTGAGCACAGGCTTGGGGACAGGGGCACCTGGCTCTGACATTACCTCCTTCAAAAACCTGGGGCAAGGGCTCAGTTCAATTGCCCCTAGCTGAAATGGGCAGGAGGCTGATAACACTTAATCTTCCTTTCCCAGAGAGAATTAATTAACTGACAAAGCAACTTTGGGTAGGGTTTGGGGGGAAGAAGGCCTGTAAAATACTCAAAATAGTACATATGAGTTCTGTGAGAATGTGTTCACTGGACCTCATCAACCCCAAAAGTGGCTTGCAAGTTTCTGTGCAATTAATAATTGCTAAAATCTTAAAGAGCAGTTGATACATTACATTGGAATCACAATAATGAGTATGTTTATATTTTGCATACACATTTATTTATTTATTTTTGCTTTAAAATACTTTATTGGAATCCTTTTGATAAAAACAAGTATTTATGTTAAAGAAGTCTAATTGATCTAAAAATACTTAAGCATCTCAAAATTTCTGGGCAGTTTCTTTCCTCTAGTAAGCTGACAGCTGCTCACACAGGTTAATGCAGGAAAGCTAGATGGAAGCTCCTAGGATCTGCCCAACACCAGATAGGAGATATCCTCTGCATACATATTTATATAAATCAGAGCGTTATTATGAACACCTGTGATATCGTTTCACAATTCATAGACTTATAGATGGAAAGAACCTTAAAAATTGACTAAATAATTCCATCCATTTTATAGGAAAAGAAGTGGAGGCACAAGGAGATTGACTTAGCCAGAGTCATAGAATGTGACTGCTTTTATGCCAGAGGCAGAACAGGAAAAAGAAGAAAGAAAAATGAGTATTTGTTGAGGGTCTCCTAAATGCCAGATATCCTGCTAGGGTTCTTCACATAAATGAATCAATTTAATGCTCACAGCAAACCTTTAGGATGTTATCTGTATAGGTTTTCTTTTGTCTAACTCAGCACAATTAGCAAAAGTAAGAAGTAGAGTGTATGTCTTAGTGGTTGAAAGAGGATATTTTGCTTCTTTGTTTCATTATAACTAACTACCTCTCTTATACAGGATTGCCAATGGTTGAAGAATCCAGGTTAGTGTAGCAAGAGGCCTGGGGAATCTGGACCAGTCCTCCTAGACATTTTCTGGCACCTTGAATGGAGAGTCCTTTTCCTATAACAGGTCCCATGTTCTCCCTTCCAGAAATAACACTAGTTCTGGTCTCCAGGTATAGTTTTGCAGCCTCCTGAGGCTCCCATTATCACCTATAATTCCTTAGCTTATCTGTTCTTTATCTATTAACTTCTCCCAAAGTCATTTTTGAAACTTCCCAAAATATATCTTTGAAATTCTCTTTATCTTGGACAGTATTGACTCTTTCCCCAGGTTTTGGAGACCCTCCTCCCCCAGAATACTTTAGAGTTTATTTTTTTAATTGGCAAAGTGTAACTATCACATGTTGTAGGATTATGCCTGAGCCAAATATTCTATAGATGAGAGAACAAATGACCTATAGTGACATTCTGTTTTCCACAGACCATGTTGCAGTGTAGTCTATAGTCTATCAACACATCTATGAAAACATGATATCAGAATATTCAACCCAAATGCAGAGGCTTCCCTACTTGAAAACATACAATCATTAATGTCACATTTCACTAATTCTAACTGGTAACCTCTTAATGTTGCTGTGGACCCTTTCAGTTTGTTACAAAAAATCAGTTTTCCATATAAGTGCCTTTGCTTATATTTACATGCTGAAAAAATTTTAATTTTCCCTCTGAAACTCTTCCAATGAAACTTTATATGTGAAGCACATGTGCTCCCTGGTTTTCTTGGATGTATGTTTCCAGACTTATTATTTAGAAAGTTTATAAAATTATGTGATCAATAGTCATGAAGTTGGGTCTCTTAAGAAAGACATGTTGGCAATACTAAGTTTGTTAAGAGCATAACACAGTCTTGAGAATGACATCAAAAAAGCTAGAATCCAGGACTTTCATAACTTGGGACATGATATATATTAATCCAATGATTCAAACATTAATCAGTTTTCATGAAAATTAGCTTCTTAAATAAAACTCCACTTGAATTTGGTATTTGTAATCCAGGGAAAAGTAGTTTGTGGGAACCTCAGTCAAGGTAATGTCTTTACAAAGCTAGCTATTTCTATTAGTTTTTCTATAAATCATCATCATGGAGCCTTTTTAATCAAGGGAAGTGAAGGTTTATTGTGAATTACTTGGTGAATCTGAGCTGTTTTCATAGTAATTCTGCATATTCAGAGAAATTAAGAATAGTCCAATTGGCTGTTAAGACAATCGAGAAATTCAGAATCCTCTGAATGACTTAAGAAAGCACATATTCACAAGTTAAATATATAGCTCATTAATTTCTTGCTTTGGTTATGCTGACAGAGCAAATGTTTGAGAATGATTGTTTGGGGTTTTTATACTTCTAGATTATTATATCATTTACCTATGGCTGTCTACCAGTCCAGCTCAAAATAATGGTTTGAAACAACCACTTCTTTATGATTCTGTGGGTTGGCAACGGGGGCTGGGCTTAGCTGAGGTGGCATGGCTCTGCAACATCAGATGTTGGACTAGGCTCAGTCTTGTATTTGGGCCATGGGTGGGACAGCTCAGGCTGTACTCTGCATGCTCTCTCATTCTCTAAGAGGTTTGCCCAGGCTTTTCTTTAGTTCTAGAAGACCAAGCAGGAAAAGTGAGTCCCAGTGCACAAGCCTTTGTCGAGCCGTTGCTTGCATCATGTTTGCTGATATCTCGTTGGCTAAACAAGTCACATGGCTTAGCAAAGTCATTGTGGAAGAGGACTACTCAGGGAACAGATATAGAGAGGAATGATTCTCTGGAATCATATGGAAAGGAGTAACAACCATAATTACTAACACAGAGATCCATGGAGTCCTTTCATCTTTTAGAAAATGAATATTAGATCAGATCAGGTGTGAGCAAACTATGGCCTATGGGGCAAATTCAGCCTGCCACCTGTTTTTGTAAATAAAATTTTACGGAAACACAACCATGCCCATTCATTTATGTATTGTTGATGGCTCTTCTGCGCCACAATGGCCAAGTTGAGTAGTTGCTGCAGAGACCGTAAGGCACAAAAAGCATAAAATGTTTACTTTCCGAACCTTTACAAAAAATGTTTGCCAACCATGAATTGGATAATTGACCTTTCTTTTCCTATCTCCAAATGGTAAAGCAATGGAGTACGTTTTAATAACTGAGTTTCAGACGTTGAAATTGAAGTGTCTTTTGGGGAATCAAAAACTAGGGTGAGAAGGGCTGTGTTCCTGCCAATACCTGACACCACGGTCCTTTCCCTATGAACGAGGGCATGTGAAAAGATTCTCCCGAGACAGGCTGTGGGTCATTTGGGGAATACGATTAAGCTACTAATCCTTTTCCGGTGTGTGTATCAGTGTGCATATGTATGTGTATTTTAAATATTATTGATGAGCACAGCAAGTCAATTCATGAGTCAGTCCTTTTCCCCGACAGCCCATTTTGAAGAGTTTTCTAATGTGTGCAAACCCACACTGGCACAGTTGAAGCTGGTCAAGTAATCTCACTATATTCTATTTCACATAATCAGAGAGCTGATAGAGAAGGTGGCATACACACACACATACACGTGTTTGAATAATTAGATTTTTATTATTTTCTATATTCTTAGTTCCAATTGGACATATTTCACATGCAAGAGAAATAATTTTATATATACAGGCACCAACTATGATAATTTAATATATGTAGTATATAATATACAATATAGTATATAGAATAGTATGAATAATATATACATAGGTAGATACGTAGATAATATAGTCATAATATAATGTCACCTGGCTATGAACATTTCCCCAGCCCTTTTTTTGTTTGTTTACTACCATCATTACAAATATATCTGATGATAGTCTATGAGAAAAAAGAATCTGATTTTGTAATGCATACTCTTTATATGTTGTTGAAATTTCCATTGAATGTCACTTCAAGTGTCTTTCATTCAGCCTAATTTCTATCAGGCTTTGAGTCTTGGGCACCTCCAATTTGCTTGACACTATGTATGTATAGGTTAATATTCTATGCTGGGCTAATGTCAACATTAGACTGAGGTACTGTTTAATAATCAAGGGTCAACATAAATCAGAAAAGCAGGAAACATATACTTTAAGTGTGACCTTCAACTTATGACTCTTTTATTAATCTTGAAAACCTAATGGTTACCAGTTTAAAATTTTCACTGATTTGATGTTGATGTTGTCAAGATTAAATTTGTTAGGGCACCTGGGTGGCTCAGTTGGTTAAGCGACTGCCTTTGGCTCAGGTCATGACCCTGGAGTCCCGGGATCGAGTCCCACATCTGGCTCCCTGCTCAGCGGGGAGTCTGCTTCTCCCTCTGACCCTCTTCTCTCTCGTGCTCTCTTTCATTCTCTCTCTCTCAAATAAATAAATAAAATCTTTAAAAAAAAGATTAAATTTGTTAGCCTATGTAGAGTGTTTGTAAGAGTGCCAGGTACATAGTGTTTGCTGTTATTATTATTTTTTAGTTTGCGTGGACTTTAGTCTTGGTTCATGTTGAGTATATTGAATACTACATATACATATATTTGTTGAGTTTAATATGTGTACACATAGATGAATGCATACCCGACCCTATAGAAATATAAAAAAGAGAAATAAGGCTAAGAGTTAAGTGAAAAAGACAAAATGAGGTTTTTTTTTTTTTTTTTTTTAAGATTACTTATTTATTTATTTGAGAGAGAGAGAGAGAGAGAGAATGAGAGAGAGCACGAGAGGGAAGAGAGTCAGAGGGAGAAGCAGACTCCCCACTGAGCAGGAAGCCCGATGCGGGACTCGATCCCGGGACTCCGGGATCATGACCTGAGCCGAAGGCAGTCGCGTAACCAACTGAGCCACCCAGGCGCCCAAGACAAAATGAGGTTTTAAAAAAAGGAGAAACAGAGTACGGTTGGCATCTGGGGGAACTACAAGCAGGATGGAACATATGCAAGGAACTAATGTTGTAAATGTTGAATATATGTAGATCTCCCAATTCATCCCATATTGTGGGTGCTCTCTGAGAATGGACATGGTGGCTTAAAAACAGATTTGGCAAAATTGAGCATAGAATTTTTCTGTGTTTAAAGAAGATTTCATTTTTTGGAGCAGTTTTAGGCTTACAGAAAAACTGCTCATAAAGTATAGAGCATTGACATATACCCCTTCCTACTTTTTCCCATCCCCACAGTTCTTCCTATTATCAACATGTTGCATTAGGGTGGTGCTTTTGTTATAACTGAACAACCAATATTGATATATTATTTTTAACGGAAGCCTCTAATTTACATTAGAGCTCACTCTTAGTGTTGCACATTTTATAGGTTTTGGCACATGTATAATGTCATATGTCACCATTACAGTATTATACTGAATAGTTTCTCTGTCCTAAAAATGCCCTGTACTCCACTAATTCATTCCTCCTTCTTCCTCTGAACCTCTTGGCAACTACTGATAATTTTACTGTCTCCATAGTTTTGCCTTTCCTGGAAGGTCATATAGTTGGAATCATTCAATATGTAGCCTGTACAGACTGGCTTCTTTTTCTTAGTAATATGCATTTAAGTTTCCTCCTTTTTTTTCCCCGTAGCTTGATAGTTCATGTGGTTTTATTACTGAATAATATTCCATTGTATGGATATACCACATTTTATCTATTCACCTATTAAGGGAAATCTAGTTGTTTGAAAGTTTTGGCAATTATGAATGAAGCTGCTATAAATATTAGGTGTAGGTTTTTGTGTGGAAATAAGTTTTTTATTCATGTGGGTAAACACCTTAGGGGTGTGATTTCTGGAGCTTGTGGTAAGCCTGTGTTTAGCTTTGTAGGAAACTGCCAAACTGTCTTTTAAGGTGGCTGAACTATTTTTGCATTCTCACTGTCAATGAATGAGAGTCCCTGTTGTTTGATATCCTCACCAGCATTTGGTGTTGTCAGTGTTTTGGATTTTAGCCATTCTAATGGGTTTAATTTGCAATTCACAAATGAATCTGATGTTGAGTTTCTTTCCATATGCTTATTTGCCATCTATAGATCTTCTTGTTCAGGTGTCTCTTCGGATCTTTTTCCGATTTTTTAATGGGGTTGTTTTCCTACTGTGGAATTTTAAGAGTTCTTTGTATATTTTGGACAAGTCCTTTATCAGATATGTGTTTTGCAAACATTTTCTTCCAGTCTGTGGCTTGTCTTTCACTCTGTTAACAGTTTCTTTCACAGAGCAGGAGTTTTTAATTTTAAGAAGCCCAACTTACTATGTTTTTTTTTTTTAAGATCATGCTTTTGATGTTGTATCAGAAATGACATTGCCAAACCGATCACCTGATCATCACATAATGCCTCCCCCTACCCTTGCCTTTACTTTTCTAAAGAAATCCTAACCATTCTTCAAAGAGTCAGTTCAAGACTTGCATCCCTAAAACTTGCCCTGACTACTTCAGACTACTTTGATCTCATCCTTCTTTGAACTCCTAAAGCTATGGTAATCTACACTACATTGTTCTGTACTGTATTATACTCTGTTTAGTGCCATTTTAAAAATTATTTCCACGTGGTAATCAAATCTTGCAGGCAAGAGCAGTTAGAAATTATACATCTTTTATAACTACAAGCAACTGGGGGTTGGACCCAGAGCAGATTCTCAGAAAAATGCCTGGAATCAGGAAGCTGCAAAGTGAAATTGTTAAGGGTCTGAGTTTTGAAGTCAAATTGATATGGTTTTTATTTCACCTATGCAATGGATGCCTGTACGATCTTTGGGAAACTAGTTACTGAACCTCTCTCACTTGAGTATGTCTATCTAAAAACAGAGGGATAAGAGTAATATCTACTTGATATGGTTGATGTAGGTATCAACAGGAGATAAATGCATACATTCTGGCTCATGGCATGTCCTGTTGTTAATATTATTATTATATTATTATTCTTTCTATAAATAAAGTAGACTAGAGTATCAATGAATTAGGTTAGTTATAATGAAGATGCAAATATGAAAATACTTTGTGACCCCTATGTGTGATAATTATTATTAATATTATTATGTTTAAAAGTACATGTTGTACTGAAGAATATTAAAATGAACTAAGAAGGGCGCCTGGGTGGCTCAGTCGTTAAGCGTCTGCCTTCGGCTCAGGTCATGATTCCAGGGTCCTGGGATCGAGTCCCGCAACGGGCTCCCTGCTCGGCGGGGAGCCTGCTTCTCCCTCTGTCTGCCGCTCCCCCTGCTTGTGTTCCCTCTCTCACTGTGTCTCTCTCTGTCAAATAAATAAAAATCTTAAAAAAAAAAAAATGAACTAAGAATCCCAGACACCATATTTCAAATCCTGATTTTGCTTTTGTACTTCCAAATTGGATCCAGCTTTCATAACTGCTATTGAATATTCAATTTAGTGATCACATTTACTAGCTCTGCAATCCTGAGAAAACTGTGTTCATTCTTCTATTTTCTCCTTAAAACCTCAGTTTCCTTCTGTTAAAAACCTATTACATACTATCTCAGAATTGTTGTAAGGGTTAAAAGATTATTATGTGGAAGTAGTATAGCATCTCACATCTTGTGGCTATTCAATAAATAATACATTTTGATTTCCTCACAGTGAGTATCCTTTAAAATTCTTCACAAAATTCTCTCTTATACTCCATCATCCATACAACTGCCAGAATAGGCTACCAGAAGTTCCAACAGGTTGGGCTGCTTCTCTATACTTCAATGGCTTCTTGCCATTAGGTGAGAGAGTCAGAGCTCCTTAGCACACCATTGGAGGCTTCAGATCTTCTCTTCCAGTGTAGACTCAGTTTCTGCTTCTCTGTCTCATTTTAATAATATGAAGTGTTGGTAATTTCTGCTTTCTGTGCTCCACTCTTCCTGCTTTTATACCTGGCTAGTTCTTTGGGACTCAGTTGAATTTTGTCACCAGGGAAGATATCCTTCCTGCCACTGGACTGGTGTAAATCTTCGGTTTTTCTAGAGCTCCATTCTCTTATTTGTAGGTCCTCTTCCTAGGATTGTAAGCTCCTTGAAGTCTACAATGGTGTCCTTAGTATCTAGCACTTAGTTGGTGCTGATTAACAAAGAATAAATAGATTCTATTAATAAAATGGGCCCAAGTACGGTGTCATGTATGTTCCAGTCATCTTATAAATTTGATGAGTGAACAAATGAGTAAATGTATGAATAAACACCCAAGGAAGAGTGAAGACGAAGTTTTACCTGAGGACAGAATTCAGATGACTTTTGAAAAGGTTTTCACCACTCTGTTTTTATATAAAAGATCCACATAGTACCAGTATAGTAGCAGCTTTATCATTAAACGTAAGACAAATAATAAATACATGCAATAATTATATGGTTCTAGACAGTAACTTTGTCTTTAATAAAATCTCCACAATGAATAACTTAGAATTAGCAATATGTTTTATGTTAATAAAATTATCTTTTTATATGTCCACTCAATTGTAAAGAACCCTGAAGCGTTTCATAAACATTTATCTCACCTACTGTGTGCTGTTAGTTGATTAGGTCCTTCCTTTTTCACATAACTCAGATTTTGTTGAAGTGTCCACTCCCTAATAGCTCCTATCATTCAGGGGTCACTGATGTCATCTCCAGCTCTAGATGAGTTTAAACCAGTCAGTATATTCTCTACACTCTGCTATCGATTGGCTGTGGAGACCAAGCTTAACCCAGTCAGCCTATGATATTCCCCTGAGGACTATTTGTGATGAGCACATGACCCCAGTGACCTCAGTCAGGCTGGAAGCAGGTCCTTTTTTCTGCTTGGTTGAGGAGAGGTTCTCTCTTGCTTACTGGATAGAAATGAGAAAGAACAGAGCCTTGTTTTGTCTTGGAACACTATGTAACTGATAGGGGAACCAATGCCACAGATAGTGATACAGACAAGTGAAAAGACTGTATGCTAGACATTACTGAGTATCTGCATAGGTGAGATAATTTTCTCATTGTTTAAAATCATTTTGAGACAGATTGGTTATTACTTACAACTGAAAGAAGCCTAACTAGTACCTATTTATAACTTTTCTATGCTTCATATAAACTAAGATATAAAATAGTCTCTTCCTGACTCAGCAGTGAAATGAGTATAAAAACCTATAACCATCTCCCTAGGAAACAAAGGCTGAATTTGCAGATATATGCATGAGATTTAATCATAGAACATCACTATCTCTCCTCAAAGTGTGACCTCTTGTGAAATCAGCAGTCCCCTCGACTTGAGGGAAGAAGAGTAAAGAGGAGGCTCTGCATATGAAGGTGATAAGAGGAATCACTAGTGGAGAATGGAGAACAATGCATCTTTTCTGGTAGCCAAAAAAAAAAGCTGAATGTAGTCTGCCTTGAGGTCATTTCACTTTTTTCCTCTGGATTGTCTAATGGTAGCTAAGAGCAAAATACCTCCCTTAGGATGTAACTTCCCATAAGCTGAGGAGCCAAGCATTAACATGAGGGAGAGAGCAGGAAAGGAAGACTGTGTGCTTTCTGGGAGCTGTTAATAATATACTGGATAAGGGCAATAAATAATTGATAGTTGTCATCTCACTGTTTCTTGGTTATTCATGGACTTCAAGATGGTCCTTTATCTTAGTGCCATCTAATCGTGTTACATCACATGCACTACTCATCACCAACATTAATATGTCTGCCAGTGACATGTGCTGTACGCTGGCTTTTCAGAGCTATCACAAACTGCTGATCTGCGCCAGTCAAGAGCAATGTTGTTGTCACCGGCAGACAGAAGTATTACTGCCAGACAGAATAGTGTAAATAATACAAAAAATAACCTCCAACACCAACGACAAATCTCCATAATTAGGGAGAGGTCTCTTTCATCACATCTGCTGTATAACTCCCCTGAATGAGAATTGTGGTAGTCTGGAGGGAAGAGGGCTCAATTCAATCAGGCTGAGCACCTGCACTCTTTTGAAGATGTACATTGCAGAGTCAGAGTAGGTGTGGATTCTGGAGCAAAGCAATGCGAGTCTGTGAGCATTTTAGATTTTTGTTCCTGATATCTTTACATACACCTGCAGAGGTACCGCAGCAACCTAGAGGTGATTGCTTTCCACGACAATGTGGCCATGTTAACCCACAGAGAGTAATTCCTAAATTTTGATTATAGGCAGAATGAGAGTCCCAACAGAGGGAATAAATTCAGAAAGGAAGGGAAGGCAAAATACGTGCTGTAACTGTCAGCTAAAACTGCCTAGACATTACACAGCTCATTTTATTCCCAAAGTGTTCAGAGAGCATTACCTAATGAATTCTTTTTATCGGATGCATCAAGATCCCCCATGCACCTGTGGCAAACACTATCCATTCCTCCTCTTTCTTGCCAACAGAATTCCAATTTTAACAGGATGGCAGAATGCCTGGTTAAATAATAGCTTCCTCAGCCTTTCCTGTAGCTCGGTGGGGGGGGTGGGGAGGGGTTCGTGGGGAGGGTCTGGCTGGGGTTGGGGGAAGTGGCAGAGTTCTGGCCAATGAGAAATGAAAGGAAGACTGTTGGGCATTTCTGGGAATGTTTCTGTTTTCCTAAAAAAAGGGGAAGATGTCACTGGAGCCACTCTTCTCCTTTCTACCTTCTCCCCACCTTGAGTGTCTGGAGCTGAAGTAACTCCAAGTACAGATCAAGACATGGACAGATGCAGACGCTGACATCAGTGAACCACTGAGTCAGTGCTACCAGTCAGCTAACTTTGCGTTTCTTCTTATTTGATAAAAAGAGTCCTTTATTTTTTTTTTTATGTCAACACTGGTCATGTTTTCTTTTGTTACTTGCTGATGAGAACATTCCTAACTATAGCACCCAATCTAAAAAGCCCTTTTAACAGCCCCAACATTAAAACAAAACAAAAATTTTTTAAAATTCTTTTAAAAGTCATGTGGAGGGGTGCCTGGGTGGCTCAGTTGGTTAAGCATCTGACTCTTGGTTTCAGCTTAGGTCATGATCTCATGGGTCATGAGATGGAGCCCTGCGTTGGGCTCCATGCTCAGTGGGGAGTCTGCTTGAAGATTCTCTCCCTCTGTCCCTCTCCACCTCTAAAATAAGTAAATCTTTAAAAAAAATAAAAGTCATGTGGAGAAGTGACAAAGAGGAGTACAATAATAAAACCAGCTTTACTGAGAATATACTCTGTGCTAAGCACCTTTGTAGGAACTTAACATACACCAACTCATTCAATTCTCGCAGCAACCTTATGAAGTAGGTTCTGTTGTATATCCATTTTATAAATGGAACAGATGCATAGTGAGGTCAAGCAACTTGACTGACAACTCACAGCTAAAAGGGGATGGAGCCAGGATTCCAGGTTCCAGAGTCTAGGCTTTTAACCACCATATGTTGATTTACTTTTCCATTTCATAGAAGGAGAAGGCAAAGGCAAAGTTTTACTTGACAAATCCATAGCTATATAAGGTTCTTTTTGTTGTGTCTTGAGTATTACTAGGAAAGGATTCTTTTGTGAGATATGATTTCAAGCAATTTTTGCTATGTGTTGTATTTTTTTTTTCAGAAGCTCAAAACAAAAATTTAATCTATCCATCCATCCATCATATAGAGATTACCATGGCAACTGTCTTCACTGCATCTAACATATTTGCATTGATATATATTGAACTTGCCCAGTTCTTGAACTGTGGCATTTAGAGCAACACACTCTTTAAATTTGGATCACCCTAAAGTGGATTTGAAATCCAACTGTATTGCTCTATTTTTTTTCTTACTTAAGGCTAGTGCATCTATTTGTTTATTCACTGATTATCACTGAAAATGAGATAATGCATGTCAAAATGTTTTGGAAACTTTCAAATAAAAACCCATATAAATATAAATTATCATTATGTTTTGAAGGTATTTTGACATGGTAGAACAAGAATTAGGAAACCCAAATTTTTCTGGCTGTGTCTTAGAATTACTGTGTGACGTAGGGCAAGGCAGGTATACTTTTTGGGCATTGTTGACCTAATTTTAATTCTCTTGTCCAATATAACTCCCTTGCTGCATGTACCTACCAGTTAATAGAAGTTAGTGGAGAATGTTAGTCATGTGTTTGGAAAAACCTCATGCAGGACCTCATTCTTCCTTGTTTCCAGCTTGCTTTTATTTGATCTCATCTAACTGCACATCCAGATGTGACTCCAAATTTAACCTCTGTTTTCAAAATCGGCTAATAAAAACAATTTATATTTATTGAGTACTCCATCTGTGTCAGGCACAATGGGCAATGCTTTGCTTATACTATCTCATTTAACACATACTGCAACTAGGACGTTCACCTGTAACTGGTGGTGTGGCTGGACTGATTTTTTGCCTTTGCTGTGCTCTACTGTTTACTAATATTTTTCATATCATCCCTGACCACACAGCTTTAAGAAGGCAGGTGTGACTGTTATTTCCATTTTAGAGATTAGGAAATACATTAATATTTGGGATGCCTAGTAGTTAGGGCTTTTTGTTTCTAATGGATTCTCACTTGGTTTATTCCTGTTGCCACTGGTGGCTATTGTTACTTTTGTAGTAACTGCCTACCCATGCCAGCCCCTGCCCCTGGGCAGGCCTTCAGCCCAGGGAGCCCATCCCCACTTTTGGCAATTTATCTGATGCCAGACTGCTTGGTCCATCTACCCACTTGCTTGTATATGGATAAATGACTGAATGTGTTTGGTCTCGATCTTTGGGTTTTGGATTGTTAGTATAGATTAAAACATTTTCCCTTTTTAGTTGACAGTTCTGACTAACCCTGTTCTGCCCTCACTGCCATCCTCAATTCAGATACATTCTATGAGGGAGAGGAAGTGGGGAGTATGTGTGCCTCCTGTTTCTGTATCTGTATTTTGTAAAGAGATGGAAAACATAGCCATAGATCTATCTTCCTTATATTTTCTGAAGTTTATTCTCCTTTGCTTGTGGTAGAAAATTAAAGTCCATTTGAAGATTTGAATTAAGAAATACTTTAGGACTTTAGTTTTGGAAAGATGTGGTCTAATAATATAACAACACTGCTACTGCAAACTCTTAGACACAATAAGAAAAATATAATAATTTACTTAAAAATTCATGGTGTAACTAGTAAGCAAGAAAGGAAAGTAACCAGGTGCCAGAAAAAAAGTAGTAAGTCTATAAACCAATGCCACACAGTCCTGGACTGGAGGAAGATGAGAGAAAGATATATTGTACTTGGTAACAGCTAACTACTGAAGTTTTAAGATTCTACTCAATAACACAGAGAAACAATAAAGAAACTTGCCTTTGTCTAGGATCTTTGAATTATTAACAGTAAGATATTAAAGTAGTATATTTTAAGATTAAAAATATAACTTTTAAGAATATGAAATATAATCATTGAAATTGTGATAAATTAAGGGGTGCCTCGGTGACTCAGTTGGTTAAGCATCTGGCTTTTGATCTCAGCCCAGGTCTTGATCTTGGGGTGGTGAGTTTAATTCCTGTGTTGGGCTCCCTGCTGGGTGTGGAGCCTACTTAAAAAAAAAAAAAGAAAGAAAGAAAGAAATTAAAACTAAATGGACAGATTAAATCAAAGTTTAGACATAACTAAAGGGAAAATAAACTGGAAGATCAACTTAAAGAAATTAAATGAATTGCATTTCAGATAAGAAATTTGGAAAATATGAAAGAGAGATTTACAAGTATTATGGATAGAATAAGGACATATAAGCAGTTTTGTAATCTGAGATTCTAATATTCAAAGAGTATTGGGTTAGAATTTCCCAGAACTGAGGAAAGATGACATCATTTCAAGAAACACAAATTCTAGCAATGTAAATAAATCCATACCTGGCAATATCATGGAAAAACTGCAGCACACCAAAAATGAAGAAATAATTTTAGTAACTACTATAGATAAAAAACAGATTACCTACAAAAGAAACAATATTTAGAATGAAAGGATACATAATCACTACAGTGAAGTACAAAAACAAAGGAATAATATATTCAGATGTCACTTTAGAGTAGTTGTTTTAAATTCTTGGTCTGATAATTCCAAAGTCTCTGAGTCTAATTTTTTTTTTAAGTAATCTCTACACCCAACATGGGACTAGAACTCATGACCCTAAGGTCAGGAGTCACATGCTCTACCAACTGAGCCAGGAAGGAGTCTCAAGTTCTGATGTCTTTTCAAATTGTGTTTTTATCTTTTAGTATGCCTTGTAATTTTTCTGTTTTAAATAGGACATGCAGTAGTGGGTAAAAGCAATTGAGGTAATTAGGCCTTTTGGGAGGTTTTATATTTAAGTGGCTAGGAGTTAGGCTGTGTTTACTGTAGCTGCAGGCGTCAGAAGCTAAAATTTTCTCTGATGCCCTTATTTTTGTCTCCCCTGTTGTCTTGGGATTTCTCTAGGAACTTCTTAAATAATGCTTGGGATGCATGGTTCTTTCACTTGTATTCTCTTGTTATCATTACAGGAACCCTATTGATATGGTAATAAGGTATAGGGGACAGGGAAGCATTCTACAGTCCTATTTGATTTCAGTCTATTAGTGACCCTGTTTTCCTGGCCTGTGAACTTCACAAGTGCTTCTTGACTTTTTTTTTTTTCTCTATAGGTGAGATAGGAGGGTTTGAGGGGCTGGAGTTAGATATTTCTCTTCCCCAAGGTTGGTTAGTCTTTGGTAAACCCCATATGATTAGGTTCTGGTGAAAAAGTTTCTCTTGAGGGCAGGTTTTGCTAAGAGAAAGCTCTGGGCAGATTTTAAAATGACTATTTTTCTCCTCCTCCTACTGGGAATACAATGGTATTTTTCTTCACTGTGAGAGAAACCTGGTAGGACTTCTGGAGATAAATTCATGGAAGTGTGGAGGCCCCCTCTAAGACTGGCCTCCCTGAGTTTTTAACTCTTAAATTTGGCCATCTTGAGCCTCCCGCAATTCATTAATTACTGTTTAGGTTTTTCTATCCTTGTGCTAGTTCCTTTAGAGGTTTCTGACTGGTAAGTTGTGATTCTCTGGACTTATGTATTTGTCTCTTAAATTTTGGGGGCAATGGTTTGCCCTGTGACCTCAGTTCTCTTATGGATCTAGGAAGAGTTGTTGATTTTCTCTTTTTCAGCTTTGTTTTTGGTTATATAGATGGGAGTGACAAAGTACAACTTCTTAAATGCTAGGCTGGAAACTAGGAAGTTCCCACGGTTTAGGATATATCTGATAAAAGTACCATTCAGGAATAAGAGAAAATAAAGAGATTTTTTACATTGGCCCTCTAGAAAGAGAAGACAAAAACAAAATACCAACAGCAAAAATAACAAAAAAGCCCAAAGATTAAAAATCCCCAAAAGGTTGTTAAAATTACCTATTCACAATTCTTAATGAAAGAAGTAAAGAGTATATTTTAAAAAGAAGGAAGGAACAGGATATTTCTTAAACAATAAAACTAAAACATTAAAAATAAAACTTTAAGCTCATTCTGGTGTTGGTGATTTAAAATACAAGAGTTTTTCCTAATTTTTGGAATAGTAGAAACTTTGACCTCCATGGTTTTGGATTGGTCCTGCTCTACCTATTTAAACATATTTTCAGGATTCTCCATTATAAACTTTTTTCCCATCACATAGAACTCTTCTTCCTCTCCCTATCCCCCTCTGCATGCCCATTCCCCCCAGCTCATTCTGTTCCCTTACCTTGAATAACTTATTTTCACCTGAGTTAACTTCTCTATACTCATGCTTCAAGGTCCAGGTCAAATTCTGCCTCCTCTGTTTGGCACTGAATCATTTCCAAATGATTCACCATAAGTTCTTTTCATTCCTGCAGATGGAGTAGAAGCTCCTTGAGTTCAGAGGTCATGATTTATTTATTCATATATATATATATATATATATATATATATAACTAAAGTCAGACATGAAGACCTCAACCAAGTGAGTCATAATATATGTCTTACCCTTCAGACACTTGTCTGCCTCAGCATTTGGTCAATTTGATTTTAGGTTAGTTGATATTTAAAAAACTCTAGTGATTTAAAGAATATAGTGTCATGGGGCACCTGGGTGGTTCAGTTGGCTAAGTGTCCTACTCTGGATTTCAGCTCAGGTCATGATAGCAGGGTTCTGAGATCAAGCCCTGCATGGGACTCAGTAGGAAGTCTGCTTGAGATTCTCTTTCTCTCTCCCTCTCCCCCTCCCTCCCTTTTAAATAAATAAATAAATCTTTTTTAAAAAAGGATATAGTGTCAGCCAATATATGGCTTCTCAAACACACCCATGTGGCTACAAGCATTTGCATTAATATTTGTGAGTACAAGTTGCTTTACTTTGAATGGGCAGTTGGTAAGGGTTTGACTTCTTCCAGAGAACAACTTCATTGCTCTTGATGTCAGTTGAAGAATTTGAACTGCTCTCAGAACTAAAATACCCACCTGTGACCACATGATAAGAAGACAAATATTTAAATGCACATATATAGAGTACTTTATAAACTTGAAATCTCACATTAAGCCACATATACAGATAAACAATTAAGTTTGTTCATATTTGTAATCACTTTATATTATCTATATATTTAGATGACTGTTGATAATTTGAGTGTCTTTTTTTTAATTAAAGAGATACAGAGTGAGTATCAACTAAATAAGTAAATAGTGAAGTACTTCTTTCATCCCTGCTTGTCTGAAGTCGATAATATCCCAAGCTGTCTTCTCATTGGCTTTTGATGATTGTGGTGAGTAATCCATTAGATTTATGGGCTATTGTAGGTTGGGATGTAGCTGGTAGGTAGGATGCCAGTGTGATCACTGTGCTAATGTTACTTACTGGCATAATGTCACTGCACAGGTGCTGACCTCGCCACCCTGTCATTAGCATTTATCCTCTTAAGATTGACTTTTCTATTACAATTGTGCACATCAACCTTGATATTAATGTAATTTTAATTGAGAAGCTTTAGAGTCATGGACCTTTCATGCACTGGTGTTTGGAGTCTCTCATTCAGTGTTTCCTTCCATATTTTTGAAAGACTTCATTTTCCCCAAACATCTCTATTAGCAGCCTCCTTTCCCTCACATACAGTGTTATAAAGTTGTAGATTCTCATCAAGTAAAATGTTCTTTGCTTATTCCCAGCTTTGCTCTCTAAAAATGTTATCATTATTCTAAAAGGATGCTTTGTTTACAAAGAAGGTTTACAACTGCACTTCCAGGTTTAAGGTTTATTGGCTACTTGATCAATCACTCAGAAAGGAGGTAAAGCACCTTTGAAGATTGGGTCAATGGGAAAACAAACAACAAAAAAGTGATGTCAGTTAATATGTGGTTTCACATATCTTGAATGGGCATATAACTCTTTCAGGAGAACATCTGTTTAACAAATCAAGATATACCGCCGTTCAGAGTAATGTCCATTGCTTTAGTATAGCAAGAAAGTAACTTTCTAACTTACTAACGTTTTCTGGTTCAGTCTAGGAACTTATATTCTCTCTCCCTTTGTCTCCCTCATTTTCCATTTGCAACCTATAATTATGTATATGATTTTATTTAACAAATAAAAATTTTAAAAAGCCCTCGAGGATAAAATGTCAGGGAGAACTCAGGAATTTAAATTCTACCTAAGATAGTTTGGGTCATGTCTGTTGGAAGTAATTATGCAAAATGTAGGCACAAGTTTAAATGATCTTTTATCTGACCATTATTGTTTAGAAGTTTTGAAAGCACTTTACTCTGATTAAATAAGAATTAAAACCTCAATAATCCTTTTTATTTGTAATTTTTTCTTTAATTGAGAGAGAGGGTGCATGTGCACACATGTGAGCAGTGGCAGGGAGAGGGGCAGAAGGAGAGGGTGAGAGACTCTTAAGCAGGCTCCACACCCAGTGTGGAACCCAACACAGGGCTCGATCTCATGACCCTGAAATCATGACCTGAGCCAAAATCAAGAATCAGATGCTCAACCAACTGAGCCATCCAGGTGCTCCCAAACCTCAATAATTCCTGAGGGGCCAATATATAGCACTTACCATTCTGGTAAGTCTAGTATGGCATAATGTCTATGAGTGGCAAAATGTCTATGGGTGTAGCCTGTGAAACCAGATTTCATGGGTTCAGATCTTGGCATTACCATTTATAAGCTGTATAAATTGGGCAAGTTATGTAACTTCTTTGTGCCTCAGTTTCCTCATTTGCCAAACAGGGTGGATAATAAGGTTCTTTACCACAGAGGGCTGTTCTGAGGACTCATGAATTAATATCTGTAAATTACTTTGATCAGTGCTAGACACATAGTAAATAATCAATAAATATTAGCTCAAAATAACCACACCCAAATCATAGATATATATTCTTTTGAAGACTTTCTGTTTTTCCTGCAATACAGTTAGTAACTGCAAATCTTTAAAATATATTTAGACTTTTCTGGCTGACAATTTCTATAACACATCATATCATTATAAATTGTGATCCTATATTGTGAAATACAGAAGGCACATAAAAGCTTAAAATTTATAAGGCTGTTTCAGGTACCTATCATTAATACTACAGACAGAGCAGTACATTAAAGTGACAGCAAGTTTCACTATCTCTATAGTAACCACGGAATTCAAAATTATCTTTAAAAATGTCAAATCTACTAGGTTTTAGAACTGTGTATGTGGTGTGGTGGGTCATGTTAATAGAATAAAAGGTCTTTATAAAGGTTTTCATGGATTAAAAAGGCAAAAATGAATCTGATATTAAACTTCTATGTATTAGTTGAAAATGCATTTTCTGAAGGAAGCAGTTTGAGGTACTTAAGAATATGAGTCTTAAGACCAGAAACCTCTCCAGCACTAGGGGAATACTGCACATAGAATTCATGGCTTTTTTACCATGATTCATTAGTTTTTCAAAGTTAATTTTTTTAACTGTTTTTTTTTTAATTTTTCTTTTTCCCTTTTTCAAACAACATCTTATCAATCCCTTTTTAAAAAAAACATTTTTTATTTTTCATTTTTAGAGTCATATTTTTATCCCTTCATAGTAGTTACCCTTATTTTTGGCATATATATATAAGTTGTTCTCTCTTTAAAATTTTGAGATACAATTTCTTCTAACAGATCAAAATATACCCTAAATCACTAGTGTATGGCTTTGTTCTGTTCTCCTGCCTGATCACATTCTCTCCCTTTTTTTTTTCTTTTTTCTTTTTCTTTTTAAATCTTCTTCTTTCTTTTTAAAAACAACTTCTTATCTTATTAATTCCGTTTATAAAATCTTTTATAATTTTCATCTTTACAGTCATCTTCCATCCCTTCATTGTATCAACCCTTATTTTGTACATATATAAGTCTTTCTTCCTTTAAAATTTTAGCAGGCACTTTTTTCTGACAGACGAAAATATGCCCAAAAGCTAGTGTGTGGCACTGATCTATGTACAAGCCTGATCATATTTGATGATATTCTGTTTTTTTTGTTTTGTTCTGTTTTTGTTTGTTTTTATCTTTTTCTTTTTCCTTTTTTTTTCTCTTCTTTCTTTCCCTTTCTTGTCCCCTGGTTTCAGGTCTTTTCTGATTTGTATAGAGTATATTTGCTGGAGATGTTGTTAACCTGTTAGCATTCTGTTCCCTCATTCATCTGTTCTCCTCTGGACAAAATGACAAGACGAAAAAAATCACCTCAGCAAAAAGAACAAGAGGTAGTACTGTCTGCCAGGAACCTACTCAATACTGACATTAGTATGATGTTGGACCTAGAGTTCAGAATCATGACTTTAAAGATACTAGCTGGGCTTGAAAAAAGTGTGGAAGTTATTAGAGAAACCCTTTCTGGAGAAATAAAAGAATTAAATCTAACCAAGTCAAAATCAAAAAGGCTATTAATGAGGTGCAATAAAAATGGGGGCACTAACTGCTAGGATAAATGAGGCAGAAGAAAGAATCAGCGATATAGAAGACCAAATGATGGAAAATAAAGAAGCTGAGAAAAAGAGAGATAAACAACTACAGGATCACGAGGGCAGAATCCGAGAGATAAGCGATACGATAAGATGAAACAACATTAGAATAATTGGGATCCCAGAAGAAGAAGAAGAAAGAGAGAGAGGGGCAGAAGGTATATTGGAACAAATTATAGCAGAGAACTTCCCTAATCTGGGGAAGGAAACAGGCATCAAAATCCAGGAGGCACAGAGAACCCCTCTCAAAATCAATAAAAATAGGTCAACACCCCGACATCTAATAGTAAAACTTACGAGTCTCAGAGACAAAGAGAAAATCCTGAAAGCAGCTCAGGAGAAGAGATATGTAACCTACAATGGTAAAAACATTAGATTGACAACAGACCTATCCACAGAGACCTGGCAGGCCAGAAAGGACTGGCATGATATCTTCAGAGCACTAAATGAGAAAAATATGCAGCCAAAAATACTATATCCAGCTAGGCTATCATTGAAAATAGAAGGAGAGGTAAAAAGCTTTCAGGACAAACAAAAACTAAAGGAATTTGCAAACACGAAACCAGCCCTACAAGAAATATTGAAAGAGGTCCTCTAAGCAAAAAGAGAGCCTAAAAGCAGCATAGATCAGAAAGGAACACAGAAAATATACAGTAACAGTCACCTTACAGGCAATACAATGGCACTAAATTCATACCTTTCAATAGTTACCCTGAATGTAAATGGGCTAAATGCCCCAATCAAAAGACACAGGCTATCAGATTGGATTAAAAAACAAGACCCATCCATATGCTGTCTGCAAGAGACTCATTTTAGACCCAAAGACACCCCCAGATTGAAAGTGAGGGGGTGGAAAACCATTTACCATGCTAATGGACACCAAAAGAAAGCTGGGGTGGCAATCCTTATATCAGCCAAATTAGATTTTAAAACAAAGACTGTAATAAGAGATGAAGAAGGACACTATATCCTACTTAAAGGGTCTATCCAACAAGATCTAACAATTGTAAATATCTATGCCCCTAACATGGGAGCAGCCAATTATATAAGGCAATTAATAACAAAAGAAAAGAAACACATTGACAACAATACAGTAATAGTGGGGGACTTTAACACCCCCCGACTGAAATGGACAGATCATCTAAGCAAAAGATCAACAAGGAAATAAAGACTTTAAATGAAATACTGGAGCAAATGGACTTTACAGATATATTCAGAACATTCCACCCCAAAGCAACGGAATACACATTCTTCTCTAGTGCCCATGGAACATTCTCCAGAATTGATCACATCCTAGGTCACAAGTCAGGTCTCAACTGCTACCAAAAGATTGGGATTATTCCCTGCATATTTTCAGACCACAATGCTTTGAAACTAGAACTCAATCACAAGAGGAAAGTCAGAAAGAACTCAAATACATGGAGGCTAAAGAGCATCCTACTAAAGAATGAATGGGTCAACCAGGAAATTAAAGAAGAATTAAAAAAATTCATGGAAACCAATGAAAATGAAAACACAACTGTTCAAAATCTTTGGGATACAGCCAAGGCAGTCCTGAGAGGAAAGTATATAGCAATACAAGCCTTTCTCAAGAAACAGGAAAGGTCTCAAATACACAACTGAACCCTACACCTAAAGGAGCTAGAGAAAAAACAGCAAATAAAGCCTAAACCCAGCAGGACAAGAGAAATAATAAAGATCAGAGCAGAAATCAATGAACTAGAAACCAAAAGAACAGTAGAACAGATCAACAAAACTAGGAGCTGTTTCTTCGAAAGAATTAACAAGATTGATAAATCCCTGGCCAGACTTATCAAAAAGAAAAGAGAAATGACCCAAATCAACAAAATCATGAATGAAAGAGGGGAGATCACAACCAACACCAAAGAAATACAAACAATTATAAGAACATATTATGAGCAACTCTATGCCAGCAAATTAGATAACCTGGAAGAAATGGGTGCATTCCTAGAGATGTATCAATGACCAAAATTGAACCAGGAAGAAATAGAAAACCTGAACAGACCTATAACCACTAAGGAAATTGAAGCAGTCATCCAAAATCTCCCAACAAAGAAAAGCCCAGGGCCAGATGGCTTCCCAGGGGAATTCTATCAGACATTTAAAGAAGAATTAATACCTATTCTCCTGAAACTGTTCCAAAAAAGAGAAATGGAAGGAAAACTTCCAAACTCATTTTATGAGGCCACCATTACCTTGATCCCAAAACCAGACAAAGACCCCATCAAAAAGGAGAATTACAGACCAATATCCTTGATGAACATGGATGCAAAAATTCTCACCAAAATACTACCCAATAGGATCCAACAGTACATTAAAAGGATTATTCACCATGACCAAGTGGGATTTATCCCTGGGCTGCAAGGCTGGTTCAACATCCGCAAATCAATCAACGTGATACAATACATTAACAAAAGAAAGAACAAGAATCATATGATCCTCTCTATAGATGCAGAAAAAGCATTTGACAAAGTACAGCATCCTTTCTTGATCAAAACTCTTCAGAGTATAGGGATAGAGGGTACATACCTCAATATCATAAAAGCCATCTATGAAAAACCTACAGCGAATATCATTCTCAATGGGGAAAAGCTGAGAGCTTTCCCCCTAAGGTCAGGAATGCAGCAGGGATGTCCCCTCTCACCACTGCTATTCAACATTGTATTAGAAGTCCTAGCCACAGCAATCAGACAACAAAAAGAAATCAAAGGCATCCAAATCGGCAAAGAGGAAGTCAAACTCTCACTCTTTGCAGATGATATGATACTTTATGTGGAAAACCCAAAAGACTCCACCCCAAAACTGCTAGAACTCATACAGGAATTCAGTCAAGTAGCAGGCTATAAAATCAATGCACAGAAATCAGTGGCATTCCTATACACCAACAACAAGATGGAAGAGAGACAAATCAAGGAGTCGATCCCATTTACATTTGCACCCAAAACCATAAGATACCTAGGAATAAATCTAATGAAAGAGGCAAAGGATCTGTACTCAGAAAACTATAAAATACTCGTGAAAGAAATTGAAGAAGACACAAAGAAATGGAAAAATGTTCCATGCTCATGGACTGGATAACAAACATTGTGAAGATGTCAATGCTACCTAGAGCAATCTACACATTCAATGCAATCCCCATCAAAATACCATCCACGTTTTTCAAAGAAATGGAACAAATAATCCTAAAATTTGTATGGAACCAGAGGAGACCCCGAATAGCCAGAGGAATATTGAAAAAGAAAAGCAAAGCTGGTGGCATCACAATTCTGGACTTCCCGCTCTATTACAAAGCTGTCATCATCAAGACAGTATGGTACTGGCACAAAAACAGACACCTAGATCAATGGAACAGAATAGAGAGCCCAGAAATGGACCCTCAACTCTATGGTCAACTCATCTTCGACAAAGCAGGAAAGAATGTCCAATGGAAAAAAGACAGTCTCTTCAACAAATGGTGTTGGGAAAATTGGACAGCCACGTGCAGAAGAATGAAACTGGACCATTTCCTTACACCACACACACAAATAGACTCCAAATGGTTGAAAGACCTAAACGTGAGACAGGAATCCCTCAAAATCCTAAAGAACACAGGCAGCAACCTCTTTGACCTCAGCCGCAGCAACTTCTTCCTAGAAACATCGCCAAAGGCAAGGGAAGCCAGGGTAAAAATGAACTATTGGGATTTCATCAAGATAAAAAGCTTTTGCACAGCAAAAGAAACAGTCCACAAAACCAAAAGACAACCGACAGAATGGGAGAAAATATTTGCAAATGACATATCAGATAAAGGGCTAGTATCCAAAATCTATAAAGAACTCTCAAACTCAACACCCAAAGAACAAATAATCCCATCAAGAAATGGGCAGAAGACATGAACAGACATTTTTCCAAAGAAGACATCCAAATGGCCAAAAGACACATGAAAAAGTGCTCAACATTGCTCGGCATCAGGGAAATTCAAATCAAAACCTCAGTGAGATACCACCTCACACCCGTCAGAATGGCTAAAATTAACAAGTCAGGAAACGACAGATGTTGGCGGGAATGTGGAGAAAGGGGAACCCTCCTACACTGTTGGTGGGAATGCAAGCTGGTGCAGCCACTCTGGAAAACAGTATGGAGGTTCCTCAAACAGTTGAAAATAGAGCTACCATACAATCCAGCAATTGCACTACTGGGTATTTACCACAAAGATACAAATGTAGGGACCCGAAGGAGTACGTGCACCGCAATGTTTATAGCAGCAATGTCCACAATAGCCAAACTGTGGAAAGAGCCAAGATGTCCATCGACAGATGAATGGATAAAGAAGAAGTGGTATATACACACAATGGAATATTATGCAGCCATCAAAAGGAATGAGCTCTTGCCCTTTGCAACGACGTGGATGGAACTGGAGGGTGTTATGCTGAGTGAAATAAGTCAATCAGAGAAAGACATGTACCCTATGACCTCACTGATATGAGGAATTCTTAATCTCAGGGTAGAAACTGAGGGTTGCTGGAGTGGTGGGGGGTGGGAGGGATGGGGTGGCTGGGTGATAGACTTTGGGGAGGGTATGTGCTATGGTGAGCACTGTGAATTGTACAAGACTGATGAATCACGGATCTGTACTTCTGAATCAATGCAATATATGTTAAGAAAAAAAAAAAAGAAAATAGCAGGAGGGGAAAAATGAAGGGGAGTAAGTCGGAGGGGGAGATGAACCATGAGAGACGATGGACTCTGAAAAGCAAACTGAGGATTCTAGAGGGGAGGGGGGGGGATGGGTTAGCCTGGTGATGGGTATTAAAGAGGACACATTCTGCGTGGAGCACTGGGTGTTATGCACAAACAATGAATCATGGAACACTACATCAAAAACTAATGATGTAATGTATGGTGATTAACATAACAATAAAAATTATTTAAAAAAAAGCAGAAACCTGATTTGCTTTCTGGGTCTATTAGTAACCATTAATCTATCTAGATCTCAGTTTTTCTCCCTTGTACAATGGAAATAATAATAAAGGGGTTTTGAGACTCAAATTAGGTAATATGTGAAAGCATTGTTTATTTTATAGTATTCATGATTTTAGTGTTTCTGAAACAATAAAGTTCTAATGGAAGTTATTTAGTGCTCCATAGAAAAGGAGTTCTATGATCCAACTAATTTGGGAAATACTATATACTTGTAGCAGCTACTTGGGCTCTGCACATATTCCCAGGCCTTTCTACTTCTATGATGGGCCTGAGTTCCCTGCATTAGAAGTGCCAGAGTTCACACCTTCAGGAGTACACCTCTTCCAGTGACTGACAGCAGCTTTCCTGCCTCTCAGGTGTGGTAGATCTACAGCATAGGTTCTACTGTGGAATTATGCTCCCATTGCCTTCAGTGTAGCTGTCTTGATAACACACTCTTGATTAGCTGACTTCTCTTCCTTTTTTCATTTTTCTATTCCCTACCCATGTTTTCTGCATCTCCCCAAAATGCCATTAGCATTTGAATCCTCTTCTGGGGTCTCTTCTGGGGGATCCTAAACTAAGACCACAGAATACCTTCCTTTGTGGAAACTCACAATTACTTTTGCATATTAAGAACTCCGAGAAGCCCAGAGAGGATGACCAATCTTTGTCAGTATCTTAGTCTTTCCAGCCTTCTTAAAGCCATTTGTCAAGGGAGGAGTTTGGATCAGGTCAGTGGTTTTCAATCATTGTTAGCAGTATAAACTCTTTAAAGACTGAATCCTTATATGGAATTGCAAATTACAAAAGATATTAAAAGTCTTTTCTTATATGTATAACATACTTTATGCTTACAATTTATAACGCTAACTTGTTAAAAAGAAATCAGTGAGAACATCTTGGCTATTTGAAGTAACACCTAAATTTGAAAATTGAGGGTTTGAATGGCAATCAAAGTCTTTTATCAGCCTCATCATCCAATTTATTTCTGTATTTTGTTTGGTTCCACAGCAATGGAGTCATACAATTCAATACTTAAAAGTAGTAACAGTGTTTAAATGGTTTGCTTTGCAGTTTCAGCAGTATTTTCACTTGAACTGAACCAGACCTTAAAAGAGGTTGTGGCAGAAACTTTTAGCACCAAAGTTATTAAATCAGTGCCAATGTATAAAAACTGCTCATGTATCATCATTGGTAAGCATTTGATTAAGAGGAAGTTCTTACTCATGTGCCTAAATATTCACTTTCCAATACTCTTTATAGCATCAAAAGATGTTTAAATTGTAATTTAATACATTTTAGATACTTTGGTGCCTGCCTTTGTCAGAAATTCACAAATTTTCAACAAATGAAATTTACGAGTTTATTTTCCTTACTTAGCATATTAAATTTAAAGATTTAGTTTGTTTCACTACTGACAGTATATCTGTACCTGTGAACACACTGTAACCCTAACATAACCAAACTGAACTTGTTCCACTTATTAAAGCTATCAGGTAGTAAATCACACTATGTTTGAAATATATTTAGTTAATGATGTTTATCTTATAAACCAACAAGCAAACAGATATATGTATTTTCATTGGAAATATTCACATATCTGAACCACTTACTTTGGTTCAGAATAGCCAGTAAAGTTTAGTGTGAAAGGTAAACTGTGCTACTCTCCGTCACTATTAATTACAAATGATTTCCAAACCAGGAAGTGTAAAGAACATATACTAATTTGTGTGGCTGTCCAACTCTGTTTTGAAATATCCTGGCATTGTTTCAGCACCAGGGCTCATCAACACAACACATATTTGAACATAAGTTAGCAACCTTTTTAGTTGGAGCCCGAGCTCCTGTGTGTTTTGTACATGCCATTCCTTTTGCACCCTCAATACGGATGTCACGTCATTTTTCAGATTCATGCTGTGACAAAAATGGGTCTAGGGCGCCTGGGTGGCTCAGTTGGTTAAGCGACTGCCTTCGGCTCAGGTCATGATCCTGGAGTCCCGGGATCGAGTCCCGCATCGGGCTCCCTGCTCAGCGGGGAGTCTGCTTCTCCCTCTGACCTTCTTCCCTCTCATGCTCTCTCTCTACCATTCTCTCTCTCTCTCAATAAATAAATAAAAATCTTAAAAAAAATGGGTCTAAATGCTTAAAATATTCTTTTCCTATTGTGTTTTTGTGTAGCATTTTTACAAAATAACAAATCTTTTTTTATGTTTTCTTCTCTGACCGTATTAAAAAATGAGCAAGAGAGCTCTGCTGTATTTCTATCCTTGGCCAAAGAGAAACAGTAATGGGGACTTCAAATTAATTCTTCATGTACATTTTGAATTTTTATCTGGATAGGATTTTTCATATAAGGATGCTAATTTTATTATTCAGCTCTGTGCCCCCACCCAACATAACATGCATTGGAGTGCCAACAGAACAGCCTTTAATAAACTCCACCTGGGTCACTTCAGTTTAAGTTTCTTCATGTGTAGTGTGATTTCTTACTTTGAATGATTCCTTAAGTACAATTTTATTGTCAGATTTTAATTTTGCTCATGGGTCTATGAAAGCACATCTACAAAGCACACCTATGAAGTCCTGTTTCTACAGGAACATTTCAAGATCTCTTCCTTTTCAGGAATTACAACTGGAGTTGAAAGTCAGGATTATCTGGTTGCTCACCTTCACTCTTATTCAGGAACTACATTTACTTTTTTTAAAAATTTTTTATTGTTATGTTAATCACCATACATTACATCATTAGTTCTTGATGTAGTGTTCCATGATTCATTGTTTGTGCATAACACCCAGTGCTCCACGCAGAATGTGCCCTCTTTAATACCCATCACCAGGCTAACGCATCCCCCCATGGAACTACATTTACTTTTTAGGGCCAGATATAGAAGTTTTTGCCTCAGGCTTGTCATCTGTGAAATGGAATTAATGGTGTTCTCAAATCAGATAGGGAGAGTAAGAAATAAATGCCTTAAAATGTTCTTTGAAGACTCAAAAGGACCAACTTTGATGTGTCTAATCGAGGAAGACAGAGATGGCTAGATTGTTTGGAGAATCAGAAAAAATTATTCAGTATCAATTTAAGTAAATAGAGCTTTGAAATAAAATTCATTTATTTATGTGTGTATGCAGCAAATATTTATTATTTATGCCATGTACTATTTAGGCTCCGAAAGTACTGTTGAAAACAAGATAGTCACAATTCCTCCCCTCTCAAATCTCACAATCCTAAATATTATAAGTAAGTATGAAGTGCTCTGGGAATATATAATGGGAGAAACTCAATGGTTTGGCTGGTCAAGGTGACAGGGGAGATTATTTCAAGCAGATTAGGATATTTATATCATGATATTTCATCCATGTTAGAAACAATTTTTTCAGGTTGTAAGGAAAAGAATCATGCATCTTGGTAGAGTTAAGCGTTTTTTGTTTTGTTTTTTTAAGATTTATTTATTTGACAGAAGGGGGGGACAAGCAGGGGTAGCGGCAGGCAGAGGGAGAGGGAGAAGCAGGCTCCCCGCTGAGCTGGGCGAGCTGATGTGGGACTCGATCCCAGGACCCTGGGATCATGACCCAAGCTGAAGGCAGTTGCCCAACCAACTGAGCCACTCAGGGGCCCCGAGTCAAGGGTTTTGATGTCAGTACCATGTCTGGGTTCACTTATGTCATTAACTCAAAACTAAGTTCTACTTTAAGGACTTATGATATCGGTGGCTCTTGGAGAGGACTTAGACCTCTACTTTGCATACAGTTTGGAATGAGTGATTACAAAATCAACTGTGACCATACCATAGAGACAGAGAGCTGCTAAATAATAGTTTTAGTCCATAAATATCTTTACTTCCATCAGAAGACAAATAGGCTTTCCTAGAATGAGTTGTTTCAAGTTCAGGATAGCAGGAATATTATGAATGTGAAAACTGGTATAGAAAGAAGTCTTCAGTAGATATTTAATCTGCCTGGTGCTGATGATACTGATAGTAACTATTTCTCTCACTTTATTAATGAGGATTTAAATTTGTAATAAAATGTCTTACCTCATTCCTTTCAATTTCTAGTCTTATAATTTTAGACTTAACTCTTGTAGCTTCCTGATTGTTATTAATCAGTTTTTTTTAAAGTCCTGTACTACTTTCTATTTACAAAAAAAAAAAAAAAATCCTCATCTCCTTTAGGTCAGCCCTGAGTGTAAGTTCTCTGATGGGTTCCTTTAGGCTATCGGGGTGAGGATCAGGACAGAGGTGCTTTGTGGTGGTATTCCAGGGAGAGAAGAGGGGCAGAAAAAGTGAGTTGGTGGATACTTGAGACTCATTTTCATTTATTTTGAGTTTATCCTGGGATTTAGGCTTGGGCTGGGGTATTTTTAAGCTCAGCTTTTAGATCTTATTTTATTATTGCTGTAAAAATTTGCATATGCCCAAATTAGAAAAGAAAGGACAAGGGGGAGTAGCAGATGAAAAAAACTGGTCCAAGCATAGTAAAGACATTTTTGAACATTTCTGAGATCAGTCAATCCATTTCCTACATTTTATAGAAGAGAAAACTGATGCCAAGAAAGTAGACATGTGTTTATTCTTAAAATCAGGAATCAAAATCAAAAGTCTGTTAGTTTTTATCTTGAATCATCAGTTGACTTTTCCTTCCTTTTCCCCCTTTTCTGAAAACATTAGAAAAATCATCTGTTGAATTAATCTAACCTTGGGTAAGTAGCTCTGAATCTCCCATGGTGTGTGGTCACTAGGACTCTTACCATCTCTAGGCTTTCAGGTCATGCAGTGAGAGACTGTTTGTATGTGTGTCTGTGTGGGTGGGGGAGTGGGGTGTTAGTGGTGATAGCCATACACATGTGTGTAGAAAATCCGAAATGCATCTGGCCCTAAGCAGTTCCCTCCTCACCTAGTTTCTAGACCCGTGTGTATTTTAAGAGAATCCTAACCCATATGTTCCCAATTTACTTTCACTAAGTCATCTGCTTGTTGTTGCTAAGAATCCTTTGATGTCTAAGAAGACTTATGAGCAATTTTTACGGCTTCTCTGAGCCTTTGTTCTTTCAAGAGGCAAGATGTGCTTTGCCTGCATGGATGGCACTCTCACTGTAACAATCTAAAAGTTTCCTAAAATTTGGAATGGAGACAGAGTGAATCCTAACCTTGACCAAGGGCCCATTCTTTTTCCCAATGCCAAAATCATGGGAAAAAAGGTCTGGTCTGACTCAAGAAGGTAATATGCTGTCAACATTCCAGTATCCCTTTCTTTTGTACTTTGATCCTTCTGTGTTTGGGCAAATCGATTCCTCTTGTTTGGAAGGATTGTTTATTAAAATATTAATTTGTTCTTGCTGTCCTTTCATTTATTTTTCTTTCCTCATTTCACACAGGATTCAGACCCTTAATAATTTCCTGCTTCAGAGAATTTTTCTTTTGGTAGGACTGAGAGCAGAATCCTAAACTTATTAAAACCATTATGTAGGTACCCCATTAAAGTCATTTATAGGTGCCCTAGAGAGTAAGAAAGGGGAAATATCTTCCAAGGCAGGGTGTTCAGGGAAGTTATCCCTTTGACTACGGTGAGGAAAGAGAATGATTTGGTCCTTCTGGGCTCATTCTTTCTCCAAGCAAAGTCCTAGGAGATGACAAAATCTCAGAAATCATGGCCAAAAAAAGCACTGGGATTTGCTTGAATTCAGGAATTCCAAACCTAGTCCAATTGCCTACATCCAATGCAAGCCAAGGAAGCAGTTAGGCTTGCTGTAACCTACAGGAACCATATGGGCTGGGTCCCTGGGCATCTTAGTAGTGATCCTAGGACAGATAATCATGAATAGCACTGAATTTCCTTCAGTATAGTAGGATGGAGCAGAAGTTAGATTTAAAACAATTTAAAGAAAATGTGGGCATGTGATGATTCTGGAATACCCGAGTTTGTATATTATGATTCATTTCTGCTATGCTCACTTATTTTTATTTTAGTGTACCATGAGCATCAGTCTGCAGACATCCTCTCGGTGATGCTATTCTGTGTTGGGTTCTAGAGTGGGGGTAGTGGTCAATGATGTAAAAGAAGTTTCCAGCTCTGTCTTCAAGTAGCCAGAGGCAAAGGCTGTTATCCTCATTTTTATTAACTTTTATAAAATACCTTAATGAGTTATAAGCACTGTACTAATTGCTGTTAGTAGATTATCTCTTTTAATCTTTGCAATAGTTCTACTGGCAGAAACTTTTATTATTTCCATTTTACAGGTAAGGAAGCTGAGGTTAGAAGCTTGCCCAATATCATACAGCTAGTGAGTATTCAAGTCTGGACCATATTCAGGTATATTTGATTCCAGTTTCCATACTCTTAGTCTCAATTCTATCCTGCTTTCAGTAAGCTATAAAATAGCTCGTAGAATTAAATGTGAAGAAAAGAAAAAGAAGACCTGATCAAGTTCAGAAAGAAGAGTCAATGAAGGCTGGAGTGATCAGAGATGAGCTCATGCAGAGGTGGGATTTCAAATGAGTCATAAAACAGTAAGGTTGTATTGTAACTTAGAATCTCCCACACCCTTTACAGTTCTCATACATGGACCGAATTCGGACAAGCAGAGGGTAGAGGCAGAACAACATGACTGAAGGCATGGACATGGGAATGATCATAGCATAGTCATTTTTACAATAAGAAACCAAGCCAAAGGACAACAGGAAGCGATTTGGAGAGAGAGGTAAGTTACAGTGGAGATCAAGACAGTGTGGGGTGCAGAAATTATAGCAATCCATGAATTCAAGGCTCTATCTCTGAACTTTATCTCAAAGTATATTTCCTATCTTAATATCTTGAATGTTTACAAGACTTATCTCTAGATACCATGCCATATCTAAATCAGAAATTTTATCTTGATGGGAGCTGGACTTCAGCATTTCCCACAAGCCCCCCCCCCAACATCCTAGTGATTCAGATATTAACTAAAGTTTGAAGACTATTGCTGTGGACCCTGGGGATCAGGTGCATGACAGACACTGGAGATTTCAGAACAGAAAAGAGGCCTATGAGGATTTGTTAGGTTGTAGAACATGAATTAGAGACCAGAGGGATCAGCCTAGATTTGGATGCCAGTTATGGCACAGCACAGGGCTCATCATCTTGGAAAGAGCCTGTAGTGTCTGTGCAAACAAAGGGGAACAGCTGAATAAGGCTCAATTTGAAAGAAGAACTAATAGACTTGGTGACCAGCTAGATTAGAGCCATCTAATCAATCACTTGTCCTGTCATCTCTACCTCATAAATAGTTCTCAACTACTTCCAGCTTTCTCAGTTCTCACATCTCATGCTGTTACTGCCACTGCCTTCTTGCTAGTTTTGCTGCCTTACTCCTTGTCCCCTACCCATTCATCTGTTCTCCATTCTCCACCTTGTGAGAGTGTTCTTTCTCAAATGCAATACTCCCATGTCATTGTTCTATTAGAAAGTGTTTAATGGTTACCTATTACTCTCAGAATAGCTAAAATTTATTTATAAAGCATGCAAGGTCTTTCATGGTCTGGCCTCTTTTGCTTGTCAACTCCTCTCTCGCTGCTCCCTGCACCTCTCAGGTATACTACACTTGGATCATAGCTTCTTTACCACTCTGAATCTTTGCCTGTGCTCTGCTCTCTCTAGAACAGTTTCCTTTCCCTCTTGTCTGGTGAGCTCAGGTTTCATGTTTTCCAGGAAGCCTTCCTTGACCACCACCAGACTGCCCACTGGATTAGGACTTCCTTTTATGTGTTTTCACTGTATTCTGTTTTTGAGTTTAATGTGCAAGATCTTTGAGGGAAGACCATGTCTGATTTATTAACAACCCAGCATCTGGCATCATGCTAACCCATGGTAGGTCCTCATGACATGTTTGTTGAACAAATGAACAAAATGAGTGATTGAAAAAGAGGGAAGAGCCAAGGATATCACCAAGGTTTCATGCCTGATTATATGGAGGTAATGTCAGAGCTTTCACTTATCTCTTCAACAGCTTCCACCTTGACCGTAAGGAGACACAGGGGGCCTTGTCTTTGTCAGGACAAAACCAATAAGGATGGAAACTCCAAGACTCAATCTCTTTTAACTGAATCCATCTACTTGACATTTAAAAGTCAACAGCCCTTCCAGTCAGGGGAATAATGATCACATTGTGTATAGCAAGACTGAAACTAGTGTCTATCAACTCTGTATTGGATAAAGCACATTAAAATAGAGGGCTATGTAGTCATTCATTAAATGGCGGTTTTTGCCATTTAAAAGGAACTTCTGTTCCATTGGGAGAGGGAGAGGCAAGGAATAGGGTGTCTTGATCCTGGGGAGAAGCAGCAATCTACTTTGTGTGTTGACTTTCTGTTTGTGAGATATATAGTCAGCATTTCTAATGAATCTGCTGGAAGCGGCTGGAATATTATGATTTATAGCACCTTCCCACTCTCTATCATAGCATTTTATTAGATGGATGGGAAGCTGGTAGTAATGAGGTTAGGAATGAGAAAACATCCATCAAGCCCTGCTACATCTTCTCAGGAAAGACAACACACTATCTCACATGTCACAGGCAGTGATCTAGGTCACGATGATATAAAATGCGTGATTAAAAACCAAGCATTTGACACTAGATAATAGGCATCTAGTTAAAAAATAGCTCTAGTGTTCCCGACTTTTAATTAAACCCAACTCGTAAATATGCACTGTGGTAAATATACTGCAGAATGGGGCTTGTTTATATTCCACCACATAACAATTACCTCCAGAATGGGTGCTTTATTTCACTACATGGTGTTATTAGTCAGGCAATGGACTGAAATACAAATGTTAAGCCAGTGATGTCAGACAGGCATGCCACAGCAGTGCCACCACTCGACTCCTGCTTTCTCCTCCCACCTTCCCTGCTTTCCCTGCCTTCTTCCTTCTCCAGTATCCTCTCACCCTTTTGACCAGAGTTATCAATCTAAAATCAAACACATTTAATCATTTCCAGCAATCTTTCACAGTTACCTTTGATTGCATCAGTAATGACTGGAAGAGAGAAGATCTTTTAAATACATAACCTTGATGTTCAGTAAATCTGTCCTGTTAAGGGATTTATTCTTTGACAGGGCATTCATTTATGAGAAGGTTTTTTTTTTTTTTTTTAAATATCAAGTCCAATACTAGAATACTAATATAAAATTGAATGAAGGAGGAGTTAGGAAACAGTAATTGAGCAGTTTTTTCCCCCCCACTTTATTGGGTATTTGGAAATTCTTGGTTGATAGTGTAGATCATGGACAGAGCACTGGTCTAGGATCTAGATTTTATCTCTAACATTAATTGGTCATCTGACATTTATTGCCTCTTAGCCATGCAACTTCAGTGAGTTTTGGAATTTGAAAAGTGAGATTAGATCTTTTCCAAGATCTCTTCTCTCTGGTGGCCTGTGAATCTGTTAAATGGATGCATCTTGAAATCTTAATGTCAGACAGATCTCTTGAGGATCTTGCTAAAATGCAGATTTGGATTCAACAAGTGTGGGTGGGGCCTGAGATGCTGCATTTTTGACAAATTCATAGTGGATGCTGATCCTGCTGGTTTACAGACCACACTTTGAGTAGCAAGATGTTAAAATACAAGGATCATTTCTCACCATTGAAAATTTTAAAGCTCTGGGTCTTTTTTGTTTTTTTCTCGCCCAGTGTCATTACTTACATATGTAGTACCCATCAATAGAACATCTACCTCCTTTAAGCAGTATATTATTAAAACTGCTTTCTTTTGGCTAACGCTTTTAAATTAAGATAATTTCTGAATATATGACTACCCTCATAAAGGTCAGTTGTTTAGTTAGTATTTGTCTAGTGTCACAATGTAATTTAGTAACCCATCCCAATGATCAGACAACTCCCTGTCACAGTGATTCTTAGTCCCTTTAGATTCCACATGTTCATGGTTAAGCTCTTCTTTCAAGGAGATGATCACCTGTGGAAGTAATTTATTCTAAATTGGCATGGACAGGCCATGTGCCTCAGAGAAGGAAAATTTTGTTAATAAGCAGAAAGCCAAAGAGCCAACCCTGTCTCCCAAGACTTGTATTTCCCCAGAGCTGGGAAGCAAAAGGTTTTCTATCTGGGACAGTCAAGTGGTTAACCAGCCACAAACAGCTGTGAATGGGCTGGTCTGAGCTGCCTGTGTGCATTTGGAATGAGGAGACTTTCCGCCTGCATGAGATTTAACTTATTATTTTATTTTTTTAATATGAAGATCAGACCTCTACTCTCTTTCCCTTTATTTTCATTCAGTTTTGATGTGATTGTGTAATTATGTGGCAGCTATTACTAAGCACATTCTAATTACTACATTTATCGCTAGAATTACTGTTACTACATAGTGCTTTGTTCATTAGTGAACTCTGAGGAGACTTCCTTGCGTATGTCAGACTTCAGAGATAGTCTGATTTTACATTATATGTAAAATTATTATTATTTTGAACAAATTCACAAAATTAATGTGTGCTTTTCAGTTGGATTTTCTTGACTAATGCAGTTCAGCATTTCCCATTTCTGAATATGTGTTGTTACTAGGAAAAATAACAATGTGACAGGAGTACAAAAAAAGGGAAACATTTTGAATCAATATTTTGCTTTCAGCTCTTAAAAATAGCACCATGGTGTTTGAATTTTCAAATTTTCAAATTTCACTAAATTCCTTTATTGATTTTTGTTTTTAAGTGCATGAATTGGTAGGCTTTGTGATTCTGAATCCAACTTTTCTATCGACTTATGGTATCTTGAGCAACTGGTCAGTTGAGCCTCCCTTTATCCATCTGTAGTTTGAATGGAGCTTTCTCTCCATGTCCTAATGATGTGAATTTAACATGTTGGTTTTATATGTAAGACAGTGTCAGTATCCCCAAATCTTGGGAAGGCAAAGTCTATTAAATTTAACAAATTTTTACTTGATTTTACATAATATATTCTAAGCTTCTCATTGAAAACCAGTTCTGTACCTCTTCATTACATGAAAATATAGGAGTACAACCTAATTAGCATAAAATTTATATACTCTTTATAGATGCAGTTATTTTAGTTTTTATTTATTTTTTCTGATTGTAAAATTTTCAGTAAGATGTTTCTCCTATCTTTTTCTCTCATCCAAACTCCCAAATGAAATTGACCAGAGAAAAATTAACTGCATCTAGAAACTAGGGCTAAGTGTTTCTAGAAAGATTTTTTTTTTGCCTAGGAGCAGTAAAACATGACATCCTGAATACAAAGGAAGAGAATACAGCTTAAAAATATTGCCTATGGATGTAATTGTGGGCACTTGCAATAAAGTTTAAAGATCTTTAATATTAAATATTAAAGATAAGAGAGATGACATACTAGCATGAAGAATTGGGAAGAAGATATAGGGAGAATTAAATAGGGGCTAGTAAGATTAATTTTAGAAAGGTGAGAAAATAAAGTATCATAATGGAATTAATGTTTTCAGGAAATCAAATGAGCAGCTTGGAAAACAAACTTGATAAGTTCAACTAGTATACAGAGGGACAGCTTTAAAAAGCAAAAATATCTGTAGAGATGATGACAGATATGATCAGAACAAGTATAACAGATTTATCTGTAAAAGATGAAAATGAGTCTGATTGGTGGAAGCCCCTCCTGAAACAAAAGGACTCATTATAAACCAGGAAAATGTATTCAGTGAAAGAAGCCTCTAGGCATATTCTGAAGGCATTAAATTTAAACATAAAGACATCGAAGACATCCTGGAAGCATCGAATCAGAAATAATAAAAAAAGGAACTATCAGATGTGTTTCAGACTTTTCCTCTATAACAGTGTTTGTGATAGGACACCATGAAATAAATGTTTCATGGGGAAAAGGTTCTAGTCCAATAATTTCACACCAGTCAAATTGTCATTCATGGGGGTAACAAACAAAAAGGCAATGACTGAAAAAGTCATGTATATTTCCTGAGGGAAAAACATAACAAAAGACTAACAGCAGTCAGAGGAAAGATGAATTGAAAATAAACAACTCTGAGGAAAAGCAGTGGTAAATTTAAAACCAGGTAAATTTACCATTAAATAAAAGTATTTGTCATTAGTAGATTGCAAATGAGAATATGAATATCATAAATAATTATTGAAAGAAGAGACGTAAGATGTGCAAAAAATAAACTTGGTCTAGAAGGTAAATTACATAAATTAAGAGAGAAAATGGTTGGAAACAAGTTAAAAAGGATTAACTTCCTTATTCACATGAGGGAGTCAGCAGATATTGATAATTAGAGAATATTCAACATGCTTAGAAAAATCTTTGACTTGAAAAAAGAGAGTTAACATAAGTTATTAAAGAAAAAAGATTTCAGAAATGTCAAAAATACAAAGAACCAAAAGTGTAAAATAATAAAAAAATCATTTGTTTGTTATTCAAGGAAATAGATTAAACCAGATAAAATATTTCTACTAAAAGAATAACTGAGATTTTTTTAAAAGCTCTATGCTTTATATAAAAACTTCACCTGAAATAAAATTACAGAGAATAATTAAAGAGTAATGGCGGTGTAAAGTTAATAGATAAAAGCAAAAGAATAATGTAATTGATAATAAATTAATATTAGTGTAGATTTCCAGGCATTATTTGATTACATGAGTATAAATGCAAAGCAAGTAACCATTAAGCCTTGTTACTTTACATTGGAAACATGTTATAATCTGCAATGAATAAACATATAGCTTAAAATGTAAGTAAAAACTATTAGAAATACAGAAATATTGATATAATCATGATGACAGTACAAAGGTTACCATATATTTTTTTAGTTTTTGACAGATGAAATAGAAAAAATAAACCATGAAAATAGAGGATGAATAATAAAACAATATTCTTTTAATAGAAACCTATCTAACTTAACAACTTACATAAATAAAATATATTTTCTTTTGGATTGGCCTAAATGTTTTATAAAATTGATCATGTTTTATACAACAGCGTCTCAGTAAATGCCCCAAATCATAAATCCTGTAAGATTATACTACCTGGCCAAACTGCAATAAAAAAATATTAGCAATATGAATAATAAAGAATATAAACAAAAAGAAAAGGAAATTTAGACAAGACACTCTCTTAATATGTGATCGTCAGGAAGTAAAACATGAAATTACACACTGATTAGAAAATAATGGTAGTAAACATAGTTCACACAATGCACAATGTTTTCTGGTAAATGAGGACTATTATAATCCAAAAGTGAATTATTTGTTTAAACCATTTAGTTATTAAGCAAATTAAGTCCACAAATTAAAAAATTCAGTGCATGGAGTAGATAAAAACAAAACAGCAGAGGAATTACTAAAGAATACATTTAAGAATTAATGATTATAAAAGAAAAAGCAGTGAAAATGAGCTCAAGAACTGATTCTTTAAGGAAAAATATAAGCATGAAAAATATAAATGAAGGAAAAACACTCAAAAGGCACAGTTTGCAACTGATGACTGCATTTTCCACCCTCAAAACATTCTTCATTTGGCTTTTATGATGCTCCACTACCCTGGATTTCCTTATAGTTCCCTGGACTTCTTTTCTTTGAAAGCTGCTTTTCTTCTGTAACCTCCAGATATTGGAACTCTTCACTCCTGGTCCTTAGCCCTCTTCTCCCTTGGATTTGAATAGCACTCACTCACCTGTGATTTCCAACCTTACATTCCCAGTTGAGGTCTGACCCTTGAAGTTTGTATATCCATCTCTTTATTTGTTTTTGGGTTTTTTTGTAGGTATGATAGGTGTTTCACCTTTAATATATGGGAAATTGAACTATTGATGCTCCTTTTCCCTCAAGCATGTTCCTCAACTCTTCTCTATCTCAATAAATGACAAGGGTATCTCTTAGTTTCACAGGTCAGAAATCTCAGTCCTTATTGTTTTACCTTTTCCTTTTCTTAAGCAAGTCCGATTGCTTTCCCTTCCATATCATATAACCCAGTGCATTCTCTTCTGTCATCTCCTCAGCCCCACGCTGGTCCAAGCTGTGAGTTCCTCTTGCCTGGATTATTGCAGCAGGCAATGTTCTAGCTTCATGTTCACACATGCCTTCTCTATACTCTTCTCCACACAGCAGTGACAGTTGTCTTTTTAATAAACACATATTCAAAATTCTTTGATGGATTGCCAACACAGGTAAAATAATATCTAATCCATATGAAAATCTGCACAAAAATATTTATAGCAGCTTTATTCATCATTGCCAAAACTTAGAAGCAACCAGGATGTCCTTCAAGAGGTGAATGGATTAAACAAACTGTCATACCTTCAGACAATGGAATTTACTTCAGTGATAAAAAGAAATGAGCTATCAAACCATGGAAACACATGAAGAAACCTTAAATGCATATTGCTAAATCAAAGTATCCAGTCTGAAAAGGCTACATATTGAATGATTCCAGCTATATGACATTTGGAAAAGGCAAAGCTATGGAGACAGTAAAACGATCAGTGGTTGCCAAGGACTCGGTGGGAGGAAGGAAGGGATGAATGGATAGGTGGAGCACAGGCAATTTTTAGGGTGGTAAAATTATTTTGTATGATGCTGTAATGATGGATACATGACATTATACATTTGTCAAAACCTGTAGAAAGTACAACACCAAGAGTGAACCCTAATGTAAATTATGGATATCAGTAACAATGTATTATGATTTATTCATAATTGCTCAAACCTTCATCATTTGCAAGAAATGTACCACACTAATGGAAGATGTTAATAATAGGGAAAGCTGGATGGGGGTGGTGTGAGGTGGTGAATTGGGGGAGTGAATGAGGATGGGAGGGAAAGAGGTTTTCTGGGATCTTTCCACTCAAACTTTGTGTCAACCAAAACCTGCTAAAATGCAAAGTCTAAGCAATTAAAAAAATTATCTAAACTCTTTACTATGATTTACAAAACGCTTATCACAAATAATCTCATTCTTAGATATGGATGACTGAATTATTCTGCATTTACCTAAAGAACTGTGCACAGTTACAATTTTTCCTTTTGAATTGATTGCCAGTACCTCATCTCCCTTATAGGAATTCTCCAGTAGCCACTGAAAGACCTGCATGCTTCATTATCTGCCTGGCTCTCCAACGTTCTCTCAGGGCCCTCTCCACATCACTTTCTGTATTTTAGGCACCTTGTACTTCTTTCAGTACTTCAAATACAGGAGGGTCTGTCCTGCCTTGGAATATTTTGGGATTTTTTTTCTTTCTTTCCTTCACAGAACTAGTTCTTCCTAATCTTCTAGGTCTGGATTTAAATATCACACCAGAGTAAGGTCTTCCCATACGTCTCCATCTAACTTTGAACTCCCCTTAGCCCTATAATCCTACCCCAATTATTTTCTTTAACTGTATGTTGTTACCTTCATAGAACTTATAACAATTTGTGATTACTTGTGTGCTTACATGATTACTGTTGTTCTTCCCCACTAGACTGAGATCCTACAGAGCCTGAAACCACATATGTTTTGTTCATCAGTAATTACCCAGTGCTCTGAGCGTGTCAGGCACTGAGTAGATGGTCAACAAGGGGGCAATTGATGGAGAAGATGGTTCTAAGATCAGATATGGAGTGACTGTCATGAACAACTTTTATTCTTATTAATTTGAAAAACTTAGTAAAATATACAATTTACTAGGAAAACATGAATTTCTAAAAATAATCCGAAAGGCCGTAGAAAATCTGAATATTCATGGAATTGAGAAGATTGTTACCAGGCTAATAGTTTGAGGGTGTTTTTCCCCAATCCTTCAACATAAAAATATAATTCCTATATTATTTAAAATGTTATTGAACTTCAAAAAAGATGAATTGAATCCCAGTTCATTTTGTGAATTACAAAATATAGCTAGTTCATGTAAGAATAAAGATTCAAAAACCCTAAATAAATAATGGCAACTCAAATATAGACTGTATTAAAATAATAATATGCTATGAACGTTTTATTAAGTTTAGAAAAAGACGGATTGATCCCCAGTTCATTTTATGAATTGTGAAAATAGCCAACTCACTTAAGAAAAAAGATTCAGAAACTCTAAATAAATAGCAACTCAAATACTGCATTCTATTAAATACTAATACACTGTGAACATGTTGGCTTTATCACAGATATGCAAAGAAATTTTAAACGCAGAAAATTTATTAAAACAATTCATCATATCAAGAGATCAAAGAAAGTGAAAAAATTATGTGATCATCTCAAATGATGCTTAAAATGCATTTGATAAATTCAACTTCAATGTATAAAGAACACTTTTACAGAGTAGGAATAGAAGGATATATATTTAGCATGATAAAAGCTGTTCTAAACCTGAAGCACATATTTGAACTAAATGTCAAAAATTAAGGGAAGTATAGAGTAATATTTGTGAGCACATTTTACATCTGTAAGTCTCAATTTCCACATCTGTAAAGTGGAGATAAATAATGGAATTTACTTGTGGGGTTGCTGTCATTATTGTATCATATGATATTTGTAAATAGTTTTACACAGTACCTAGAGGATACTAATAGAAATTAAATTTGTGTTTATTTCCCCTCTTCATCATTAAAATATTAAGGGTAGTTTTCATTTTGAATGATAATGTATAGAAGATTAAAGCAACTTACAAGGAAAGGAATACACCAAGACAGCCCAGGAAAGAGGGTGATAATAGATTTTTCATTGTGAGACCTCTGAGAGCAAAGCTAATAAGGAGTGGCCTTGGACCCAGAGGTCCACATTCCCAAGCCCCAACACTGAATGGCCTCATAATAAATCCATGGCCTTGGAAAAGCTGATGCCAGGGGACTAGAAGGAAAAAACTATCATGAAGGTTACTTGGAGAGAGTCCAAGGAATTGAATCTCTCTGGTTTACCTGGCCCCATCTTACGTTGCATGTGCCATGAAGCCTCATCTGACACCTTGAGATATTGCCCGCGTGTCATTCAGTTATGGCTTGGGTAATTTTGTGCTATTTTTATGCTTTAAAATCTCGTACCCCAATTGATTCAGTTCTCTAGGGAAAATGTTTCTGTGATACATCCCAGGATGATGATGAACCCCAAGAGGATCCCTGGATACCTAGCAAGATATAGTTTCCATTCTAAGATTTTTAGTTTCAATGTTGGGCTGGGGATGATGGAGAGTTGACATCCCCGTGACAAATATTATGGGCCTGTTAATAATACAGGTAAGCAAGTTCATTATTACTGTTTAGTTTTGCCTTGGAATTTCCATCCAAGGAAATAATACAAGAAAAAGAAACTATAAAAGTATCGGAAATATAATTATTTTTAAATGGCAGTATTAATTACCTAAAAAAATCTAAAAGAATTGACTGTAAAGCCCTGAGGACTAGTAATAGAAACAGAGTTCAATAAAGGGACCTCTCACAAAATACATATACATAAATTCACATAGTTCTTATAGATCAGCAATAACCATTTAGAAAATATAAAGGGAAAAATGCCACTCAGAATAACAACATAGATTTTAGCTTAAGACAAAATCTGGAAGGTCTATGTAAAAAAAATTCCACAAAACATTTAATGAGACACTTAAGAAGAATTAAACAATTGAAAAGACCTATCTTATCCTCAAATAGGAAGAATCAAGATTTTTAAGATGTCAGAGTTACCCAACTTTATCATAAATTATGTAATACAAATAGTGCAGTGCATTTTTGGCTGTATCTGATGAAAGGATTTTGAAATTATGGATTACAACCAGCTATAACAAAGAAACATTAATCTAGAAAGAATAATATTGTGTTTAATATTTGTACTACCAAATATTAAAATGATCGATAAAGCTACAGTGTGTCAAAAATAATCTATGGAACAAAATAAAAATCTAAAATTAGACCTAAGTGTATGTTAAAAACAGTATAGTAAGCAGAGATTACATGAAAAATGGTGCTGGAAATTTTGGCTAATTAGTAATGAAAACAAAATATCATACCTTATAAAATGAAATAAGATTTAGGTTTTACATGGTTTATATATTTAAGTATAAATTAAGTTATAAATTAATTCTTATCTGAATCAAGAATGTGGAAATCTTTTCTAAACTCAGAACAAATCTTTTTAAAACCATGAAATTAAAGATTGGTGGTTTAGATTCTGTACTATTTGAAGTTTTCTTTGTCAAAACTTACTATAAACAGGGTGTGTATAGAGGAGCTAAAGAAAACCTCACCCCCCTGAGAGACATTAAGCTGGTCAAAATGAGCAAAGACAATCATGTAAAGTCCCTGGAGATGAATCAAAGGGCTTATGACACATTGAGGCACATTTATTCAACAGAGGCTAGAGAATCTTGCGTGACACGAGGGCATGGCATTTGTGCTAGGGACTGCACCTATTGCCTCACAGCCATGTGTTCCAGAAAAGCTGTTCCAGCAGGCTAAATAGTGGAGTGGCAGGTCTCAGCTCTTCTAGCTTTCTTGCGTGGGAGAACTATTCCCAGTGGACTTGGCAGCTGGTAAACATTGGCAGGTCTCCTTTCCAGAGGGGCATGCTGCAGAAGGCCTATGTTGAGTGGGTGGTGGTAGTGCCCATTACTCTACTCCTAATTCTTGCCAGGTACAAAGTAGCTGGTTGGGAAAGTTGGAGAAAAATGTAGTTGTCTAATCCTGCGTTGCTCTGTATTACCAAGTTCTCGGAGGCTGGGCAGCCAAATGTCAGGTTCCACCTTCCCTGACCTCTTGGGCAGAAGAGCTATTCTGATGAGATTTGACTGCTGGTAAAGCTTGCATGTTCCATATTCCCTGACTCTGGGCTGCAGAAGACATGAAGACGATTCACAAAAAGAGATATTTGAAATGGCTAATAAACATACACAAGGCATTCAAGCCTTTTTAGTGCAAAAGAATAGTGAGATTCCATTTTTCATCTGTGAAACTGGCAAAGATTAAAAATATATAATACGCATCGATGGGGAATGGGAAATGTGATCTTCCATTGCAAATACTTGATAAATTTAAAATCTTACACAGTAGCATTCCTAATACTCACATAATTGTTTTGTGGGGAAATTGTTCTTTTTTTTTTAAGTGATGAAAAAATGTTCCCCAACCTTACAGAAATTGTTCTTTTTTTTTAAGTGACGAAAAAGGATTTTTCCTCCTCCTGTGTTATTAAAACAATAGCAACAAATAAATCAAATCATCAGTAAGCACTTTAGATATTGTCAATTACCTTTTTTTAAGTGACTTTTCCATATACATCTTAGATCATAGTAATACCTGTAAATGATATTTAGTCACTGAATGAGTTAGGACAACAGTTGCCTTTATGCTTAGCTTTATTTAGATGTGAATAATCCTGTAACTTATTGCTTCAGGTGGTGATTATCCTTAGCAAAGATTATTAGTTTTAATTGATAACTTAGCTATACTTACAAACATGATACAGATGTACCACCAGTAGTACTAAATGAAAATTCCTCCATGTTGTGAAGAGGAAACAAAATGGTGAAGAAGAGAAATGAATTATTGGGGGTAGGAAATATTCCCAAGTTTTGTTTTCATGAGTTGTAGGAAATATAAATAATTTTGTAATGTAAACACAAATTAAGCAGTGTCTTCTCTTCACTGAATTCTCTTGATCTTTCAGTCAGCCAACCACCCCCACCCCCAATATCCCTAAGTAAATAAGCATAGCATATGTTTCTTAAGGACTTCCTGCCCCCACCAGTGGCTATAGAAGATGAAAACTGATAGTGGGGAGAGATGAACAATCCACATCTTTATCATTGATCTTTTACTCTGGCCTTCAAAGTTGTCACTCAGTAGCTCTAATTACATGACTAAGGGAAGTCTATAGTTTTTTTATAGTTTTTTAGACTAGTTAAATTCTTTTTTTAAAAGATTTTATTTATTTATTTATTTAGAGAGTGTGAGTAGGGGGAGGGGCGGGGGGGATAGAGAGAGAGAATCTCAAGCCGACTCTGCACTGAGCACGGATCCCAATGCAGGGCTGCATCCCACAACCCTGAGACCATGACCTGAGCCAAAATCCAGAGTAGGATGCTTAACTGACTGAGCCACTCAGGTGCCCCTAGACTAGTTAAATTCCTAACAAAAAGTCTCAGCTTGCTTTTTTTAATTTAGCAGTTAGCCAACAGATTAACTAAAATCCTTTGTATTTCATTAAAAAAGTATGATACAAAAAAGATTAATAACCTACTCAGGTATATTTACCACCCAGCCTAAGAAATACATTATTACTAATATTGTTGAAGCTCCATGTATTTCATAGTACCCATATTCCACAATGGTTTTTTCTTCTAATGTTCCATTTGTGTGATTCATTCATATTGATATATGCCACTAGTTCATTTTCACTGCTATGTAGTATTCCATTGTATAAATATAAAGAATCTATAATATTATAATGTCTCAGCTAAGCGAGGTGATAGTCTTAGTCAACCTCTTTGTACAGGTACCCCTAGAGTTTTGGGCCCATTTCTGTGTTCTGTCTTTTAAGATGAACAGTGGTAAACTGGTATATCTAGATAGATGTGGATTCATAGTTCAATGATATTATTGATGAATGTGGAGGAGCTAGGGATTGTTTTGATTGCAATGGTGGGGTGGTGGTAGACAGGGCTATCTTTAGAAATGTGTCTCTAAATGACACCAGTAAGAGGAATGGACCATGCCTGAAGGCAATTCCTTCTCCCCACCAATGTTCAAACATGAATCCACTAGCTGACCTATTAGTTATATAGAAGGGGTTCAGTTCAGTGGTGTTTGTCAAGATAACTTCTATGGTTATATAAGTTTCTTGAGATATTGTATCTTTTTTGGAGACATATCCAACTTAAAAAAATTAATGTTCACTTGATGTGTAAATGATACTTTCTCATATTTTGGAAGTCTTGATGTATATTTTTTCATTTTTGTCCTGTGTGGTCAACAATAAAGAACATAGTTAAATGTTCCCCAACCTTACAGAAATTCGGCTGTAACCTAAATAACCTATTAACTTCATCCTTGTTATGCATTGATCACCAGTACTCACCAGCCAACCTGTTCCAGGCTGCAAAAAGTAGAATTGCAATTTAAATGTGTTACTAAGCTTATATTGCTATAAATAATAGTTTTAGAAACAGAGGAGTAAAGATGGAGACTAAAATCCTTGGGTTAGAGACCACATCTTATTTGCCCTACTATCGATATCTCTTGCTTAGAGTATTGCCTGGAAAAATGAAAGTGCGTAATTAATATTGGTTTAATTTAAAGAACTACTGTTTCTCAATAATCATAGAAACTGTCCATGTCATCAGTGGTAAGGAAGAATCTAGATTCATACTCACATGTTTATTCTCTGTGTACAGAATTTCATGTAGTCAACACTTATTGTGAACTAGGGAGGAGAAGGAAAAAGTATTCGGTGCTGGAAGAAAATAGATTCGGAAGTCAGTGGTTTAGTTTTGAGCACATGATAAACGCATTATAACTACTTCAGAGCTCGACAAAACAACACACATTTGTCTTCCAGAGTGCAGAAGCATTCATGAAATACAGCAAAAAAGGAATGATTGGACTCATTGTGTTAAAAGCCTTTAATTTCCGATTTTTGCCAGCCAATTCCTCTCCACTCCAAAGGATATAATATCGGTAATTTATATTTTGAATTACATATTATTTGAAATGACTTTTGAGTTAATTATTAAGGTCTGCTTTGGTTGGTTTGAAAACCAAGTTTTACCAGCCTTGCCACACTTGGGAATTGTGGCTTTGAAAGAATTTGGACATAAATTACTCTTTTTTGGAGTTCCCTGGCAAATGTCATATATGAAGGCATATATGCATCCCAGACACTAAGACAAGTGTTCTTGATTTCATTATGAGGCAAGAATAGTTCTGTGGAAAGAAAAAATAAATTCCTAATGTGAGTGCAAGTTGCTTTTTTGATGCCACCATGATCCTCATAGCAAGAATGATTTATTATGTTGGATTATATTGTTCAACTCTTTTTTCAAAGAAATAAATCACATGCTTCTATTACTATGATAATATGCAAGCAACTATGACCACTGTTGAATGCTCTTCCAACCACATCTTTTATACTGTGCCAATTAAGCAGAAGGTGTGGAATGTTGGCAGGGGGATTTAAATGTCTCATCTAAAGGTCAACACCTAACAACAGGACAGCATTTATCCTGAACTGGACTGTAGAGTCAGCACTGGGTTTGAGCCCAGTTGCTGTTGGGGGACTTAAATATACAGTCCTCCAAATGAGAGCAGGTGGTGTCAAAGGAGCTATACTGGTGTTCAAGATGTATCCTAAAATAGCTTTAAGCTTCTCCATGACCTCATTTTGCCATGCTGGCTTGCTTACGAGTGTGTTTTTGGGTGGTGTTAATGTTCTAGCGTTAGCCATTATAATTTATGGACTGACATAGTATCGTTAACACTGAGCATGGATTGTACTCAGTAGCCAAAGCATAACCTTTTTTTTTTTTCCCTCTGTGTTTCCTGCAGCTGGCCAGTGTTTTGTAACCAGGGTACCAACTCTGGAGCCAGTTGGTAACTTTAGATGTTTGATTGGGTGTGCAATTGGCATTACAGACATGGTTAACCAAGGATAATATTAGAGTATGTGTGACAGTTTCAAGATTTCATACTGTGAGACAGAACTAGTTTTAGCACAAGATGAAACCAGATAGCTGTATTTATAGTAAGATTTTATTTAATAAAAGTGTTTTAGGCAAGGTGAAATTGACTGTGACGATTTAGCCTTTGAATAGGTGAATGAGCTAGTAATTTTTAAAATTAAATTTTATTTTTTATCAAAGTAAGCCATGTATATAGTGTGTTTATAAAATTAGTAATGTTGTAAGACTTATAATGAAAAATAGCAGATCTTTCCCTTGACCTCTTATTCTTCACCTTAAATCTTGCTTCCAAGGGCAACTACTTTCCATTCTTTTAGACATTTCTCTTGGTATTGCCACCATGTTTCTAAGTAATACAATTATAATTTTAGTTCCTGATTCTTCAGTTTTAGAAATTATAGATTGAGTTTCTATTATGAAAGATGAGTACTTAACTCTCTTAAACTCCTTTGCTCCCAACACACCTACTTCTCCTCCTCTTTGTCACAATTTTTGGTGAAAAAAATCAGATGATTTTCAATGGGGGCAGGAATAGTCATTCTTAAACACTATTCATTAAGAGATTATAATAACCTAGGTTAAGGAGTGTGATGGCCTAATGCTACTGTAGAGACTGATACACAGAACGTAAAGAAACAAGCTGCTTCCTGGACTTGAACGGAACACAGCAATAGCATAAGGACAGGTGCCAACAAAAGGAAACCAGAGCTAGGTGCTGTGCCGGAGAGGGGGCTGGCAGGTCTACAGTCCCTGACCTAAGTGAGCCCACTTTTGTTTTAGTTTTATAATACCTGCTGAACATTAAGTGTTCTGCTCAAAATGGTCCCTGGCCATTTATTTATGACTTAGTCTGGGCCCCTGAGGCAAATTCTCCTCCAGTTACACCAAGCAGGGAGTGGTGAAGTCAGCTATGGACTAGACTTCAGGCAGCCGGTGAAGACTGGCTCGGGCTGGAGCTGTTGCAACCTTGGACAACATTTTGTTATTGCTAACTAAGGAGAGACTGAAGAGTTGAAATTAAATACTGCAAATGCTTACAAGGTTGCAATAATTCAGAGCAGAGGTCAAGGTGGATATATCATTCCACACATTACAAATGGCAAACCCCCACACACAATTTTAAGGTGTATCTTGTATGTGTGTCAAGAAAGTCCTTGAAACAGCCTTATGTAGTCTTTCAGTACCCTCATTAGCACCTAACACAATACCCATCACATGCTAAGAAATAAATAACAGTGGTTTGTTTAAGTCTCAGCTGTTTGGGTACAACTGTGTAAGGTACAGTTTAACTTACTGTAGAAAAGCAGGTATTACTCAGGCCCCATCCTTTTATGAGGGCTCTTGCTTACCAGGTAGGTCCACTGGTGATGCTAGACTCTTGATGATAATTGCCCTTTACTTCATCTGATCAAGTTAACAATATCATTAGGGCTCTTTCACTTGGGACATTATGGTGACAAAATAGAAATGGTTAGTTGAGAATGAGTGAACACACACAGGAGTGAATTATAGATATATGGTTTATGAAATACCTGATTTTAGCAAATATGTACTGTACAAGAAGCTACAAATAATATGCAAAGTGGCTTGGTTATTTAATTCATCGCTACTCTTAAGGAAAAACTAGATTACATTAAGAGAAATACCTTCCTTTAATCTGTTTAGATTTTTTCTTCTTTATCCTTTTCTTATATTATTTGTTATTTTTGGTTTATGTCCTGTATTGGTCTACATCTTGCATTTATTTATAATTATAAAAGTTTAGATATAAAGCACTGATCATTATAATCTACTTGTCTTTAGGTGGATATTTTATTTAGTAATTTAAAAAAATTAAATGTTCAGTTGAAACACTAGAAAACCAAGAAGAGCCAGATGATCAAACAAAAAACCCATAATCTTCCTGCCCTGGAAAAAGTTCTTTTAACACATTGCTGTATGTACTTTCCTTTCTGTGTATGTGCAGGTATTTATTTGTGTGTGTGGATTAAAAGTTGAAATCATACTATTTTGTAACTTGCTTTCTTTTACTTAGAATTTTCCCATATCAAAACTCTTCTTTAGTAATATTACTGGTAGTGGTTGCATTGTGATTATTTGTATGAATATGCAATAATTTGAAATAATAAATCCATACTACTGAGACTTTAGCATGTTTCTAATTATTTTTGGTCATTGCATCTATAGATTTTGCTATCCTTGTTCCTTTGTATTATTGCACAGCCTTGGGCAAAACTGGAAATGACGAGGTTTGCCATTCTCTAATGTAAAGACTGCAAAATAGGCTATGATTCCTAGGTACCCTGGCATGCCTGCCCTGCCCCTTCTCTTTCCCTCCTCTTGCTCTCGCCTTGCTCTCTCACTCCCTCTCTTACCATAAGGTGGTGGGAGGGCTATAAAATCTCCCAGGATTCACTTGGAAAGAATAAAACTTCCTTTTTGGGTTCAGCTAAGAGGCTCCTGTCTGCACAGCTATTGTTAGCTTTTGCATCATAACAATTCAAGGTACCCATTTGGGATTTGATGTTGTAACCATTTCAAGCCCAGGCAGAATATTGTTTGCATACTTATAAAACTAGCCTCCATGGGCTACAACCACTCCTTATCAACAGTGGTTTATAGTGAAAGTACAAGATGAAGCCTGCAAGATTCCTGGGCTGGTGGATGCTGTGGAAGCAGGACAGTGTGGTGGACAATCGGCCTGCCAGGACCTGGATCTTTGCAAGCTAATGACTGCTTCTCAGCCTCTATTTTGTCATCTGTAAAATGAGTATAATCATACCCAGTATTAAGGTTTTATTGAGATTGAAATTGAAAATACTTTTATTGCAAATTTAGCACAAAGTATAGTGCAAAAGTATTAATCATGCACAAAGTATTAACGGTAACATCATATTGTTCTGGTGACACTGCAGATGGCAAGAGGTACGCTGATGCTGTGCTGAGGAGCGCAGCCAGATGGACAAAGCCAGATGGAAAAGGACCCTTAAAACAGATCTTCCATAGGCTTTATTGGCCTACCCCACTTCATACAGTTTGGAAAAAGCAACCTTTTTTTATTCTAGTATTTTCTCTGTCCTGAGAACCAATATGATACTGATGGAAAAAAAAAAAATCTCTAACAACCTGAAAACTGAATGCTCTGAGAGGCCAACCTTTGTCAGAGCTTTTCCACTAGGTTAGTGTTCTTCTGTTCTACTTCCCACTGTCCCCCAGCCCCCCCACCAGCTTCAGTTTTACTTTGTTATTCACAATAAAGGCTTTGTTCACAAACAAAGCAGATACGAGCTTGGTCTTATTTGTTTAACCCTCACTTAAAGTTATTGCCCTTTGTAACCCAGGGCATTTCTGGTATTTGAACAGGAAAAGTTCCGAGCAAACGAGTCAAACAGCACATTGTCTTAAAATGGATCCTTTGTTACAATGAGCGAGCTAACCAGTACAGAGTAGCAGTATAACTGGGGTTATATCCCTGACCAAGGTCCCCACACTTAATTACTCAGAAGTGTCATCAGCAAATGTTGTAAATGAAGATACTCTCATTATAAATCTAAGTAGTAATTTCAAGTGGTAAAATGTTTCAAGTCTCATAAAAGGAGCATAAATATACCTTACGCATTGATTATTCAGGGGACCTTTATAAACTACAAAGTGTACATATAGCACATAAAGTAACCAACTATGTCATAAATTTGGCCTAACTCAAATTAATATGCTTGCTATGACAAATATTAACCTTTAAGTCACAACTTTAAATTTATTTGGAGGCGTTATTTGATTGACCAAAATAGTTTTTTAAAAGCTATCAAAGGAAGTTTGATAGCTTTTAAAATAAATAAATTTTTGATCTAGCAAGTGGAAGCATTTGGAATCATTTCATTGACCTTGTAAGCCTGCTCTCAAATTTGAGGTGTTGATTTGTTTTTGTTTTTTTAAAGAGCCATTGAGGTATCTAAATATTTCAAGGGCTCTCCAAGGATTTTCACTGTGAGAGTTTGAAGAGCCACAGACTCTTAAATCTGGCCCTTCTGTTTATCTTTTTTCCCTCTTCTCAGCAACTATAAGGGCTGAATGGAATAAGAAAAGAAGTCACAGAAAGGCCGCTGAAGCAATAGGGAATACAGGATTGGGGAAAGGCCATCATACCTCTTTGCCTTTGAGGTGGGAAGTATTTATTGGCTGATGTATGCATATAGATATATAACCAAATGAAACTTGAAGGCTAAGATACACATACATACGTACATACGTACATACATACGATATATCCCATGGCATGTTATTTGTATATGTGTGTATGTATATGTTTCACATACACACATGTAAATATGACACATTATGTGATGTGTGTGTGTGTGTGTGTGTGTTGTGTGTTATATACACATATATGTATCTCGCAACCTCAGAGTTTCGGATCTTTTCAGATCCCATCTAGCGGAGTTGCTGTCTTTTGCAGATTTAATTGTCTGGCTTGGCACTGTGTTGCAGAAACTTTATAAACAGATGTCACTGAAAAGTAAAGAAAGTATTACAGACAGACTAGTTAATAATCCCTATTCTATCACCCACTAACTCTGTGAACTTGAGGATATTATTAACCTATTAGGCATGAATTTCTTCATCTATGAAACATAATTCATAATACCAACTCTTTAAGGTTGGAGTGAGAATTACATGAGATAATACATTAGCAGATAGCACAGAAACTGGTCATGATAGACAAGTGCTCAAAAAGGGCAATTGTTACAATTATTTTTTCTATTATGAGTAAGTCCACTACTAATAATAGTGGAATTTATCATGCAGAGTATTGACTAAAAGGGACTCATTTTATTATAAGTATTTACTTATGTTACCCAAGTTCCTTGATATTGTGCATGCAGCATTATTACTGTTTATTTATAAATATATTTCTAATCTGGGTCCTGATTAGAATTTTTTTCCTAGGCAATTATTATTATTATTATTTTTTTTTTTTTTGAAAGAGGGAGAGAGCATGCATGTGCGGTAGGGGGGCAGAGGGAGAGGGAGAGAGAGAACCTGGGTGTGGAGCCAAATGTGGGACTCGATCTCACAATCCTGAGATGATGACCTGAGCTGAAGTCAAGAGTTGGACACTTCACTGACTGAGCCCCCCAGGTGCCCACCTTAGGCAATTATTTTAATCCACATTGGAAAAGATAAGCAAAGTCAATGTGGATGAGAAGAGAGGAGTTAAGACAATTAAAGCCTAAGCTTTAGGGAAAGGCCAGGAAGATTTGAGTAAATAACTAAGTAAATAAAGACTTTCCAGAGGTTGCCCAAGGAGGGTCTGTGAAGAATTGTAGTCTCACTTGTTCTGGTGTTTATTAAAACACCACAAAATCCATATTCCCACTTTGATCTTGACTCAAGACATGACATTGGCACCAAATTAATCAAGCAGCTGTTTTTGTCCACTTGGGTGCATCTTGCAGGCAGTTGAAAAGGTGGAAGAGGAAAGATTTGATGACACATCTCTTTTGAAAGTGTAGTATCAGCTAGATGTTGGAAAGAAAATACAATATACACCCTGCCATTACCAGTCAGTGTCCATCTAATTACAAAAGCTTCAGAAACCTGGAATTCTATTTGACTTCAAACATGTTAAAGGCTCAAGTCATTCAACCTGGTATAATATTTTCTGAGGATTTGGTCAGATCATTTTCTTGTGTCAAATATTTAATTGAACCAGTTGTGGGTAATGAGGTCTGCTCTTTGACAACTCACAAGTAGTTTTCACACTGACTTATCCTTAATCATAAGTTGTATGTCATCTTTGGCCTTCTGCACAGGCAGATGGGAAATTAGTGGGACAGTCCATGAAAATACTGGCCCACAAAAAAGTCTTGACTGTTTCAACAGCGGCTGCTTTCCAGAAACACTTCACTGAGGTCCCCGTGTCAATGTAAATATTAGAAGACTTGGAAGAGTTTGCAATCTTTTCGCCTATGGTTAAATTATTATTTTAACCCTTCCTTTTCCTGAGTACAACTGATGGACAATTTTAGTTCATTTAGTTTGTTTTCTTAAAGATATTTCCACTTAACTGGAAAAGCAAATTAATATAGAACACAACATAAGTCAATGACAACAAAAACCACTGGATAATCCATTGGCCTAGTTTGTTGAGGTGTGGCTTTATTAATTATTTTTTTCTCAGAAAAAAACTCAGCACCATTCCCTGGGTATAGAGTTCTGTAAAAGTCCTAGGCTTGCTGTGAGTAGGCATTTTCTTTTACAGAGGAAAGGAGATTACAGGAAAGAATACCAGTTGGAGAAAAAGAATAGTTGGAGAAAATCTTATAAAAGAATTTGCATATGAATAATCCCCAAGGATGGCGGTTAGGTATAAGAGTATTGCAACCTCTCCAAAATGGGAATGAATCCAAAAAAGGAAAGTATAATTTTTATAAATTGTGTTTGAGAGAAACTAAAATAGGAAAGGAAAGATGAAGAATCTGATTCCTTTATAAATGTTAGATGGTTGGATAGTAAACACATCAATAGCAATTCTGTGTTTTGTGTTTCTTCAGTCATACATAGTGCTGTTCTGGATGCCTAGTGTTTCTCTCTCGATGCCGTCAGTCCCAGTTCAAACCTTTATATCTCAGATTGCTCATCGCACATTGGCTATGTATTAAAAGTGCCTTATGTCACACACTCCATGCAATTTAGAGAAAGATTTTCATCATGGAACAAACTTGAAAAAAACAAAATATTTCTATGAAAAGCAATTTGCTTTGCTAGGCTTTACCTGTATTCCCAGTACAATTACTGTAGATTATATGAGTTTGAAAATGAGCTTTCTTCCTTACAACCCACTCTCTGTTTGATTCTCTTGTGAAGTCATAATCCTCTGTTTGCACAGTAAGCCTGTTGCCATGGAGATTAATGTGATGTTACAAATTTGCTATTATTTATGACTTCATTGTATGATGGATCCGAATTAAGAAATTAATCTCTGATTTCTTCACAAATATTTGGTGAGTCATACGAGAACCAGTGAAGGCATTTCAGCTTTCATTTCTTAATTGAGAGATGGAAGTGCTTTCCCTGGTAAAAAATACAAATATCTAAGAAATAATAATTGCAAAAAATGTTAAAATAAATACTTCTGAAGAGAAGTTGAAACATGTGAAACACTAGGATAAAATTTATATACTATTTACAAAATATCTGCTGAGAGCTACAAGGTAAGCTCCTTGAGAAACCTGGCTTGTCAGTGTCATTCTCTCAACAAGTCTCTCCTTGGTGCTGCCATGTTTACTTTCTCAGCACAGAAAAGCTAAACAGTGAGCACTCTGGTGCATAAGCCCCTCAACCATTGCAATATTGAATTCTGATCTTTAATAAACCAACATTGATTTACTTCACTGCTTCTGTTTGCTTAGTTAAGCTCCATTGGCATAGGAAAAGGCACACATAATTTAATCAAATTGCTTTTTTTTCATTTGATTTTTTATTAGTGCACAAAGCAGGCTCTAAGCATTCAGAATTTATTTTTACCACTAAAATATCTTTCTTCTCTCTTGGAGGAAAAGTTTGAAATTACAGTTAATTTCATCCCTCACTTTCAATATGTACAAAAACAAAACAAAGACAAAATACAACCATTGGCGTTATTTTTTGGGGGTATTAAATTTATTTTCTTTCTTGACATCAGTGTTTATTTGAAGGATCAGTATAACATCTAAACAGTATTGAGCTTTGAGATTTCCAGATTTCAGATGCGAATAAACAAACTCAGTATCTTCAACATTTTAAATTAGGCAACATTTTCTTTTGTTACAAATGAATTTTTCCTGATCATCTAAGTTAGCCAATTAATAGATGAAAAAAACAGACTTGGAAGGGTGACTGATTTGTCAAAGGTCAGGAGGCTGATTGATTGACATTTTGGGGGTAAACCCAGGGATGCTGAGATTTCAATTCTAGATTATCAATGCCACTTGAAAACTACTCTTATTTCTCCTCTTGAGTTTACTGCATATTAGAGAGTTAGAGCTCCTTTTAATAAATGTAAAGGTTAATCATACTTTTCATATCTAACTTGTTTTTTAGATGTTTGGGTATTTAGAGTTTCCAAATGAAGGTCCTAGTTATTTCTGTGGGAAGGAAGTCAGTGAATTATTTTGGAGTGTGAGTGGGATTCATGAAATAGCTTGTGATATTGCACTTCTAGAGGTCTAGAAGCACACAGACTTGCCAGTGTTACTGGAGAATGACAAGGTTGAAAAGCTGTGAACTTTGTTTTTCCTCACCATACACTTATTTCTTCTGACTCCCTAGTGCAACGTTTAAAAATATAGGAGTATTACTTTATGAAATTAGTCTAAGTACTATTACAAATTTTTACGTATACGGTTTTTTGTACAATACTGAACTAGAAATATTTCTCCATTAATGGAATATATTATTTTCTTATCTCCCAAAATTTGAAGAGTGGGGAGGAATTTTTCTGTCTTCCATTTCATGCACGTAAGGAAACATATCTCCTTACTATGAGGAGAACCAAGCTTGAGTGGAGGAAAGGCAGCCTTTGTGGCAGAATGGAGGGACAGAATCTGTCTGGGACCCTGATGAATGTTTTGAAGTGCTGACCTACTTTTGTAAAACCTACTCTTTTCTATAGGGTAGTAAAAGTGCTCAGTACTGTACTGGGCCAGTTTCTGTACCTCCCAGATCTGCTCAGCCCTGTCTGCCTCTGGACTCAACCAGTGCCCTGATTCTTGGCCAGAGTAAGGGCCAAGCTGTGGCAAGGATTCTGTTGTTTTCCATGCCTGGAACTCCAGTGTGCAGGTTCAACCCAACTGGACCCGCTAAACAGCTCTGGCTTTCCACCCATGTCGGTGCCTGGAGGGACTACTAACACAACCCACGTAAGGAAGGTGTTAGACAAAAGATGAAAAGGAGCTGAAGATCACTGTAGACTATTTAGAGATGTGGTCCCCAATCTGTGGACTATTTGATGATATAGTGGCTCCATGTAGCAAACATCCTGCATGATTAACCAAACTGGTTGTGTTTTTATAAGGCTGTGGTCAGCTGGGTAATGTACTACCTTGTAATGATTGTCCTCCTTCTGTGCTTCATTCCATTTTCCCCTTACTCTTGCTTCCCTGGGATAATACTCCTAACCCCCCCAAAAGTTAAACAAGTAAACTTGCCTTTGGTTCTATCTTCTAGGAAACCCAGGCTAAAGATTTCTTTAGAGCCCTGATATCAAGAGAGGCCATAGAAAGAAGACCCTCAGGATGTTAGATTGCCTGACTAGCAGAGAGTAATAGGGACCTGCTATTTACTGCTGATGTGGGGAGTGGCAATCATCTCTGGTGTGCATGACCTCACAATTACTAAAGTTTCCATTGGTGATGAATTAAGATGAGGTGCAGATAAAGGCAAGTCACTGGAAATGAAATGGCTACTGCACTTGATTAGAATAACAGAAAAATAATATAAGAATTGTGGCATGAGGTAGATGCTTTTAATGGGATTGGAGGGTTTGCAAAAAGAACATGATATATATATATATATGTATATATATATATAGATGAAATAATTATTTACATAAGGTATACTGTGAATATCAGAAGACTTCTATAGCAGCCCTAAAGAAAACTAAAAAACAAAACAAAACAAAAAAAATCAAGCTTAGGATCTGATTATAAATGTGACACACAGCTGCAAAGGAAACAAGATAAGCATCTGTCACATCTTCCATGTCAAAGTCAGAGTTCTGAACAGGAAAGGGTAAGACAATGAGATTAAAATTTAAGTGGATAAGCTGAAGAAACTTGAACCCTTACAATCCCCTGACTCTCACTGGCCATCAGAAAAAGTCCCCTTTCTCTTTCCAGAGGAGAATGGCCTCACAGTGTCTGTAGGATGCAATGTTTTTACATAAAACAGTTATCTAGCAAGATGATGTATGTTCTCACTCTCCATCACTACTGCCCCCATTTAGGCAGATAAACAAAATCATGTCTATAGCTGATATATACAAGGAGGGATTGAGGGTGAGGGATGGGGAAGTGGATCCCAGTGAATTCTCTATACCCACTGAAACTCTGGCTTCCCATCCCAAAAGCTCTCAGAGGAGGAAATAACACAATCTAGAAATGAGAGAGACTTAATTCACCATGGACTAAACTTTAACCAATGAGAGATAGGAAATGGTAAACAAATTTCTGGCTCATTCTCCCCTGGGTGGATTTCTTAAGATGCTGTGGTTTCATATGGCAAATATCCTGTGCAACTGAACAAACCAGCTGTGTTTTCTTGAAAAGTTGTGGTCATCTGGGTGTTACACCTGTAGGGGTAGAAGAAATAACATAAAAGTTGGATGGGGAAAATTCATTGTCATGAGATTCACCTTTGACTTGGAATTCGATGTTCTGCAAGGATACCTGGAGCTGGCTGTGATAATTTGTTGGGATGTTTCTTTGAATCTTGTAAGTAAGATGGTTCCTGAATCTTATAATGGCTACCCATTAAACAGAGTTAACATTCTGGAACTTTCTTGGCATGATATGAAGAAAAGAATCAGAAAACTCAGAAAAATGAGAATGATTTCTGTATTATTGTGTAGTATCTGAGAATCCATCACATTATTGTGTACCCTGGAGATGGGGCAGGGGACACTATCTTCACTTAGGCAATAAAGAATGTACTTGGATGGAGGGTACCAGAATTTTGAGACATCTAGTGATGGTTGTCCTCTGCAGGCTAGGCATATTGGTTGGAGAATGCTGCCATAGCCCTGGGCTCCCTAATATCAATGGAAGTGATAAGATTCTAAAACAAAATAGTTCAAGTGGCAATCCTTTACTGTCAGATGTAGAGAATATGTATTTACCGTAATGGACAGCAAAAGCAGAGTGACAGTCACGGTGCCTTCACCCACAAGAAGTCTATGGTAATGAGTAATAGATCATGGTGGTGTCCTTGGGGTAAGACACATGGATAGTGACTAGAATATTGCACATTTTTTATAATAATAGTAATAATAATAATCCTGAAATTGTTGAGTACAAGGCCGACACCCATCACCACAATGGAAAATTGTGGCTCTTTATTCCATTTCCAGATCTATATTAATTCTCTGACTCACAACTCATTGACTGAAGGGAAAAGTGGGTTTCTTTTAACAAGACTCTACAGGGGTACCTGGGTGGTTCAGTCGTTAAGCGTCTTCCTTCAGCTCAGGTCATGATCCCAGGGTCCTGGGATTGAGCCCTGCATCAGCCTCCCTGCTCGGTGGGAAGCCTGCTTCTCCCTCTCCCACAACCCCCGGCTTGTTTTCCCTCTCTTGCTGTGTCTCTCTCAGTCAAATAAATAAATAAAACCTTTAAAAAATGAATAAAAGGACTACAATTTTGCCAAAAGTATATATGGAAAAACATTTCTTTGATTATTCCCCAAAAGTACTTGTCCCTGGGGAAAGAGGATACTAAACCTCTAGTGGATTCTCAAGTATGAGGTTTGTGTGGACACTGATACCAGGATACCTGAAATGTTATTATGGTCTGATTATGGTCAAGACTTACAGAAACCACATGATAAATGGCATTATATGGATCCAGTGGGTGTAAGGATCCATTCTATGATTATTTCCTCAGCCCAAGAGGGCATAATTGTATATACTATACGTAGAAACTGGCAGAACCCTAACATTGGTTTCCTGATCTATAAAGTAAGACCCATTATGATAGAAAGCATCGAGGAAGCCCCTAAAATTGTCCTAACACCTGCCACACAGCCATGATAATAAATCATAAATAATACTGCCTTTGGAATGAATTGTGGAAATTAGTACCACTATCAAAGGTGTGAAGGATGTAGCAGTGGTGCTCCTTGTTTTGTTTCCTTCCTGAACTCTACAAAAAGCAGGTGGCTCATGACAACAGATAAGGGACTACCATAAACTTAACCAGGTGGTACCCTAATTGAAGCTGCTTTGCTAAATGTGGTGTCTTCTGAAACAGATCAGCATTGACTCTATTATTTAGTATGTGGCTGTTGATTTGGTGACTACTTTGTCCTGAATTGCAATCAATAGGAAGAATAACATAAGTTCATCTTTATATAGTAAGGACAGTGGTACACTGGCACTCTTTGTCTTTGGGGCTCTACTAACTCCCCTGCTTTCTGTGATAAGGGGCTTTGATCATTTATCAGTCAGGGTTCCATTCATGAGACAGAAACCATAGCAATTACTTAAAAGTTTTATTAACATAGAGAATTGTTAACCTGGTATAAGAGAACTGAAAAGGCAAAAAAGGAACAAAAAGACAAAAATAAAAAAAAAATAGTAACTACAGGAAGCTTTTATCCCTCCTAGGGTTGGGTGTAAAAGGGAAAATATTGGAATTACTAAAATCTAGAGGCTTGAATGAGTGGCCTTGTAAAGGTGGGACTCAGTTCCTGTGGAGGGTCCTGCTTGGCTGGTATAAGTGCTGTATGAGCTCAGTGGATGGACCCTGTGGAGCTGGGATTTAGACCCACGAGGAAGGGGCCCCAGCTGATGTACTGTTAACTCTGAAAGGGCATGATAAACCTGGTTCTACTTGTGTGGAAAAACTGTAAAGTGGAACGAGTTCCTGCTACTGGAATCAACTAGGAACAAGATGAACCATAGGCTTAGGAAGAACAATGTTCTGAGAATGTCAACCAGCCTCTCTCCTTGGCACCCTTGTGGTTACACAGTAAGATCACCTACAGAGGAAACATGGTGTCAGAGATGGAGGTTATTATTCATGGATCCAGTAGCATGGGCTCTTTTCCACCAAAGATGCTCTAGCTGCTGCCACTGCTGATGGCCAAACCGACAGCAAAAGAAATACTACTCTGTGGGTATAGTGCTTTGAAATACCTGCATTGTACAGAGTTGTCTTCTATTAAGATATCTCTTATTTTGAGCTGGTCCTAGGCTTTGCCTTCTTTTCCCAGAGCTCTACTTAGTCATTCCTTGCTGTTTCCCTCTTTCTGGCTGCCTCTTCCTTCCTTCTTTCTTTGCTTCCTTCCTTTCTTTCTGGTGCATTTTTCACTATATCTTTATTTTCAACTTTCCTATCCCTTTTATAAAACTCATATATTTGGATCTTGGTAGTAGGTTTTACAATCACTCTTTACACTGGTTGTATATTTTGTCTTCTAGTCCTGTTAACAGTTATAGTTGATACATGAATTAGAGAACGTTTCAATGTAAGTCTCAGAATGTGTTAGGGACAATTAAAATGCAAAAATTATTAGTATTCATTGGGAAGGAGTTCCTAGAAAGTGAATATCAGCAAAGGATCCATGAGCCAGAGGCAACAGTAAAGCACAGTAAAGCAGTTGATTAGTTACAGTTATTTCCTTCCAGTTTGTGTATCATAAATTCATTTTCTTTATAATATTGCTGGATGAACAGAAGTTATTAATTTTAATATAGTTAATTTTATAAATTTCTTTCCTTTATGGTTTGTTCAATCTGTGTTCTATTTAACAAAATCATCACCCTGAGTTTCTAAAGATATACTTCTTTGGTTTTCTGAAAAGATTTATAGTTTTATCTTTCACATTTAATTATTTAATCCACTTAGAATTTATTTTAATTTTAATTTAAGCCAAGGATCTGATTAATTTTTTTCCCATAGATAACCAGTGTTTTAGTGACATTTATTGAATAGTTCCTCTTTTCTCCCAATTATTTACAATACTAGCTCTTTTCTGGAATATCTGGTCTTTTCCATTGATCTGTTTGATTAATCTTGAACTAATAGCAAATGTTTAATTTTTATTTTATTATAATTTATTATATTATTATACATTTATTATAATTATTATAATTTATTATAATTCTAGATACCTGGGGAGTGCTAGTCCTTTCACCATGTTTTCTTCTTCAGTAATATTTCTAAAAGTTCTCTCTTTAACAAATCAACTGAGTCATTTTATAGACTACTTACTTATATGTCATTCTTATCTCTTATTTCTTTAAATGTATTGAACATACTTGGTTTTATAGTATAAGCCTGATATTTTCCATTTCTAAAGGCTTGTTCTTTCTGCTGGCTTTCTCTTTTTGTGCCTTCCTTCCTTGTGTGTTTGAGATATTTTGACTTTGAGCTCCTGTTCAATGGAACTCCATTTACATTAATTCTAGGAAGTATTTTTGAAGGTATGTTCAATCCAGAGGACTTGCTTCTGCCAGATGCCCAGGTAGACCAGTAATTCAGGACAAAATTAATATAAATCTTGGCCTACGGTCTTGGGAATTATCCTGAAATATCGCTGACTCATGATTATGAATTCTCAAAGGAGATATTTACTCCATCCAGTGCCAAGGTTGAGAATGGAATTTTTTCTTGACTTTTTCTCAGGGTCTTATTTATTTCTGGCCCACTGCTATACCATGAGTATAGCCCTTTGAGAGAATTACTTTATGTAGATGTGTCTTAATAGAACTCCCATTTTGAATTGGTCCTACCATTTGTCTCCTATTCCTAGCACTCTATTTAATTATCAAAACAGAAGCTCAGTGTGCCCAGGGTTGGGTACATGTCCTCAGGGTGAAAATTGGTTTGATTTTTTTGTCTTTCCAGATTCTAATTTTACTTCATTATTGACCTTTGAAGTTTCTCTGACTTCCTTGACAACTCAGTAATTAAAAATGTCTTTCCTTCCTTCCTTTTTGCTTTCTGTATTTTTCCTAGCATTTTTGTTGTTTTCACATCAGAGGGTCTAGTCTACCATGTTTCAAAATCAAAATCTTTACAAGACCCAAGTTTTAAGAGATGTGAAAGGATAACTTCAAGGTTACAGACATACACATCATCAGCTCTGCCACTTACTATCCCAGTGGTCTGACCATTTGATCCAGTCTTAGGCCAATCCCATGTCTGTTTCTATAACATATTCTTCCCTCTCAGGGTTGTTGTGAAACTTAAATGAGATTATGGAGGTTGAGTCACTAACTACTGGCCTGCTTGACAAATTCTGGGCTTTCATAAATTATTGTAAAACTAAGTATGGTTAATTCTATACCTTCCCAAATCCATGTCTTTAACAATTCTTCTATGAATCACACATATATAAAGAGATAATCAAGTAAAATATGTAATGGCTTGTAAAATAATATGAGGATGTTGAAAATAATAGTTTCTCTTAAAAATGTTGGTGGTTAAACTGGATCACTGGAAATAAACATAAATCTCCGCAATAAACACACATTTAAGATAAGCTATGTAATTGAGGATAGATCCTCTTGCTAAGAAAACTCTGGAAATAGAGGAGCACTTGCCTTCTGTTTAAAAATGTACAAATTTTCTAAATCTTACCCAGAGCTCTGTGATGAGATGTTAGCAGAAACTAACAGCATCAGCTATAGATTTTCCATCCAAAAACTTGGTTACTTTTATAAATTCTCACTAGTGTGCCATCTGTGTAGAAGACTGAGCGTAAGTTCAGTGTACTCTGATATTTTTAGCCTCCAGATTGTTTTTAAAAATATTTATTTACTTACTAGCTTACTAAATTCTCTATTTTTTCCTCTTTTTGGAATTAAGAACATTTTAATGATATCTGATTAATTCTAGAGCAGATACTATGTTGGGAATTGCAAAATATACATTTCAGAAAAACTTGTTTTGATTTCCTGGTTGTGGCAGAAAGTTCAATAGTATCTTGACACAAAATAATTACACATGCACATAGAATACAAATTAAAACATATGCAATTATCTAGAAAAAAATTAGGTCATTGTGGGTTTCTTTAGATTCATATTGCTAGCCCTAGAGAAAGTTAGAATTTGACTCACCATAATTTTAACATAATTTTATTTTTTAGAAGATTTTATTTTTAAATAATCTCTACAGCCAATATGGGGCTCAAACTTACAACCCTGAGTTGCATGCTCCATTGACGAACCAGCCAGGCGCCCTACATGTTTATCTTCTAACAATATTCAGAATAAGCCTTAGTTTACAAAGATGTTCCTACCTAACTTTGTTAATTCCTGTATTCACAATGTATTAGAATCGTTTTTATCAGTTTGATTTTCCACCTAGAAAGTGATGTTGTGCGTTCAGAGTACTCTTATGAATAACTCTTTTGCATTTCAAGAAATACACTTATTTTTCAGAATGCCATTATCTTCTATTGTATGGTGGTCCCCAAATGCACAAAACTGTATTATTTTTGGCAATGCCAATAAATGCCAAGACAGTCTCATATATTATTAGTTTTTCTTTTTTCTTTCTTTTAAAGACTTTATTTATTTGACAGAGAGAGACAGTGAGAGAGGGAACACAAGCAGGGGGAGTGGGAGAAGGAGAAGCAGGCTTCCCGCTGAGCAGGGAGCCCGATGCAGGGCTTGATCCCAGGACCCTGGGATCATGACCTGAGCCAAAGGCAGACGCTTAACCGATGGAGCCACCCAGGTGCCCCAGTTTTCTTTTTTCTACCAAGTAAAAACTCAAGTTAAAGAGCAACTGTTTATTGAGGCATGGTGCTACATAGAAATAATAACCATAAATATAAATGTTAGAACTTGACAAAGTGATCTCTATATTATTTTAGTTAAAACAACTGCCATATCACAGATGATAAAACTAAAGCACACTGAAGTTATGTAATATATTTAAGATCATATGGCTTATAAGTAGCAGAGCCAAAGTGTACCCTCAGATAGTCTACTCCTAGGCCCAACCTCCTAACTTCTCCAGTCTATGTTCTTCCATATATATTTATTTAAAAAGGATTCTTATTTCTAATTTATACAAAAGGAGCTAACCTAAGAGAAGTGAAGTGACTTATCTAAGGCTATTGAGCATGCAGAGCCCTGGCTTGAACTGCAGGCTCCTTCCTTCCATAGTGTCAGGGCCTCCTTCATCAAGTGGTGAAATAAATAAGAACTTAATACTCAAGTCTCAGTTTATGATATGTTAGTTTGGTCTTAAAAATATTCTGTAGTGAATTGTAAAAAACTAAATACCATTTTCCTGGCATTTGGAATGAGATTTGTGTGTGTGTATGTGTGTGTGTCTGAGGTTTTAACTGTGATGTTAACAGTTTTCTCCTGAATGATACTATGCCTCTTTTCCAAGTGTGGAAGTTATCAGCTGCTAGCCCTTCAGATGTAAACTTTTACGTATAAACACTGCCCAGCTTTCCATTTTGGGTTGATTAAAGTTAGCTGCTTCAGGCTGTGTGATACCTCTGAAGCTTCAAATATCAGCCTGATCATAAATGTAACAAAAGAGACCATTGTGAAGGTTCAAGTATGAGTGTTTGTTTGGCATTATTCAAGGAAGAGCTCCAAAGTGATTACTCCTCCTGAGAGTTCCAGAGTGACCGATTCCTTCTAATATTCTTTTATGACTTGATTTCATTTCTCTAGAACAGGTCACAAAAGAGAAATCTAAAGGGCATTGCCTAATCTTTGAAAAACTTCTGTCTTTACTAAGATTTATTTGGTGAAATGCTAACATTCGAAGGTCATTTGTGGGAATTGTACATAAAGCCTGATGTTTAAGAATGGGAGGTAAGGAATTAGTGGTTACCACTTTTGTGATTCTGGAACAAGTAGTAGAATCTTTCAAAGTCTTGTTTTCCTTATCTATTCAACACTTGTCTAGAATACCTGTTTTTCCTATACATGAAAGCTGTTGAAGGTGTTGCATGATAAGTTAATATATATGGAAGCATTTCATAAATGATTAAATGCTACATAAATAACAAAAGAGGGTATACCAACAACTGTAGTACGAGTTTGGTACTATGAATTTTGGAGTGATTTATTTATTTTAATCCTTAAATAGGTATTTCTGTATCATTCTTTAAGCTGAAGAGAAGCAAAAGAAAGACATTAGAACAGGAAACTCACATAGAATGAGAAATGCATTGTATTTCAAGTAAAAGTCTGCCATATTCAAGTTAATTATGGGTCTCCTATTCAATTATTTATTTTAGAAAAAATGAGGAAGGAAGACTTAGAACAACAATCTGTGATGTTTCCCTCAAAAAAGACATTTTGGTGACTTATATTTAATTTATTTAATTGTCATTTATACAAACAGCGAAGTACTATTTCAAAAGATAACTGCAATCTTCAGCTGAACTTGGCCTAATGTGTCCTCTTGTTTTGGCTAGAGGGTGACCATAATCTTTATTTTTAATAATGAATTATAAACACTATCCTTTTACTGCAAATGTAAAAATTTTGGTGTTTTAAGTGTGCCCTATTTTTCCATAAACATCTGATCTATAGATGAAAGTAAAAAAAAAAAAAATTTCAAGAAACTAAAATGTTAGATTCCCCTACAAACTACCTGACACAAGGGCCTTGCTATACATCATAGAATTGCTGTTGAATCTGCTGTCTTCCTCTCATGAGAAGTGCACTGATGGGAAATTCAGATAAAATTAAAACTCTGTTTCTCGAAGGACAAGATGCTAGAAATGCCATGGGAATTATTTAATTAGGATTAATAGACACAGATATTGCCATCACATTGGAATGGGCACAAATCTGGAGGAATTTTCTCTCTTCAAGTGCAAGACTGTCTCTGGGCATTATAAGGGGCTTTGGCATAATTCTTCAATCAAAATTCATTCTAACAAATGAATAAACAGAACAAAACAGAAAGAGGCTCATAGATAGAGAGAAAAATCTGGTGGTTGCCAGAGGTGGGGGATGGGAGGATGGGCAAAATAGGGGAAGGGGATTAAAAGGTACAAACTTCCAGTTATAAAACAAACAAATCAAAGGGGTATAATGTACAGCATAGAGAACATAGTTAATAATATTGTAACAGTTTTGTATGGTGACAGATGGTAGCTAGATTTATCATGGTGATCACTTCATAATGTATGTAAATGTTGAAGTGTACTATGTTGTATACCTGAAACTAATATAATATTGTATATTAATTACACTTCTAACAAGATTTACTCTTAGTCATCCTCATATGAAAAATGCACACCTTTACTAGTTTGGACAAAGCAAAGATATTACCAAAACATGCAATAATAGGATGGCTTGTAATGTAAATGACTCATGAGGAAAGATCATTGGCCTAATGGAGAATAAGGCTAGTTCTGACTTTAGTTAGCTTGCCATGTATTTGAAGTAGCAACTTAACTTCTCTGCGCTTTGGCTTTTAATCTGAAAAATGGGGGTTTGAATTTTTTATTGTTGTTCTTTCTTCTGTGATGATGACCTTGTTGTTTCTAACAGTCTCCATTCAGTATCATCTCTTACTCCATATAGCAGATTGTTAATGGAAGTACTCCCTATCCCTGCCAGGTTGAGAATCACCACTAGATAATCTCCAAGGTCACTCAGAACTCTTTTTTTTTTTATTTTTTATTGTCATCTTAATCACCATACATTACATCATAAGTTTGTGATGTAGTGTTCCATGATTCATTGTTTGTGTATAACACCCAGTGCTCCATGCAGAACGTGCCCTCTTTAATACCCATCACCAGGCTAACCCATCCTCCCACCCCTCCTCTGCTCTAGAACCCTCAGTTTGTTTTTCAGAGGCCATCGTCTCTCATGGTTGGTCTCCCCCTCTGATTTCCCCCCCCTTCATTCTTCCCCTCCTGCTTTCTCTCCCTCTTTTTTTTTTTAACATATATTGTATTTGTTTCAGAGGTACAGATCTGTGATTCAATAGTCTTGCACAATTCACAGTGCTCATCATAGCACATACCCTCCCCAATGTCTATCAGCCAGCCACCCCATGCCTCCCACCCCCCACCACTCCAGCAACCCTCAGTTTGTTCCCTGAGATTAAGAATTCCTCATATCAGTGAGGTCATACGATACATGTCTTTCTCTGATTGACTTATTTCGCTCAACATAACGCCCTCCAGTTCCATCTACGTCATTGCAAATGGCAAGATTTCATTCCTTTTGATGGCTGCATAATATACCATTGTGTATATATACCAGTTCTTCTTTATCTATTCATCTGTCGATGGACATCTTGGCACTTCCACAGTTTGGCTATTGTGGACATTGCTGCTATAAACATCGGGGTGCACGTACCCCTTCGGATCACTACATTTTTATCTTTGGGGTAAATACCCAGTAGTGCAATTGCTGGATTGTATGGTAGCTCTATTTTCAACTTTTTGAGGAACCTCCATACTGTTTTCCAGAGTGGCTGCACTAGCTTACATTGCCACCAACAGTGTAGGAGGGTTCCCCTTTCTCCGCATCCCCGCCAATATCTGTCATTTCCTTACTTGTTAATTTTAGCCATTCTCACTGGTGTGAGGTGACATTTCATTGAGGTTTTGATTTGGATTTCCCTGATGCCGAGCAATGTTGAGTACTTTTTCATGTGTCTATTGGCCATTTGGATATCTTCTTTGGAAAAATGTCCGTTCATGTCTTCTGCCCAGTTCTTGATTGCATCATTTGTTCTTTGGGTGTTGAGTTTAAGAAGTTCTTTATAGATTTTGGATACTAGCCCTTTAATGGATATGTCATTTGCAGATATCTTCTCCCATTCTGTCTGTTGTCTTTTGGTTTTGTGGACTGTTTCTTTTGCTCTGCAAAAGCTTTTTATCTTGATGAAGTCCTGATAGTTCATTTTTGCCCTTGCTTCCCTTGCCTTTGCCGATGTTTCTAGGAAGAGGTTGCTGCGGCTGAGGTCGAAGAGGTTGCTGCCTGTGTTCTTCTTTAGGATTTTGATGAACTCCTGTCTCACATTTAGGTCTTTCAACCATTTGGAGTCTATTTTTGTGTGTGGTGTAAGGAAATGGTCCAGTTTCTTTCTTCTGCATGTGGCTGTCCAGTTTTCCCAACACCATTTGTTGAAGAGACTGTCTTTTTTCCATTGGACATTCTTTCCAGCTTTGTCGAAGATGAATTGACCATAGAGTTGAGGATCCATTTCTGGGCTCTCTGTTCTGTTCCATTGATCTACGTGTCTGTTGTTGTGCCAGTACCGTACTGTCTTGATGATGACAGCTTTGTAATAGAGCTGTAAGTCCAGAATTGTGATGACATCAGCTTTGCTTTCTTTTTTTTTTCTTTTTTTAAAGATTTTATTTATTCATGAGAGACAGAGAGAGAGAGAGAGAGAGAGAGAAGCAGAGGGAGAAGCAGGCTCCCAAGGAGCAGGGAGCACGATGCGGGACTCGCTCCCAGGACCCTGGGATCATGACCTGAGGCAAAGGCAGACGCTTAACCATCTGAGCCACCCAGGGGCCCCAGCTTTACTTTTCTTTTTCAACATTCCTTTGCCTATTCGGGGTCTTTTCTGATTCCATACAAATTTTAGGATTATTTGTTCCATTTCTTTGGAAAAAGTGGATGGTATTTTGATGGGGATTGCATTGAATGTGTAGATTACTCTAGGTAGCATTGAAATCTTCACAATATTTGTTCTTCCAATCCATGAGCATGGAACGTTTTTCCATTTCTTTGTGTCTTCCTCAATTTTTTTCAGGAGTATTTTATAGTTTTCTGGGTACAGATTCTTTGCCTCTTTGATTAGATTTATTCCTAGGTATCTTATGGTTTTGGGTGCAATTGTAAATGGGATTGACTCCTTAATTTCTCTTTCATCTGTCTTGTTGTTGGTGTATAGGAATGCCACTGATTTCTGTGCATTGATTTTATATCCTGCCACTCTACTGAATTCTTGTATGAGTTCTAGCAGTTTTGGGGTGGAGTCTTTTGGGTTTTCCACATAAAGTATCATATCATGTGCAAAGAGTGAGAGTTTGATTTCTTTGCTGATTTGGATGCCTTTGATTTCTTTTGGTTGTCTGATTGCTGTGGCTAGGACTTCTAATACTATGTTGAATAGCAGTGGTGAGAGGGGACATCCCTGCTGCGTTCCTGACCTTAGGGGGAAAGCTCTCAGCTTTTCCCCATTGAGAATGATATTCACTGTGGGTTTTTCATAGATGGCTTTTATGATATTGAGGTATGTACCCTCTATCCCTATACTCTGAAGAGTTTTGATCAAGAAAGGATGCTGTACTTTGTCAAATGCTTTTCTGCATCTATTGAGAGGATCATATGATTTTTGTTCTTTCCTTTGTTAATGTATTGTATCACATTGATTGATTTGCAGATGTTGAACCAACCTTGCAGCCCAGGGATAAATCCCACTTGGTCATGGTGAATGATCCTTTTAATGTGCTGTTGGATCCTATTGGCTAGTATTTTGGTGAGAATTTTTGCATCCATTTCATCAAGGATATTGGTCTTCTTTTTGATGGGGTCTTTGTCTGGTTTGAGGATGAAGGTAATGGTGGCCTCATAAAACGAGTTTGGAAGTTTTCCTTCCATTTCTATTTTTTGGAACAGTTTCAGAAGAATAGGTATTAATTCTTCTTTAAATGTTTGGTAGAATTCCCCTGGGAAGCCATCTGGCCCTGGGCTTTTGTTTGTTGGGAGATTTGGGATGACTGCTTCAATTTCCTTAGTGGTTATAGGTCTGTTCAGGTTTTCTATTTCTTCCTGGTTCAGTTTTGGTAGTTGATACATCTCTAGGAATGCACCCATTTCTTCCAAGTTATCTAATTTGCTGGCATACAGTTGCTCATAATAAGAACAGTTGTTCTTAGAATTGTTCGTATTTCTTTGGTGTTGGTTGTGATCTCTCCTCTTTCATTCATGATTTTGTGGATTTGGGTCATTTCTCTTTTCTTTTTGATAAGTCTGGCCAGGGGTTTATCAATCTTGTTAATTCTTTCGAAGAACCGGCTCCTGGTTTTGTTGATATGTTCTACTGTTCTTTTGGTTTCTATTTCATTGATTTCTGCTCTGATCTTTATTATTTCTCTTCTGTTGGGTTTAGGCTTTATTTGCTGTTCTTTCTCTAGCTTCTTTAGGTGTAGGGTTAAGTTTTGTATTTGAGACCTTTCTTGTTTCTTGAGAAAGGCTTGTATTGCTATATACTTTCCTCTTAGGACTGCCTTTGCTGTATCCTAAAGATTTTGAACAGTTGTGTTTTCACTTTCATTTGTTTCCATGAATTTTTTAAAGTCTTCTTTAATTTCCTGGTTGACCCATTCATTCTTTAGTAGGATGCTCTTTAGCCCGCATGCATTTGAGTTCTTTCTGACTTTCCTCTTGTGATTGAGTTCTAGTTTCAAAAGCATTGTCGTCTGAAAATATGCAGGGAATGATCCCACATTTGGTATTGGTTGAGACCTGATTTGTGACCTAAGATGTGATCTATTCTGGAGAATGTTCCATGGGCACTAGAGAAGAATGTGTATTCCGTTGCTTTGGGATGGAATGTTCTGAATATGTCTTTGAAGTCCATTTGGTCCAGTGTGTCATTTAAAGTCTTTATTTCCTTGTTGATCTTTTGCTTAGATAATCTGTCCATTTCAGTGAAGGGGTGTTAAATTCCCCCACTATTATTGTATTGTTGTCAATGTGTTTCTTTGCTTTTGTTATTAATTGCCTTATATAATTGGCTGCTTCTATGTTAGGGGCATAGATATTTACAATTGTTAGATCTTCTTCTGGATAGACCTTTAAGTAGGATATAGTGTCCATATACATCTCTTATTACAGTCTTTGGTTTAAAATCTAATTTGTGTGGGCGCCTTGGTGGCTCAGTTCGTTAAGCAACTGCCTTTGACTCAGGTCATGATCCTGGAGTCCTGGGATCGAGTCCCGCATCGGGCTCCCTGCTCAGCGGGGAGTCTGCTTCTCCCTCTGACCCTCCCCCCTCTCATGCTCTCTCTCTATCTCATTCTCTCTCTCAAATAAATAAAATCTAAAAAAATAAAAAATAAAAAAATAAAATAAAATCTAATTTGTGTGATATAAGGATTGCCACCCCAGCTTTCTTTTGGTGTCCATTAGCATGGTAAATGGTTTTCCACCCCCTCACTTTCAATCTGGGGGTGTCTTTGGGTCTAAAAGTAGTCTCTTGCAGACAGCATATTGATGGGTCTTGTTTTTTAATCCAATCTGATAGCCTGTGTCTTTTGATTGGGGCTTTTAGCCCATTTACATTCAGGGTAACTATTGAAAGATATGAATTTAGTGCCATTGTATTGCCTGTAAGGTGACTGTTACTGTATATTGTCTGTGTTCTTTTTGGTCTATGTTGCTTTAGGCTCTCTCTTTGCTTAGAGGACCCCTTTCAATATTTCTTGTAGGGCTGGTTTCGTGTTTGCAAATTTCTTTAGTTTTTATTTGTCCTGGAAGCTTTTTATCTCTCCTATTTTCAATGACAGCCTAGCTGGATATAGTATTCTTGGCTGTATATTTTTCTCATTTAGTGCTCTGAAGATATCTTGCCAGTCCTTTCTGGCCTGCCAGGTCTCTGTGGATAGGTCTGTTGCCAATCTAATGTTTCTACCATTGTAGGTTACAGATCTCTTCTCCCGAGCTGCTTTCCGGATTTTCTCCTTGTCTCTGAGACGCGTAAGTTTTACTATTAGATGTCGGGGTGTTGACCTATTTTTATTGATTTTGAGAGGGGTTCTCTGTGCCTCCTGGATTTTGATGCCTGTTTCCTTCCCCAGATTAGGGAAATTCTCTGCTATAATTTGCTCCAATATACCTTCTGCCCCCCTCTCTCTCTCTTCTTCTTCTGCAATCCCAATTTTTCTAATGTTGTTTCATTTTATGGTATCGCTTATCTCTCAAATTCTTTCCTCATGATCCAATAGTTGTTTATCTCTCTTTTTCTCAGCTTCTTAATTTTCCATCATTTGGTCTTCTATATCGCTAATTCTCTCTTCTGCCTCATTTATCCTAGCAGTTAGTGCCCCCATTTTTGATTGCACCTCATTAATAGCCTTTTTGATTTCAACTTGGTTAGATTTTAGTTCTTTTATTTCTCCAGAGAGGGTTTCTCTAATAACTTCCATGCTTTTTTCAAGCCCAGGTATTTTAAAGGTTTAAAATCATCATTCTGAACTCTAGTTCTGACATCATACTAATGTCCATATTGAGTAGGCCCCAGAACAAATGCCTCTTGTTCTTTTAGTTGAGGTGATTTTTTCCATTTTGTCATTTTGTCCAGAGGAGAATAGATGAATGAGAGAACAAAATGCTAACAGGGTAACAACGTCTCCAGAAAATACACTCTAAACAAATCAGAAAAGACTTGAAACCAAGGGAAAAGAAAGGGAAAGAAAGAGAAAAGAAAAATAAAAGGAAAAAGAAAAAGATAAAGATAAAAGCAAACAAAGACAGAACAGAATAGAAAAAAAAAAAACCAGATTATGATCAAATATGATCAGGCTGGTACATAGATCAGTGCCACACACTAGAATTTGGGTGTATTTTGGTCTGTTAGAAGAAAGTGCCTCCCAAAATTTTAAAGAAAGAAAAACTTATATATGTACAAAAATAAGGGTTAATATGATGAGAGGATGGAATATGACTGTAAAGATGAAAATTATAAAAAATTTTATAAAAGGAATTGATAAGATAAGAAGTTGTTTGAAAAAAAAGAAAGAAGATTTAAAAAAAAAGGGAGAGAATGTGATCAGGCAGGAGACTAGAACAAATCCATACACTAGAGATTTAGGGTATATTTTGATCTGTTAGAAGAAACTGTATCTCAAAATTTTAAAGAGAGAACAACTTATATATATATGCCAAAAATAAGGGTAGCTACTATGAAGGAATAGAATATGACTCTAAAAATGAAAAATAAAAATGTTTTTCAATAAAGGGATTTATAAGATGTTGGTTGAAAAAGGGAAAAATAAAAATTCCAAAAAAAAAAGACAGTTAAAAAAATTAACTTTGAAAGACTAAAGAATCATGGTAAAAAAGCCATGAATTCTATGTGCAGTATTCCCCTAGCGCTGGAGTTCTGCCGTTCCCATTGATCGGTAAACTTGGACTTGGCTGGCTGCGCTTATTGATCTTCTGGGGGAGGGGGTGGTTCCCAGCTCTCTTTGCCGGAGGCGGAATTGCACCGCCCTTGCCCGGTCCGGGCTAAGTCATCTGCTCTGGTTTGCTCCCAGGATCTTTTGTTCCCTGCAAGCTTTCAGTACAGCTTTGGAAGACCAGAGTGAAAATGGTGGCCTCCCAATAACTGCCCCGGAGGAGCCAAGAACTCAGGGCCCTGCTCCTCAGTGAGCCTCCAGAGAAAAGCAGTCAATTACTCTCACCTCCCCGGTCTATGGCTGCACTCCATGCTCACCCGACCTGTGACCAAGTGTTTCTTTCTCTGGCACACAACCGTGTGGAGTCTCCAAACCCAGCAGATCCCTGAGGTGAGCTCCTGGTGATTTCCCGCGCCGCTCCTCCCGGGGGAGGAAGGTGAGTCTCCCCTGATCTGCCGCTTGTTGGGTCCTTGCCTGAGGAACAGTGGCCCGACTGTGCCAGGGATCACGGTTTCTGGCAACCCCGAGGTGAGAGCCCACTCCTCGGCTCCGTCTCTGCAGCCGGCTTCCTCTCTCCTATACCTGGGAGCTCTGTCGCACTCAGGCACCCCTTGTCTTTCTGCAAGGTCACTCAGAACTCTTAAATTCTATGTGTCCCAACTTCAGGAAGGTTAGGAGTTCAGTGGAAACTTTTTAGGCAAACACTTATGTTTCCTATTACTTTCATCTAAGAATGATCAGTGCTCTAGTCAGGGGGATTCTTCTGTCATTAAGTTACCATTTTGTTGTATTACAAATAACTTATTTTTCTCTTTAATGTGCCAAATACAGACATCAGAAGTCAGCTTTAAGGATGCCTCTGTATAGTATAAGCAGTTTGGGATCTTATTGCCAAATTCTCAGCCTGAATCAGCAACAAGAAATGGCTTATTCACTGCCTGAATTAGCATTGAGGAACTTTTCCATTTATATGCATTTATAGGGAAGGTGTAAGAAGACATTATAACCTTTCATTAAAGATTTATTTCAGTCAGTGTTTTAATTTACATTTTTAAAAAGGATTTCAAATTTTTTTGGTGGAATTTGTAGTGAAATTGCTGTTGTTAAGAGAAAGATTTCATTGGTAACTCCCTCTAATCATAATTATAAGCTACTGGTTGAATGTCCATAAATAAATTTTAATGATAGCCATGAAAGAAAAAGGGGAAACAGCAATGTTGTCATTCACTAGGTATCTTTACATGAAAGGATATTTGGGAAGTGAGCCAGCACTGCTCCACTGCCATTAAAACAAAGTGGTCAATTTGACTTTGGAACTCAGAAAGAAGAAATTATTGGCCTTTAAGATTTACCTTGGCTATAGATTGAGGTGCACTTATCTCCTCTACTCTTCTCCTGCACTCTTTAACATTTCCAGGGAAGTATGAAATTTTCACTGTCCAGAAGTGATAAGAATGGAAGGCAATTTTCTGGCCTCTGTTCCTACACACCTTGCTTATTTCTTTTAGGAGGAACAAGTTTCCCTGATAGGTGATATATGGAGACACATTTTGTTTCTCTGGTTTAGAGCTGCATAATCCTGGGAGCTTGAGCTTTGTGCTTGCTCCTACCTCCATTTTTAGGGTCCCATTGAGTAAAGCAGAGCCCACACCTATCTCTGTCTCCCCTCTCAAGGTTCCAGGGTGTAAGGCTACAATTCTGATTAAGCAAGTTTACCCTGATTAGACCCGTGTTCTTCTTTAAATGGATCTCCGAAGGCCCAGACTTTGGGATGGGGGTGAGAATGAGGGAAGAAAATTAGGAGGTCAGAGTTTGGTCCTATGTCTAAGTAACAAAGATTATGTCTTTATTTCCATCAGTCTGACTTTTTATTTCTCAATTAGTTTCTCAATTGGTTTGAAATTTAGATGGGATCTAAGATTGTGAACAGTACCATCCTTAAAACTCCAGAAGCCTCTTTTACTAAGTTATAAACAAGAGATATATGATTATTATTATAGATGTCTTCTTTCTTTGAGCATGTGCATTGATCAGTTTTAACTTTCTTTTAATTAAGATTTTATTTTTTGGAGCAGTTTTAGGTTTATAGCAAAATTGAAAGGAAGGTATAGAGATTTCTCATATACCTCCTGCCCCTATACATGCATAGCTTCCCTCATTATCAACATCAGTCACCAGATTGGTACTTCCTTTTTTCTTTTTTTTTTTTAATCGTGGAAGAACCTACATTGAATCCATATCATAATTACCCAGAGTCCATAGTTTACCTTAAGGTTCACTCTTGTGCACTACCGTGAATTTTGTGGGTTTAGAAGAAAGTATAATGACATATATCCATCATTATAATACCATACAGGGTATTTTTACTGCCTTTAATATACTCTGTGTTCTGGATATTCATCTCTTCCCCCCTCTATCTGCCCCTAGTGATCTTTTTACTGTCTCCATAGTTTTGCTTCTTCCAGAATATCGTTTCGTTGGAATCATACAGTATGTAGCCTTTTCAGATTGGCTTCTTCCACTTGGAAGTATGTATTTAAGGTTCCTGCATGTCTTTTCATGGCTTGCCATTTCTTTTCAACATTGAATAATATTCCATTGTCTTGATGAACCACAGTGTATTTAGCCATTCACCTACTGAAAGACTTCTTGGTTGCTTCCAAGTATTGGCAGTTGTGAAGAAAGCTGCTATAAACATCCAAACATCTATATGTAAGTTTCTATGTGTAACTCCTTTGGGTAAATATCAAGGAGCACAATTGCTGAATTGTATGGTAAAAGTATGTTTTGTTTTATAAGAAACTGCTGACCTATCTTCCAGTGTGGCTGCACCATTTTGTATTTCCACTAGCAATGAAGAATTCCTTTTGCTCTACATCCTCACCAGCATTTGGTATTCCTGTGTTCTGGATTTTGGATATTCTAATGGACATGTAGTGGTGTCTCATTGTGTTAATATGCATTTCTCTGACAACATAAGATGTGGAGCATCTTTTCATATGCTTATTTGCCATATGTATATCTTCTTTGGTGAGGTGTCTGTTAAGGTCTTTGGCCCATTTTTTAAAAATCAGGCTATTTTCTTATTGTAGAATTTTAAGACTTCTTTGTATATTTTGGATAACAGTTCTGTATCAGATGTGTCTTTTGCAGATATTTTCTTCTAGTCTATGGCTTGTCTTCTAATTCTCTTGACATTGTCTTTCACAAAGCAGGAATTTTTAATTTTAATGAAGTCCAGCTTATAAATTATTTATTTTATGGATTGTGTTTGTATCTAAAAGGGCATCACCATACCCAAGGTCATCTAGCTTTTCTCCTCTGTTATTTTCTCGGAGGTTTATAGCTTTGCATTTCACCTTTAGGTCTATTATCCATTTTGCATTAATTTTTGTGAGGGTATAAGGTCTGTGTCTAAATTTACATATGTATGTTTTTATGTATGTATGTATGTATATATGTATGTATATGGATGTCCAGTTGTTCCAGCACCATTTGTTGAAGAAACTACCTTTGCTCCATTTAATTGCCTTTGTTCCTTTGTCAAAGATAAGTTGGCTGTATTTATAGGAGTGTATTTCTGGGCTCTGTATTGTGTTCTACTTGTCTATTCTTTCTCAGTGTGTTCTACCACACTGTCTTGATTACTTGTCTTAATTACTGTAGCATTATAGTAGGTCCTAAAGTTGGGTAGTGTCAGCCCTCCACATTTTTTCCTTCAATATTGTGTTGACTCTTCTGGGTCTTTTGCCTCTCCATAAAAACTTCAGTATCAGTTTGTCAACATCCATAAAATAACATGCTGGGGTTTTTATTGGGATTGCATTGAATCTATAGATTAATTTGGGAAGATCCAACATCTTGACAATGTTAAGTCCTTTTATCTATGACCATGGAATATCTGTCTATCTGTCTAGTTCTTTGATTTTGTTCATCAGAGTTTTGTAGTTTTCCTCAGAAAGATCTTGTAGATATTTTGATATATTTATACCTAAATATGTTATTTTTGGGGGTGCTAATGTAAATGATATTGAGTTTTAATTTCAAATTCCACTTGTTCATTGTTGGTATATAGGAAGGCAATTGACTTTTATATATTTACTTTATATCCTGCAACCTTGCTATAATCACTTATCAGTTCCAGGAGTATTTTTGTCATCTTTTTTGGATTTTCTGTACAACCTATCATGTCATCTGCTTAAGTCAGTTTTGTGTTCTTCCCAATCTGTATACCTTTTGTTTCTTTTTCTTGCCTTATTGCATTAGTGAGGACTTCAAATATGATGTTGAAAAAGAGTGGTGAGATGGACATCTTTGCCTTGTACCTGATCTTAGTGGAAAGTCTTAAGAGTTTCTCACCAATAAATATGATGTTAGCTATAGGTTTTTTTGTAGATAGTCTTTATCTACGAGGAAGTTCCCCTCTATTCCTAGTTTACTAAGAGTCTTTATCATGAATAGGTGTTGGATTATGTCAAAATGCTTTTTCAGCTTTTTCAAATGATATGATCATGTGATTTTTCTTTTTTGGTCTGTTGATGTAATAGATTACATTATTTGATTTTCAAATGTTGAACCAACCTTGTATACTTGGGATAACCCTCCCCCACCTTGGTCATGATATATAATTATTTTTATTCCTTTTTTGAGGTTCAATTTGCTAATATATTTTTGAGGATATTTGCATCCATGTTCATGAGATATTGGTCTATAGTTTTCTTTTCATGTTTTTTTTTTTAATCTGGTTTTTAGTGTTGGGATAATGGCAGCTCCATAGAATGAGTTAGGAAGTATTCCCTCTGTTTTATCTTCTGAAACAGATTATAGAGAACTGGTATAATTCCTTCCTTAAATAGATGGAAGAATTCACTGGTGAACCTATCTGCTTGGTTCTTTCTGCTTTGTAAGGTTATCAATTATTGATTCAATTTCTTTAATACAAAAAGCCTATATAGATCATCTATTTATTTTTGTGTGAATTTTGGCAGATTGTGTCTTTCTAGGAATTGGTTCATTTCATTTGGTTATCAAATTTGTGGATATAGAGTTATTCATAGTATTTTTTAATTTATTTTTTCAATTTCCATGGAATCTATAGTGATGTCTCTCTTTCATTTTTGGTATTGGTAGTTTTTGTCCTCTCTCTTATTTTCTTAGTTTTCCTGGCTAGAGGCTTATCAATTTTATTGATCTCTTCAAAGAACCAGGTTTTGGTTTCTTTGCTTTTCTCTATTGATTTCCTATTCTCAATTGCATTGATTTCTGCTCTAATTTTTATTGTTTCTTGTTTTTAGTTTGGATTTAATTTGCTCTTCTTTGTCTAGTTTCCTAAGGTAGAAACTTAAATTGCTCATTATAGATATTTCCTCTTTTCTAATACATGCAATCACTGTTATAAATTTCCCTGTATGTACTGCTTTTGCTGTATCCCACAAATTTTGATGGGTTGTATTTTTAATATTCATTTAGTTCAAAATATTTTCTTATTTTTTTAAGATTTATTTATTCATTTTAGAGAGAGAAAGACTGGGGGCAGGGGCAGAGGGAGAGAATCCTTAAGCAGACTCCCAGTGCAGGGTTCAATCCCAGGACCCTGAGACCATGACCAAAGCTGAAGTGAAGAACCACCCAGGCCCTCATAGTTCAAAATATTTTAAAATTTGTCTTGAGATTTCTTCTTTGACCCATGTGTTATTTATAAGTATGTTGTCTAATCTCTATGTAGTTTGGGATTCTTAGCTGTCTTTCTGTCATTGATTTCTAGTTTAATTCCACTGTGGTTATGAGCAGATATTGTGTGATATCTATATTTTTTAATTTGTTAAGGAGTGTTTTATGGCCCAGAATATGGTTATCTTAGTAAATGTACCATGTGAACTTGAGAAAAATGTGAATTCTTGTTTTGTTGGATGAAATAGTCTACAGATGCCCATTGTATCCAGTTGATTGATGGTATTATGTCCTTACTGATTTTTTGTCTGCTTGATCTGTCCATTTCTGAGAGGGATGTTGATGTCTCCAATTATGATAGTGTATTCATCTATTTTTCCTTGCACTTCCATCAGTTTTTGCCTTAAGTAGTTTGAATCTGTTGTTGGGTGCATACATGTTAAGCATTATTACATCTTTTTGGAGAATTGACTCCTTCATCCTTATATAATGCCCTTCTTTATCATTGATAACTTTCTTTACTTTGACGTTTGATTTCTCTGAAATTAATATAGCTATTCCTGCTTTCTTTTGGTTAGTATTACTGTGGTATATTTTCCTCTATCCATTTACTTTTAATTTATATGTGTGTTTATATTTAAAGTGGGTTTCTTGTAGACAAGGTATAGTTGGATTGTGTTTTTTGATCTGCTCTGACAATTTCTGTCTTTTAATTGGTGTGTTTAGATCACTGACATTACATTTTAACTTTATTCATGAAAATAGTTTACTGTGAAACAATAAAGTTGTGTCTATATCCTAGGACTTTGACTTAAATAAGATGAACATCATGTATTTTTAAATTTTGATGTAAATATCCTGCAATTATTCCATATAAAGTAGAATTTAGCATAAAGTTAGTGCATCTTAAGGTTCCAAATGAAAGGATTTATATGCTGCACATTTTAATAATTCAATAAATATCTATTGAGTTCTGAATAACCTTTAGGCCTCATTATTGTATACTGAGGATACAGTGGAAAATGACATAAACAAAAGATGGTGGAGTAGGACGACCCTGGGCTCACCTCTTGCCACATGGCCACCTAGAGAGCACCCACATCAGCATAAATAACCCAGAAAGCAGCCCCAAAACTGGCAGAACAGAATCTCCGCAGCCTGGCAAAGACAAGAGGCCACAGCGAAGCAGGTCCACCCTTTCCAATTGCTCTTGGCAAGATTCCATCAAAGCAGTGCCACAAGCCTGGCAATGTGCACGCAGCCCAGACAAGGGGCAGCACCACTCCAAAGTGAGTCCTGCTCCAGGGAGAGGGGAAGATAACCACATGCCAGTCTGACTGTGACCCCAGCAGTGGACTGGGGGCAGGCAGCTGGTCTGAATGCAGGCCCCAACCACCAACAAAAGCTTCTCAGGGGACAACACAGGGAAAGTGCCTGCAGTTTGGTGCTACTTCATCTCTGGCAAACGCCTGGTCTGCCTCAGCTCAAGCCCAAGGCAGCCCCGGACCAGCCCACTAACACCAGAGGCACCAGACTCTGCCCACAACAGGCAGAGAGCCATCACAGGCTGGACCAAAGGCAAACACATCCCAGCCACAATGGTAGGACACCCCTGGAGCAACACACATAGGAAACCCCCCCTGAAGCACCATTTTCTGGTGAAAAGGAGAGATTGCACTGCAGGACCTCTTCTTCATAAAGCCACTACTTTCAATTGCAGGAGACATAGCTGACTTTCCTAACATAGAGAAACAGACACGGCAATAGACAGAATGAGAAGACAGGGGAATATGTCCCAAATGAAAGAGCAGAACAAAATCAGAACAGGAAACCTAAGCAAAATGGAGATAAGTAATATGTCTGATAGAGAATTTAAAGTAATGCTCATCAAGATACTCGCTAGCATTGAGAAAGGAGTGCAGGACCTCCCTGAGACCCTCCACCAAGAGATAGGAGATGTAAAAAAGAACCAATTAGAGCTATTGGACTCACTAAATGGAAATAAAAATAGACCACCTGGAATAAATAGCAAAAAGGTGAAGTAGAAGAATGGGTCAGCCACCTGGAGGACAGAGTAATGGAAAGTAATAAAGCTGAGCAGATGAGAAGGGGAAAAATAAGCAAAATGAGAATAGACCCAGGGAACTCAGCAACACTGTCAGGCGTAACAGTCGCATGACAGGGATCCCAGAAGGAGGAGAATGAGAAAAGGGGGCAGAAGATTTATTTGCAGAAATGAGAGCTGAAAACTTCCCAAATCTGGGGAAGGAAAGAGAAATCCAGATCCAGGAGGTACAGAGAGCCCCCAACACAACCAACCTAACCAAGACACAAAGTTAATAAGATGGCCAAAAGTAGTGATAAAGAGAGAATTTTAAAAGCAGCAGGAGAAAGGAAAGCAGTTACATACAAGGGAAACCCCATACGGCTATTAGTGGGTTTTTCAGCAGAAACTCTGCAGGCCAGGGGGAGCAGCATGATCAATTCCAACCGCTAAAAGGAAAAAATCTACAGCCAAGAATACTCTATCCAGCAAGACTTTCCCTTAGAATAGAAGGAAAGATCTAGTTTCCCAGAAAAACAAGTTAAAAGCAAAACGGCCATGTCCCCATCACACACGATGCCATTGGCCTGTGGGTCCCAAATTCACAGTCCAGCCACCCTCCTGCCCTAGTCAGCATGCAAGGCCTGCCACCTGCTCAATGCCAGGTCAACACACCTTCACCTCAGATTGCCAAGGGCTCAAACTGGCATTCTTCCCCTCAAATTACAGCCCCTGTGCTCAAGTTTGTGGCCAAAAGTGGGCATAATTATAACAGCAGAATGAAGCAACCCAAACAGTGACACTATTTCTGTGGAATATAGAATGGATAAAAAGAGTGTGCTAGGCTGAGAACATCTCTGACAAGCACATCAAAGAACAATGCATACAGCATGATTTTGGTTAGTAAAAAAAAAAAAAGCAAACCTAGGAAGAACAAAACAAGATGAAATCAGAGAGGGAGACAAACCATAAGAGACTCTTAAGCATAGGAAAGAAACTGAGGGTTGCTGGAGGGGAGGTTGGTGGGGGGATGGGGTAACTGGGGAATGGGCATGAAGGAGGGCGGGTGATGGAATGAGCACTTGGTGTTCTATGCAACTGATGAATCACTGAACTCTACCTCTGAAACTAATAATACACTATAGGTTAATTAATTGAATTTAAATAAAAAGGACCCCCCCAAAAAAGAAAATGACATAAACAAACTCCATTCTCTTATACAATTCATGAATAAGGTGATTTCAAAGAATGGTATGGTACTATAATGAAAATTAAATCTGAAGATGTCCTAGAGGGTGACTGGCGGATGAGGAAACTACTTTATATAATGTGGTCAAACAGTATCAGTCAAGATTGTCTAGAAAATGCTGCAGTAACAAATAATCCCCAGAGCTTAGTGGGTTAACAGCACAAAGGCTTATTTCTTTCTCATGTTACATGTGTAGTGCAGATAGTCAGGTGGCAGGAAGGTTGTACTCTAATCATCATAGTCTGGAGCAACATAGGATGTCAGAGGCTCCATTTCTCTCTCTCTCTATATATATATACACACGTATATATACATATATACATATACATACATATTTGTGTGTGTGTGTGTGTGTGTGTGTGTGTGTGTGTGTGTAATGTTTTCATGATCACCATAGCAGGGGAGAGGAGATGTAGTGAATGAAACACTGGTTCTTAAAAGTTTCTATAGGGAATTGACATGTGTCACTTCTGTGTAAAAGTTCTACATGCCACTTCTGCTTAAATTTCATTGGCCACAGCAAGTCATGTTGCCATGCCTAACTTCAAAGGAGATAAGAAAGTCCAATTATACCAAGTGCCCAGAAGGAGCACTGGAATATTTATGAACATCCCTAATGACTATCAGAAAAAGCTTTTTTGAGGAGGTGACATTTTAATTCAGCTTGACGAGCAAGAATGAACCAAACATAGTTGTAAGCAGTGATTTTTAATCCTTGCTGTCTATTAAAATCACCTTGCACAGACATTGTACTATATGCTTTCAGGCATTAACTCTATTATCTCACAGCAATGATAAGATTTAATCTTCATCTTTATTTTACAGAAAGAGAAACTGAGGTGGAGGGAGGTTGTGTTACATTCACAAGGTCACAAAAATAATAAGTACAAGAATCAGGATTTGCAGTCACATAGTCTGATTTCAGTATCTACAATCTTAAATATTCTATGATAGTCTCTACTTAGGTTATATAAATTATGGTCTTATATGTAACTAAGTTTAAATGAAGAATGCTGCTCCTTAGAAACCCTGAGGAGACATCTCTACCCGGGCCTCAGATGTGTATGCATGTGTGTGTGTCCATAGAAGCATGTGTGCCTGCTTGTGTGCATACACTCCAACCCTTAGTAGACTGGACTGCTTTATGTCATGGCTGCACTTGTTTGTCTACTCCAAACATGCTAGTCTCCTTGCTATCCTTTGGAATCTTAAAGCACCATCCAACCTCAAAATCTTTTTACTCTTCTTCTTGCTACATGGAAACCAGTTCCCCCAGATATCTAAATGATTCACTTCCTCACCTTCTTTAATTCTTTACTCAAACATCACCATTTCAGCAAGGCCTATCATACCATTAAAATTGTTACCATCTTTCTGCACTCCACATCTTCCTTACTTGCTTTCTTTTTCTCTGTAGCACTTATCCCCATCTAAACAAATATATTTTTCTTTATGTAGTATGTTTTCTTTTCTTTCTTCCTCTACTAAACTCTAGGGTACCCCAGACTATGAAGACAAAGATTTTTCCTGTTTTAATCCCTGATGTATCCTCAGGGCTGAGAAGAGGGCTAGCACATAGTAGGAATTCACTAAACCCTTGGTTACCTGAATGCTTCATGAGAACTCAGGCCAGAGAGATGGCCATGGAGGGTAAATGAGATTGGATGCCTCGGTCTTGCCACAGTATGTGGAGGCTGAGATATGCCTGTCTGGGAGATGTGGTATGATGGGGAGTTCACTCCTCAGCAGCCTTCTATGGTTGTCCTTATCCCAAAGAGTCCATAAACTAACCTAAGCAGCAGTCATTGCAGCCAAGGAGAGGAATATAATCTTGCATAGTCAAGAAAGAAACATTTTTATTCCTCTTTCACCCTTGCCCAACTCTTAAAAGATCAGCACAGGGAAGGGGAAGAGTGCAGGAGGGTGGGTGAATGGGTGGATGCTCACATCCATTGTGAGTGAAAAGTTGAGTGAAAAGCTCCACTCAACACTAAACTGCTAGAGTCATAGTCCATCCTACCCTGAAGGCAGAGAGAACTTTGAATCAGAACCGTATCTTCCAATACTGAAATAAGATTGTTCTAATAATCAAAATTCACTGAAAATTTGTGAAATCTGCCATAATTTTATTAAGGGAATCATTATGCAGAACAAAGGTTAGTTCTCTATGGAGGAATGTATTGAAAAAAACATAAAATCGTTTATTGTTTATATCCCAGAAAATTAATACTCCTCAATAAACCAGTTTACTTTTATTTTTTAATTTTTATTTTTTAAACTAGCTTACTTTTTTAAAATGATTTTATTTATTTATTAGGGAGAGAGAGCATGAGTGGGGTGAAGGGCAGAGGGAGAAGCAGACTCCCTGCTGAGCAGGGAGCCCAGTGAGGAACTTGATCCTGGGAGTCTGGGATAATGACCTGAGCCGAAGGCAGACGCTTAACTGACTGAGCCACCCCGGCGCCCTAAATCAGTTTACCTTTAAACTAGATATTATTATCCCATTTTAGAGAAGGTTGAAGTTAAGGTTTAGAAAGTTAAACAATAAATTTAAGGTCATACCATAGAAAGTATTAGCCAGGATAAAATATCAGGTCTGGCTGGGGTTTTTTCTGACCTGCAGTGAGATGGAAGGACAAACCAAAGGAAAACACACACACACACACACACACACACACACACACACACACACACACACACGTTTCCTTCTGCTCAACCCAGTTTATGTTATTCTGATAAAGTGTTGAATCTAGGTTTTCTCTTCATGGGAATCTTCTTAAATAGTTTGATATCCCTAAATTTATGCAACTGGAATGTTATCCTCAACATCAAGAAAATATTAATATACTAGATGGAAGTTAGTTGCACTCATTCCTTCGTGTAGTTTTCCTCCCTGTTTTTTTCAGTAACATTCAATTAGTACTAGCATTCAGTTAAAAGCTTGGAATTACTTCATTAGCTTAGCCAAATTATCTTTTTATACTGGTGATAAATAAGCAGTTATTAGCTATGGTTCACATTAGTTCCATGGTTTAAAACAGCTAATTTCCTCTTGGATGCTTTACAGCACTCACACTGATACTTTTGCTCAATGTATTCGTATTACTGTACTTGTACTAACAAGGTAACTCTCCTCTCTTGAATAAGACTATAAATTTCTCTTCTCTGTAGGGCTAGGCTTGATAGATCCTACTTTATTAGAGGTAGGTATTTGTGTTTGGATCTCTGGACTGGTTCAAAGGCCTAGGGTGAAATATGGAAGACAGACTAGCTCTTTCAAATGTTGAATAAATTTTCAAGGACACAAATAGTGCTTGCAGGGCAAGCCAGTCACATTGTGGGGGAAGGGACTAAAGGTCCCATGGTTCTTGTTTTCTCTCTCTATCACCATTTCTCTTGTTCTTTGCCTTATCTTTCCACTTAATTTTAGCAAGAACTCAAATAGACTCAAAGTAGATAGCTTCTTTCTAAAGTTCGATGTGTCCTATGTAGAATGTAATCATCTTGCCTTTGGTGCTTAATCAGTAGAATGACTGGCCCTGAGAGTTTTGTCTTACTGTCAGAACTTAAGTTGATGTTCAGTGACTTATCACACTCAACATACACCTGTTTATCTATAGATGGTCTTGAAAACATTCTTCGCACAGTAGCCAAGTGTTCTATAAGCACATTAGGAGGAAATCAGCAAATAAAAGTAAATTGGAAGTAGCAGTTCTTCTGTGTTGATTGGTGGCTTTGTGCTCATTAGATCAAGTTTCAAAGGTTGAATTCTTACATGTGACTGTGATGTTTGCTGTTACTTTATAAATTTATACTCATGATATTCTTCCTAGGGATATTTTGGCAACAGTTGAACAATGGTCTTGTGGTCTAACAAGCTAGGATTCTTAGAAGTTTCTCAACAAACATAGGGCACATTTTATTTCATTTTTTGAAGATTTACTTATTTTATCTTAGAGAGAGCATGTGTGGGGGTTGTGGGGAAGAGCAAAGGAAGAGGGAGAGGGAAAATCTCAAGCAGACTTCCTACTGAGCTCGGAGCCCAACACAGGGCTTGATCTCATGATCCTGAGATCGTGACCTGAGCAAAATCAAGAGTGGGATGCTTAACCAACTGAGCCACCCAGACACCCCTAAAATAAAGCACATTGTAAATTTAATCTTGTTTTTTTTTTAAGATTTTATGTATCTATTTATTTGAGAGAGAGAGACAGAGATAGTGTGATGGATAGCAAGAGAGAGCATGAGCGGGAAGGAAAGGGGAGCAGGGAGCTTGATGTGGGGCTTGATCCCAGGACCCTGGGATCATGACCTGAGCTGAAAGCAGACACTTAACCGACTGAGCCACCCAGGCCACCCCTAATTTTGCTTTTATAGAAAAACAACTTTTATAAGCATGTCAGTCTCATTCTATTTGTAAAAGTATATTTAAGAAGGATTTTAGAAGAAACTATTAAGGAAACAAATGTTTAGATATAATTTAGTACTTTCTCACTGAACTGGGATTCCTCCTTGGGGTGGTAGTGCTTCCTTTAATTCATTCTGAATCTCTTAATTAAGTCAGAGCCCCCCCCTGTTTGTATTATGCTTCAAAGTCTTAACCAGGCTACTATCTGGTGGTCTTACTAAAATTCAAAACTCTTCTTTTATATTGGCACTCAAGAGTGAGTCAGTTTCTATATAGGCAACTTACCAAATTTGGGGCAGGGGGAAGAAAATTTACATGATAGCATGAGACCATTTATTGAGTGGAAATACCATAATTGTGATTTGGGGGCCATTTCAAGCTGATAGGGATAAGTAGCACAAAGAACCTTGAGCCTATTTGAGTAGGTAGTTTTATAAATGGTCTTATAAAAATCTTAGCCAGGTTTCCTTTTAAAAATGATTAAATAGTTCAAAGATTCTTAATGAATAACTCATGTTATCTCCTTTATGTCTTTTTAATACTAAAACAGGAGTTCATGATATCACCTTGCCAATTATTTCATGTGTGTTTTCTTGTCTTTCCAACTAAAGTTAAGTTTATTGGGGGTAGAAACTTTGTCTTAGTTATATTTTATAGTTCCTAAAATTCTTCATCAGAGTTGAACTCATAGTAGATTCTCCGTGGCTAACAATTGATTTTAGTATGACAACTAGAGTGATCGTGGCAGCAATGGAAGCACAATAAATCATTTAATGTTATTGGATTTGGCTTTCAGTTCAATTCCTGGTTATCCTTAGTATTTTGTGGGACTGTTGGCCTGTAGCAGTTCATTGCCGTATTTCAGAACCCATCTAAGGTACAACCCATGTCTAATTATGTCATTTAAATCCTTTATCAGGTTGTAATGGAACTTAGGGCCTATTCTCTTACAAATAAAATTTGAATTATTATTTTTTTGAAGATTTTATTTATTTGAGAGAGAGAGAATGAGCGGGGGAAAGGGGCAGAGAAAGAGGGAGAAGCAAACTTCCTGCTGAGCAGGGAGCCTGATGTGGGGCTCAATCCCAAGACCCTGAGATAATGACCTGAGCCCCATAGGCAGCCACTTAAGCAACTGAGCCCCCAAGGTGCCCCAAATTTGAATTATTTTTTAAAGACATTCAGAGACAATTTTTTTTGGTAACAGTTTTTTTGAGATATATTCACATACTGTACAATTCACCCATTTATAGTGTTCCATGAATACTTCTTAGTATATTCACACAGTTGTGAAACCATTACCATAATCAATTTTGGAGGATACTCATTACCTCAGAAAAGAAACCCTATACTCCTGAACTATCACCTGTCAATATTCCTATCTCCCCAGCTCTAAGAAACCACTAATCTGCTTTCTGTCTCCATATATTCACTTATTTTGGACCTTTCATATAAATGGACTCATATAATATATTGTCCTTTTTGACCGACTTCTTTCACTTCGCATAATCTTTCAAAGTTCACCTATATTGTAGCATTTATCACTACTTCATTTTTTAAATGGCTGGATAATATTCCACTGTGTGGATATATAAAATGGAAACATCTTGTTTATCCACTCATCAGCTGATGGACAGTTGGATTGTTTCCATCTTTCACCTGAAATTTTTATACCTACTCAAATAGGCTCGAGGTTCTTTGTGGTACTTATCCCTATCAGCTTGAAATCCCATGGGCAGAAGAACTTAAATTATATCTGTAAACTTCAAAATTTTACTATGTTCATTTTTTTCAGGTCATTTATACAAATATAAAAGAAGAACCAGTCTCTGATTTACTGCTTTGTTTATATATCTTAACCCCCAAAGAACTTATTTCTATTCTATCCCTAAGCAATTCCCTATTCATCTATTATATTGCTAACAGTGTTCCTCAATTCTAAGGCATCTTAGAAATAGGAATAATTCCATATTCAAAAAAATTAGTGTTGCCTGGCTATAGTATTTGAGTTTAGCCATTCATTAAGCACCTAACTTTGTAGTAGGCCCCCCTTTTTTTCCCTTTCTACTTTTAAATAACTTTTAGTATAATGGGAGACATGCATTTGGCAATGAAAGTTTATAATAGAATGGGATAAATGGCCTTTAAAGTCTTATAGAAGTTTAAAGGGAGGAGTAGCATATGATTACATTGGAACTTGAGGGATGCTAGACAGTGACTCAGAGAGGAGAGTATCCTAGACAAAAGTGACAACATAAAAAAAAAAAGCCATGGGAATAAAAATTATGTGGGAGTGCCATAATTTAGGAGAAAGTAAAGAGAGATGACCAACATTATAGATAGAAGGGTAATTGGGAACAGATTTTTAAGATCACGGAGGACCATTCCGAAGTATTTATAACTGATGGACAACCATTAATAGGTGTTTGTTTATTAAAGTGATTTAGAGAAGGAAGATAGGAACTTCAGATAGGAAGTTTTCCATGATCTGTTAGAAACATGACTGATAGAAATGTAAACGTTGGAAAACAACTGAGTAGGCCATTTATGATATTCAAAATTAGAGAACATGGAAGTAGGTGGTGGCAGTGCAAATGGAGAGAAGAAGATACATTCATATATTTGAATCAACAGGATTTGGTGACCTTTTGAAGGGAATATGTTGAAGAAGAAAGGGTAATCAAGGAAGCCTCCAATGTTTCAAATGTGGGTACAAGGCAAGGTGATGTCCTTCCCTGAAGGAACACATCTTCATGTCTAAACTTACATGTTGTGTTAGTAATATACTACATTCTCTCTAAAACATATTAATAAAGAGAAAAATAACAATCAGTGGTTGCCCACTGTCTATAGAAGCCTTGGAATGATCCTCTTTGACCTTGACAGTGCCATAAGTATGCTATATAATGAACTCAAAACTCGGTGGCATATCATATTAGCATCTTAGAGTTCACCTGATCTAGGTAGATTCAGTTGGGTTTGGTGCCAGTGTCCCTCATCTTCCTTGGACTAGCAGCTACTGGAGGCATTTTCATATGGCCAAAGTTTGGGGCTCAAGAGAGTGAGCCCAATGTGCATCAACATTTCAGTATTTTTGCATGCCATGTCCATTTCATTAGCTAAAGCAAGTTACATGGCTAAGGCCTCATTCAAGGAGTAAGAAGTATATTCTAACCACTATAAAGCTAGGACATAGGTAATAGAGGTATGATACTATTACAGTAGAGTGAAATACTGAGACCAAAAAAAAAAAAAATCTACAGTACTCTGTATGGCTGTTTTTGTTACTCTGGGAACCAAGATCCTCTTTTGTCACTGAATAAACATTAACTCATTTTTTTTCTGGTTAATCATGAAAGATAATGAAGAGCTGTCACAAAGGAAGCCTCCAATTGACCCTGTTCTAGCACATGTGGATGATGCTGCTGAACTTGGGTGACTATGTATTTTTCACTAAACAGGTATCTAAGTTGGATGGGCATGTTCCATTTAGGTCATACCACTCATCAGAAATCCAGCAGCCACAGCTTCAGCCCCTTCCCTCCACTGCTCTAGTAAATCTTAATATCTTCCCTAGAGATCAGCCAATTCCAAGATATTGATTGGCCTTGATCCTGTTTAACTTATGAGAACAATCAAGCTTCTCACTTGAGGTGATACAATATCTGCAGTTCTTGGGAAAGAATGACTAAATAAATGTCACAGAGGAGAAGCGATAAGTAGCAGTGTCCACCTCTGCCTGTAAATGCTGTGTGTGTCTTTGTGTCAGTTTTGCTGTCACATGGAGTGCTTATACCTTAGTTGTTGAAGGGTTTCCCCTGCAGTCTCTTTTTTCTATCTCTTGCATCCCTTCCCATAAGATAGGCAGTTTGCAGTAATAGCACTGGAATGAAGCTCTGCTTCAGGCAGGAAAGGTTAAACATTTTTAAAATGCAAACCGGATAAATTTTTAAAAACCTCAAAAGAGTCTTGGTGCCACAACGCCTCTATGCCATCCCCAGCCCTTCTCTTAACAAAAGATGCTTCTCTCTTCTGCAAGCTTCTCATTTGTCAGAGGAGAGATTTCCCCATCTCCTCAGCGGCACACTCTGTATAATTTAAGGTGACTCACTGTACAGGAAAGTTCACCTTCCATTAGCATGTTTTCTTTAGTAAGCACTCTCTTGCAAGTGCTGTAGTGTAAACATGAGTGCCTACGAATATGAACATTTATTAAATAGCACTGATGAATATTTCAATACCTCAGGGAGAGCAATTCACAGCTCAATCATTCAGGCTGTTTTAAGTGCAGCACAGGACAATTCCACTACATCTTCCATTAATATTTAATTGCCCATTTTATTCTGTTTACCTTTTTGGTTAATATATAATTTAAAGCCCTTCTACTAAAAAGGGGGGAAAAGAGAACAGCTGTTCATCTGCTTTTAACAAATCTCTGGTGAGAGCTTTTACCTCATTTAAAATTCATTGCAAAGAGTTTTTATTTAATATCAGTAACACAAAACCTCAGGTATTAAAAGTAAAACTTGGAAGTGACTCTCCTGCAAAAAGCCTAGCTGTGACTTGGGTTTGATTACAAATCCATTCGTGAGTGGCAGGCATTGACAGGAAACGTCTGAATCGCCGGCAATGGTGCCATGTGTCACGTCCTCGTGAAAAAGAATCACAGTAACTCAACCTGACACATTCTGACAACATGTCGGAAAGTTGTTATGCACCTTACAGAAAGTGAGTCCTGTCATCCCAGCAATGCAGATTTTACTGATGGGATAAAACACTCTCTGCTTGCTAAAGGACAGGGGAGTCAAATATGTGCATGGCCTCGAGGGGCTGGGGAATCCCTGATGCACGAACCTTGGTTTCTCCTTGGTCCTGCCTTGGTGGATACCATCAGCTTCTCTCTTTGCCATGGTCAGATTCCCAGGGCCTATTTCTTGTCATTTTACTTTCTTTCCTCCCAGTTGGCTGTCATCATTTGTCACAACTCTGTCGTTAGGCCCTACCTGGTGGCAAGGTCCATGGCATTTACTGACAGTCCTCCCAGGCCAGTGAGTAAAAGCTACCCCAGTCCACTCCAGAGAGAGTCACCCTTTCCCTTCCTTTTCAGTCACCTGGAATCAACTGCTTTCCAGGACAGTAGCTGTGTAATCTCCTGTTTTTCCTGCTCCACTTCATCTCTGCGGCAGATTCGTTGCTCCCTATTGTGCTGTGGCCTGTTTAAATATTATCAGCATGGCCAAGCTAGCAGCAGCAGGAACTTCAAAAACACCATCACTGCTGTCATTTTACTTCAGTCCTGAAGTCTTCTCTAGGGTAGATTTCTCTTATATGCTTTGCATCACTCCATGACTGCTTTCCCCAGTCTCTGTTGAATTTGGTTCACTTTCTCCATCTGACTCTGTTAATAGATCCTCTTACATAATGCTTCCTTTCACTCATTCATTCATTCACAAATATTTATTGAGCGTTTGAGCCAGGCATTGTTTAATGTGGGGGACATACAGGAATATAGTATACAGTAAGATGGGAGGGAAAATGAGCGGGAGGAAGGGAGGGGAGAGACAGAGACAGAGAGAGATTGAGAGGTTGAGAGAGAGAGAGAGAGAGAGAGAGAGAGAGAGGCAATGTTCACTTGCAGGAGCCTACCTGTCTTTCTGAAGCTTACATAATTTGAGGAGGAGTCACTGATGTTGAGCTCTGCTAATGGTGAACACAGGTATGATGGCATGTTCCATGTTCACCCTGTATGAACTGACCAATGGGGATGACACAGAGGATGAGGAGTTCCATGGGTTGGATGAAGAAACTCTACTTCAGGCTCTGCAGCCCCTATAACAGGAGCACAAGGCTGAGATCATCATCATCAGCGATGGCCAGGGCATCAAGTTCTTCTAGCAGAGACTTATCTCCTTTTACTTCTTACCTCCCACTCTCCCAGGGCTTTCAGAAGGAGACAAACCCAGTGACCCCACAGACTGCATCTATGACTCCAACCAGACTCAAAAGGACTCCAGTCCAGGGATGGGTTTCCCACTTACCCCGTGTGTCTGTCCCTGGGGAACAGTGAGGCTGAGGTGTCAGGGAGAAAAGATGTGCTTCTCTTTGCCCTACCTCCTCTCCCATCCTAGACTGTCCCTGAACCAGGGTCTGTAAACCTTTAATTCCACATGTGTTCACACACGTAAGTACATACATACACATGCCTGCACAAGCTTCTGTCTCTCCCCCTTCCCACCCTGTTAGCTGTTATTGCCTCCTCTCTTAGGCTGGTGCTGAATCCTTCCTAGGGAATGGGAGAAGCCCTGGCTGCAGGCAGCCTTCCAGGCAATATGAAGATAGGAGGCCCAGGAAGGGGCCTGGCAGTGAGAGGCCAGGCTGGACACTGATTTATGATATTAAAAAGCTCAACCCCAAAAAAACAAAACAAAAAGAACCCTTGCCCTGGATGCTGGGATGCTCCCCGGATATGCCCAGAATGTCTGAAGTTTCAGCTAGAAAAGGAAAGAGATGGTACTATTATAAATTCTTAGAAAGATGCCTCCAACTTTTGACCCCTCCCCATGTCAATACCCTCTGAAGCTTGTCTTATGAGGTGATGTCTATTCTCCATCTGTTGAATCTGGACTATCCTTATGACTTGCTTTGGCTAACAGAATGTGGATAAAAGTAATGGTGTGCCAATTCTGAGTAAAGGCCTCAAGAGACCTGTTTGCTTTTGTTTTCTTCTGGACCCTGCCTCTGCCTGGACTAGCCTGCAGGGGAATAAGAAACCACATTGTGCAGAGATGAGATATCCCTGATGAGACCATCCTATACCAGCTAATAGCCAGCCAACCAAGATTGGCACAGTGCCTATCCAACACATAGTGGACCACAGATGTGTGAGAGATCCTAGCTAAAACCAGCAGAACTACCCCGACAAGAAGGCCCAAAGGCCAACCTTCCCAGATACTTCTGGGCAATAAAAATGAATAATGTTTTGGGCCATTAAATATAGAGGTGTTTCGGTATACTGTAATAGCTAACTGGTAAATATAGTCCTTAAACTTCTGTGAGCCACTTAGGTGAGATATACTCCTGCACTCCTTTATCCTGTGGCAAACCCCACTGAACCAGATCTTAGGATTTGATAGTTTGGACTTATTTTTAAATTTTTTTCAAGTTTCAGGGGTAGGCGACTGGATCAAGTCCCTTAAAAATTGAGCTTAGACCACGGAGCTAGAAATGAAATGAGAACCCAAGGCTAAAAGAAGGGGAAAGATATGATTTAAATTCATTGCAAGAGAGAACTGGATGACTGTTTGGACTGATTTATATCTCATCAGAAAGGGCTCACATATCTCTGGTTGTAGTCATTTACCAGCTTGAGTGGAAAAACTGATGCCATGATGTAACTGTACACAGCTCAAACTGTGGTTACAATTCACATTTCCATCCCTCCTCCCCCATTATCCTCTGTATTAATTCAATCACAGAAGTTAGGTGGGTTGATAGGGAGACCTATTAAGTCATCTTGCTTTTCCCCAAGAGCCATATCTGAATTTCTACCCATAGTATATTTTCAAATGCTTTGTCCAATAAAGTTGAAAATGGCTTGAGCAATGGTCCACCCTAAAAGCTTTAACTGGAAGTATATTATTCTTTAAGCACTTTACTGGAAAGGAAATTAATGCAGTCAAAAATAATTGGAGTTTTATCTGACCAAAACCCACACAAGCAAGGAAATTCAAAGTAATGGTCAGATTTTCTTCCCTCTCTGTCCCCTTTTTTTGCTCTCTGTTTTGCTACAGAGGTATCAGATGTCTTTGGGTGGAACCTGAGAGCACATTAGGGTTAGGGTTGGGTATAACGAGTCAGGGACTGCCTGAATTACATGGCTGATCTGAATTTCTCAGATATGGCCAAATCCTCAAAAGTTTATCAGTGTCAAAAAATCTAGATAATTTGTAAGAAAGGTAATTTGAACCAGAGAGAATTACAATATTGCATTTTGTTATAGCTGAGCCCATGCAATCATCTAATAATTTCCAAATTATGGCCTCAGGCCAAATTATGGCCTTAAACCCTGGGTTCTGATCTAGTGTGATTACTTCAACTTTCTATAGAATATGATTATTCTAGAAATATGAAAATGGAATAAAGAAATCCAGTGTAGAGTAGCTCCTGAGCTGGGAAGATTTTTGTGGGTTTCTGGGTGGATAATCCTGGGTTTAAAAAAATTTCATGATGAAGAAATTCAAATACTATTGAAAAATGAGGTATAAAAAGCAAAAGTCCCAGTACATACCAATTAAAATGATGAAAATCCAAATTACTGACAATACTAAATGCTGACAAAATATGGAGCAACAGGAATTCTCTTTCATTGCTTTTGGAATGCAAAGTGGTACAGTCACTTTGGAAGACAGTTTGGTAGTTTCTGACAAAACTAAACATATCCTTACCATGTAATCTGGCAGTCATTCTCCTTGTTTTTTTTGTTTTTTGGTTTTTGTTTTTACCTAGATGGGTTGAAAACTTATGTTCACACAGAAACCCATACGTGGATGTTCCTAGGAGCTTTATTCATAATTATATAATTCTCAAAAATTAGAAGCAACCAAGTTGTCCTGCAGTAGGTGATTGAATAAATTCTGGTATTTCTAGACAACGGAATATTATTCAGCACTAAAAAGAAATGAGCTATCAAGTCATGAAAAGACATGGAGGAAACTTGAATGTATATTGCTAATTGAAAGAAGCACTCTGGAAAGGCTACATACTATATGATACCAACTATATGATATTCTGGGAAAGCCAAAACTATGGAGACAGTAAAAAGATCACTGTTTAACAGGGGCTAGCAGGGAGGAGGGAAGAATTGGCAGAGCACAGAGGATTTTGAGGGCAGTGAAAGTATCCTGAATGATACTATAATGGTAGACACATAATGTTGAATATTTGTCAAAACCCATAAAAAGTTCACCAAGAATGAACCCTGATGTAAATTCAGGTGATAATGATGTGTTATTGTGGATTCCTCAGTCGTAACATCAGCTGGTGCGAAATAGTGATAGTGGGGGAGGTTATACATGTGGGGGTAATGGGTATATTTGGAAACTTTGCTTTCTAGTTAATTTTTCTGTGAAACTGAAAATAAAGTCTGTTAAAAAAAATGAAAGCCTTATGTTCCACAAGTAAGTGAAACCATATGATAATTGACTTTCTCTGCTTGACTTATTTCACTTAGCATAATCTCCTCCAGTCCCATCCATGTTGATGTAAAAGTTGGGTATTCATCCTTTCTGATGGCTGAGTAATATTCCATTGTATATACGGACCACATCTTCTTTATCCATTCATCTGTTGAAGGGCATCTCAGCTCTTTCCACAGTCTGGTTATTGTGGACATTGCTGCTATGAACATTGGGGTGCATATGGCCCTTCTTTTCACTACATCTGTGTCTTTGGGGTAAATATCCAGTAGTGCAATTGCTGGGTCATAGGGTAGCTCTATTTTTAATTTTTTGAGGAACCTCCACACTGTTTTCCAAAGTGGCTGTACCAACTTGCATTCGCACCAACAGTGTGAGAGGGTTCCCCTTTCTCCACAACCTCTCCAACATTTGTTGTTTCTTGCCTTGTAAAGTTTTGCCATTCTAACTGGTGTCAGGGGGAGGACATTAGGAGAAGGAAGGGAAAAATGAAGGGGGGGAAATCAGAGGGTGAGATGAACCATGAGAGACTGTGGACTCTGAGAAACAAACTGAGGGTTCTAGAGGGGAGGGGGTGGGGGGATGGTTTAGTCTGGTGATAGGTATTAAAGACGGCACATTCTGCATGGAGCACTGGGTGTTATACACAAACAATGAATCATGGAACACTATCAAAAACAAATGATGTAATGTATGGTGACTAATATAACATAATAAGAAAAAGAAAAATTTTAAAAATAATTTAAAAAAAGCCTCCCTTTGCCACATTGGGATCATTTTTAAAGGCAATCAAGTCTTGCCTGTTTTTCAGATATAATTATTATAAATATATACCACAGGGCATATGGATACATATATGTGTGTGTTTCTATATATAAAACACATACTCTTATTTACAGAAAATAATCTATCATCTATCTGTTTTTCTGTCTATCTTTGCCATTCAAATGCATAAAAATGGCATCATATTTGTTTGAATTTACATTTTGAGTTCTGGATAAGGTTTAGCTTTTTGTATGACAGAGTTTATTTGCATGTATTTTCTTCTGTGTGCTCATTTTTGCTCATTTTTCTGTTGAATTACTCAAAAAACAATTATTGATTTGTATAAGCTCTTTGTATATTAAGAAAGTTATCTGTATTTAAAACTGTATGTGTACAGTTTTACACAGTGTAAAAATGTTTCCTATTTTCCTATCATCAGCTTATTTTAATTTTGTCATATAGAAATTAAAAGTTTTGTACTGCTAAATGTATTATTCCTTTTATTTTTATGGTGTTCTTAATCATATGTCCTGGTCAGAAAGACCTTCTCTGTTTCAAAACAATAATAATTTTATTTGTGCTTTTGTTGAGAATGTTTAAAGATTCATTTTTCTCACATTTAAGTCTTTGATATGGCTGGAATTTATTTTGGTAAAAAGACTAAAAGAGGGATTTAACTTTTATTTTTTCAAACAGCGTTCTGGTTGTTTTAACCTCATTTATAGGTAATCCTGCTTTTCTCCATTGATGAAAAATTTCACATTTAAATTAATTTCCCATATGTGTTTGATTCTATATCAGAATTCTCTGTTCAATTAGTTTGTATATTCCAATTCATAGCAATTCTTGTCATTTTCCTAGATTGGGGTCCCCCAGGAATGAAATAAACATTTTTTTAAAGATTTTATTTATTTATTCATGACAGAGAGAGAGAGAGAGAGAGAGAGAGAAGCAGAGGGAGAAGCAGTCTCCCAAGGAGCAGGGAGCCCGATGCAGGACTCGATCCCAGGACCCTGGGATCATGACCTAAGCCGAAGGCAGTTGCTTAACCATCTGAGCCACCCAGGCGCCCGGAATAAACATTTTTAATAGAATAAGCTATATTTTATATACTTATTTTAAGATTAAAATTTTAAGCCTAACAATTTACTATTCAAATGTTTCTGCATAATTATTGAATTAGGAAATTGTATGCACGTGCACATGTGTGGGTGTCAGCTAGAGAGAGAGAGAGAGAGAGAGAGAGAGAGAGAAAAGGGGGGGCCATGGAGAGAGAGAGAGGAGATTGTCATTTCATTGATATAAGGACTTTACCATTTGCAGTTAAAAGGAAGGAATAGTAAAACTGGTTATTCACACGCATTCCAAGCCTTAGTTTCTCAACAACATAGGTAGTTTTATTGTCAGGTTGCTATAGTTCTAAAACTTAAAGTAAAAGTAAAAAGTAATATGCACTCTGTAAAAATAGATATTTTCATTCATAAACTGGAAACACTAAGTCATGCAATTTACACCATTAACCTCCTAAAATTTCATGCAGTGAGCCAGCCTTGCTAGTTCCTGTTTAAAGATGAGTGGAAAAAGGTAAGAAGGAAATCTGATTAAAACCAAAAATGAATTAATACAAGGACTGGAAACAAAGCCTCAAAGAGATGAGTACTCTCTACAGATATTCTCATTGAAAAAAGCATGACTGGACCCTTGTTTGGCTTACATTTTTTCTTGTTGTTAAAGGAAAGAAATTTAGAGATTGCAGTTGATAGGGAGACCCTGTTAAACCTTCAGCAAAGCCTCCCAAAATGGTCTAATTTTACTTCCAGCGTTCATCTTAGGGTAAAATAATCCTTTAGAGATTATTAAATCAGAGAAATTTTAAGTAAAGCAAATTGAAGCTTCAGGACTATGCGATAGGGCCGGGAGTACCCTCTTTATCTTTGCTCAGTTACAGTTATGCCTGTGTGTTTTCAGCGTTTTCAGATAGGAATTTGGGAGGAGATTCTAATCTAATAGCTCATTTCATATATCAAAAGGCGCAGTGCATATATTTCCTTTCTGATTACATCTTTTCTAAATGTTTTTTTTTCACCAAAATTATACTGCTTATTTGTTTGATACATTTCTCAAAGCAGAGGTTAATTCCAAACAAACATTGTAGTCACTATCTAAACTTGTTGCTTTTAATGAAAATAACAAAATTTTAAAGTGAATCACTTAAAAACCTTGGCTCTTTTTTTCTCCATTGCCCTCTGCTACTTCTTGTCTGGATTTGTCAGATGAAAGTTATTCTGTCTTTATCAGCAGTACCACTATTATCTACCCACTTTTTCCGAATTCTCATGCTTTCAGTGGAAGCAGTCTGATCCACAAATGGGACAAATCTCTAGTCTTTTATATTTGTAAAGACAGCTGCAAGTAATTGCTTACTGTCTCTGTTATTTCCTTTTGCATTGTCTCTAATTATTATAAGTGCACACAGTTTTTCCTTGATGTTTGTCCTCTTAAATACACATAGGGCTTACAAAACTTTTAAAAAAAATTTTGGATTATAATATTCTGCTTTTTCTAGGGCTTACTATTTAATTTTCATCCTTTAATTTTTGATTACTTGTTTGCAGTTTTCCCTTTTATAAGCCAGACTTTCTCCTTTCACCTTAATGACTGACTTTTTGTTTGTTTGTTTGTTTTGTTTTTGTTTTACCTCTGGCAGTATGAGTTATTCAATACCCGGATGAAAGGAACAAAACATCTGTCCTATTTTATTTTAACTTCAGCAGTTTTTGTCTTAATTTCAATCCCCTTAGAAGCCTCCTTCCAAGTGACGAGCAAAGGCACAGAGTTCCAAGGCACTAGGGGGGCTTCTTTCCCTTCTCATTCACCTCTGCCAGCCTGAGTGTGCTGAGTGTGCTGGCTGCCTGCCAGGCTTTAGCAAAACAAGCATTCCCACATACTTGGAGTCTTCTATCTGAGGGTTCACTCTGGCTTGCTTAGTTCTGGGGTTGCTTGCTCAGAGCAAGATTCTCACAGATTCTCTGTAAGTTGACCAATAAGTACTTTGTAAACCTTGCACCTCATTCAAAACGCTAGAGGTATCTTACTTACTAGGTTGAATAGTCCATTTGTGATTTAAGCCGTGTTAGGGAAGCACGATGCACACTCTTGTTGACCCAGTTTGTCAACAAACTTGGCACTTCTTCGCTTTCCAACATCTCCGTGATGGATGAAGAAGTGAAAGTTACATATAAGAAGAAATCTAGAGATCTCCCAATAAGTCAGACATGATGTTTTTTTAGCAACATGCTTCTGCTTATAGCCCCCTATTTTATTATGCTGCAGCTACCCACCTTGCAGCCTTTGTCCATGACAGCCCTCTGTCGGTAATGCCCTTCCCCTTTAACTTAACATGTCACCTACCTCCTACCCATTCCTTGTTTCAAGATAGTTTTCATTTTTTATCAAATCAACACGTACTTATTTCAAAAGATCAGCTACTTCTACCAGGTATGTTAAGGCCATTAACAGTCCTGAGTCTCCTTTTCCTGGTTCCCCTACCTAGAGGCAATCACTTTCTACTCTTTTGCCTTACTTTTTGGTATTTGAACTTGAGGCATTGTTTGCTGACTTCCCAGTATGGAAGGTAAGCATTTGGTTTCCCCCTACTGCTATTCTACCCTCTGCTATTCATGGTATCAATGGTAAATGTTTATGGTGCCAGTATGGTAAAATTATAGTTTGGGCTGGTAAATTTAGTATTTACATTTCTATTAATATTATTCAGGCCTGAGTCATACAGTGAACTATGATCATGTTTCCTTACCTGTGCAGCCTGTTTTGTTTTGTTTTTTTCCTCCTGGATATAATAATTTCCCTTGTTTTTTTGCTTATTTTTTTTAATATACTTTAAAGAGGCCAGCCATGAACACTGCCAGCTGCCTAAATCTCCTTTCGCTACTTTCATTCACGTCCCTATGCTAACAGTTTCATCCTCTGATCCCTTTCAGAACATTCTGACCTGCTCCAGTGTGTACAGGTTGCCTGCTAGACCTGGTGCACAGCTGTCACTCTCGGATTCCCATTTGCCACCATCCTGGGGATGCTCTTTGCAGCTGATGTGTAGTCAGTCTCCTGCTTTTGTTTCAAGGTTGCCTTATACTCTCATATTACTCTGAGGGTATTGAAGATAAATATTTTGAGACTTTCTTTTTGTTACCTTACCTGTTTCCCACAAGGTGCTTTTTTCTGTTCCTGTCCCTAGGATATTTAATAGTCCTGGATGTCTGCTCATAAGTGAGTGGGACTAGTTGACAGTAGTATCACTGTAGGGTGAGCTAGTTAAGTTGATGTTGGAGAACTGATTTCAGTATTGTTTTGTCTTTTCTCATTGGCTGAACAGTTTCTCCAGAAGAGACTCTCGCAATCTCTTGCCTGGAGGGTGAAGGCCCAGCAGCCAACATTTGGAGGCTGAGTGGAGGAAGCTGACTAAAGTATGTATGTGTTAAATTTTCATTTTTAGTAAAGCATACCTGCCCCTAATTGGTTCCCCTAGTCTAGATACTGTCTATTTTGTCCTTTTGTTGGTTTACAACCCTCCTGGCAACCTCTCCTGGTGTAATTTGAAACTGGTCCCTGTACTCAGAGGGCAAGGAGAGACTGAGAAAAGACACAAGCCACTCCAGGTTGGTACGTGGCAGTTTTAATAAACAAAGAGAATTTACATATGATGCTTGACTTGGCCAGCAGCAAGAGGAATGGATCCCCACACCTGCCCATCAAATCTTAAAAGTTGGTAAAGAGTCTTAACTGGGTTCAGTCATGCGTACCATGCAGGTGTTCTCAATACCACATCACTATCTCAAGGCTGTGTCCTTGGAGCAGCCTCTGCGAGTGGGAAAGGTGAGTGGGACGCACATTCCAAGGACAGGGGAAGGGGTGAGGAGCCTCAGAGTGCCTGGGTCCAGCTCACAGGTCAGTTGGTGGTCACATTTTTTCAATGACATTCCCCAACATCTTTCCAGAAAATAAATTTCTGTCTTCTGCCATGGTGGGATGGTATAAAATGGGGATGGGATGGGGCTGGAGAGACAAATTTCTTCAACAACTTTACAACAGTTTTCTTCTTATTAGACCATGCTTCTCACCCTAACGTCAGATGATGTTGCCAGTTACTGGGCCTATTGGACCTGGCTTTCTCCACTGATGGTGTAGAATGCTGTATCTCAGGTCTTTTTAATTACCATTCAGCCAGCTCTTCTCCAGCCTCCCAAATTTTGTTATTCTCTCCCCTCTTCTTTCCAATTTTTTAATGGAAGGATAATATACATAGTGAAAAGCATATAAATTACAAGTGTGTATTCAATGAATTTTGACAATGTGAACATACTCATGTAACATTATAACACCTGTGAAGTCTTCCCTTCATTTACCCAAAGATAATCACTATTCGGAATTCTGTCACTTCTGTCAGTTCTATTAGTTAGAGCTATTTTTGAATTTTATATAAATTGTATCATGCATATTCTTTTGCATTTGGCTTCCTTTGTTCCACATAATGTTTGTAATATTCAAAAGTTTGTTGGGTCATTATATTCCTTTGTATAAAAACACTGTAATTTCTTTATCCGTTCTACTGCTGATGGATATTTGGGTTGTTTCCAGTTTGGGGCTATTATGAATAATGCTGCTATGAACATTGCTGTATATCTTTTTGGTGAACATAATGAATTTCTTTGCATATATACCTAGAAGTGGAATTGTTGGATCACAGAGTGTGCACTTGCTCTATTTTAGTACGTACAGCTAAACAATTTTTCTAAAGTTTTTGTAACAATTTATGTTTCTACCAGCAGTGTAAAAGAGTTCCAGTTGCTCCATATCCTCACCAGCTCTTCATGCTAAATATTTCCTTTTAGTTTTTGCCATTGTGGGGGTGTTGTGATAGCTCATTGTGGTTTTAATCTGCATTTCCCTAATAACTAATTATGTCAGGAACTTTTCATGTGTTTATTGGCTATCATCTTTTGTAAAGTACCTATTGAAATTCTTTAGAAAAAAATTAAAAATATAATTTTCTGATCTTTTTATATATATTAAACAACCTTAAATTCATTGTAATATATTATCTATCTTTATATAACTGGACTTAATTTGCTAATATTTTCAGTAGGATTTTGTATCTATACTCCAGAGAGAGACTGGAGAGCAATTTTATTGTCTTGTTCCTGTCAGATTTTGATAATCAGATTATCCTGGGATGGGAAATGTTTCCTCTTTTTCTTGTCTCTGGAAAAATTTTTGTAAAATAGGTGTTTTTTAAAAATAAGTATTAAGAAGAATTTTTACTACAGATTCAGTTTCTTGCATAAATATGGAATTATCCATATTTTCTCTTTTTACATTTCAGAGCTGTGTTTTTGTGGGAATTTATTGATTTCATCTAAATATTCAAATTTATTGGCATAAAATTTTTCATAATACCATTTTATTATCTTTTTAATTCTGTAGGGACTGTAATGATGCTCCACTCTTCATTTCTGGTAATGGTTGTTTTCTACCTTCTTTCTTTATCTTCACTTTTGGTAAGATGTTTATAAATTTTATTTTTCTTTTTAAAGAATCAAACTGTTGGTTTTCTGACCTTTTCTATTCTATGTTTATTTTCTACTTCATTCATTTCTTATTTTATCCTTATTATTGTCTTCCTTCTGCTTTTTGGGGGTATTTAATTTATTATTCTTTTTATAGCTTCTTGGGGAGGTAATTTAGGTAATAGATTTTAAGTTTTTTTTTTTCTTTTAACAGGCTTTAGCAGAATTCTATAAGTTTTCATACATCTTTTTAAAGAGTTTTCATTTAGTTTAAAGTATTCCCTTTTTAGTTGATTTCTTCTTTGGCAAATAGGCTATTTATAACTACACTGTGTAAGTTCTAAATATTTGGTCATTTTTTAACTTATCCTTTTGCAATGAATTTCTAGCTTAATTGCATTATGATCAGAAAACGTACTACAACCATAGTAAGTCCTCACAAAATTAGTTGCTTTATTAGTGTGTGATAATGGTTATCATCTAGCTGTGGTTCACCCCTACTTTGCTTATTTTTCCTTCACTTTAACAGAACTGAGGCCTTGTGTAAGTCACTTTACTTCTCTCAGACTTGGTTTCATGTGCTTTGAAATAGAGAGTTGGAAAAATGAGCTCTAAAATTTCCTTCATTGCTCAAATAGTCTGTTATTCTAGGTTATCTTTTATCCTCTTAACTAGAATTCATCAGCATTATAGTAAAAAGGAATCCATAGAGCAAACTTTATTATTTGTTCACATAGTAAGAGCTGTAATTAGCAAAATAGTTCAGATTTCACCAAAACACAGACTGAATTTTGTTTAATTAAGAATAAATCAGGGGTACCTGGTTGGCTCAGTTGGTGGAGCATGAAACTCTTGATCTTGGAGTTATGAGTTGAAACCCCACATTGGGTGTAGAGATCACTTAAGAATAAAATTTTTTAAAAAAGAATAAATCATTATACTTATGTTTTAAAAAAGGGTATGTAACAATTAATAATGTGTGCTGCTTCTGCCTTTTAAGACATGCCAGATTTTAAGAGAGATCATGAATGAAAACATTGAAATAACCCTAGAGAAAGCTGTAATCTTATCATAGAGATCCTGAGTAAATCCAGGAGATCTTGGAAAATTGCAATAGGAAAATGATTCTCTCACAAATTTTAGCCTCCAGTCATAGAGTGCTCTCTTCCAAATGCAGCTTGCTCTTGACACATTTTGTTAATGAGCACCCTGCTTTACTATGAACAAGACAAGGTTATTTCAGACTCAAGTTATGAATGTTTTCTTGTCCTGTGCATTGGAAATACTTGTGGAGTTTTCTTTTGATAATGAATTTTTTTTTTTTTGAAGATTTTGATTCCTGGAGAAAGGAATCAAGATTGACATAAAGAAGTGGATTGAGATTTTGTCTTGTTAACGGCTTTTGAGGTTTTAGTAGGTAGGCCTTCTAGTTTGTTATGCATTGTACCAAAGCACACTGATTCTTTTAGGCCTTGGGGTGGTTTTTACATTGAAAATTATGATCACTTTTTAAAAATTTGATATACAAATTCATTGTGAGAGGTTATTTACCACCCCACATATTTTTCTTTTTCTTCTTTTTCTTTTTGGTGGGAACATTTAAATTCTGTTCTTAGCAAATTTCAGTTATACAAAACAGTGTTATCAACTATAGTCACCATGTTTTACATTAGATTTTCAGACCATATTCATAGTATAGCTGAAAGTTTGTCTCCTTTACTAACCTCTCTTGATCACCTTCCCCACCCCATCCCAGCCCCTGGCAACCACTTCTGTACTCTGTGATCACTTCTAATTGTTATTCTAGAGTCTTGGTTGACTCGTGTCCCTTCTAAAGAGTCTTAACCTGGGAGAATCTTGGGCACAGAAAGGCTTGGATTCCATGTCAGTTAAATATAATAGCAAAACTTTCTGAGATTGACACATTGCATAATCCTACATGCAAAAGCATAATTTAGTTTTTTAAGAGATAGGTTAGAGGAAGAAAAGGAAGTCTTAAGCCAATGATTCTCTAATATTCCTTATCACCAACCTTAAAACAAGATAATGAATCATTTCTAATGGTTTCCTCACGAAGAGGCGTGGTTATCCTTAGGGACTACCCTTACTGTTACCGTGGCTTCAGGCTTGACCTCCTGAATTCTTTTTGTCCTCCTTGTCCACAGTGGCATACAAGCTCTCTTTACCTTTGGTGTCTGCTCTGCTTCTAGTATCCTGTCTTCTTTCTTGGACTTCATATTCTGGACTATCCCTTTCTTCCTTGGTATATCTTTGCCTGGGACTTAAAATTTCCTTTCCCCTTTTTCCATGCTTTGTGTCTATGGCCAGTTAAACCACCTCCATCCTTCACCTTGGTTCCTGAAGCCCATCTTTCCAATTCTCTATTTCAAGGTCCACAAAACTTTACCCAGAGAAGTAAGGTATGTAGAGTCTCACCTTTTAGGGCCTTGTAGCTCCCAGGAGAACTTGGACACAAGTAGTTGTTTCCAACTGGTATTTCTTACAGTTTAAGTGGAAGAAAGTTTTAAGAGGAAGATCCTGGAGGAAAGTGAGGCTGGTTTGCTTGCTTCTGTGGCCCAATACTAGCTACCACCATAGTCCATTAATTTACATTCTGGAGTGTAAGAATCTGTGACTCTTTGTTAAATACTTTTAACTTACTCTAGGGATTCTTATCTTCAGTAGTAGGAATATTTTTTTCTGCCTAGGAAATTTCAAAATGCAAATAACAGTAGCAAAAACAACAGTAAAAAACATTGTAACATTTATTGAGAACTAGCCACTTTTATATGCGTTCTCTCGCTTAACAACAACATAATGAGCTAGGTCCTATCATAATCCTCATTTCAATGAGGTTTAGAGAGGCAGATAAATTACCTAAGGTCACACAGCTAGTATATATTGAAATTTGTAAAAACATCCAATTCTGCTTTTTGGAAAACCCAGCTCTTAATTAGTAGAATATTGCTTTCTTTGCTCCATGGTTTAACATTCCAGAATGATTTCTGGGATGTGTGGTTTGGTTTACTATTAATGCCAAATTGGAGGTTTTGCATTAAAAGGCTTTTATTTCTGGTAGTATGTGACTAAGACTGTCCAGGCAGTAGTAACATTTTATATTTGATACAGTGTTTTACTATATAGGACACATTTTCAGTACTTCGGTGCTCATATTAATCCTGTATGGATGCCTGTTATAAAGATGAAAAGTTTTTTTTTGTTGTTATTTTTTTTAATTTTATTTTATTATGTTAATCACCATATATTACATCATTAGTTTTCGATGTAGTGTTCCATGATTCATTGTCTGCGTATAACACCCAGTGCTCATTCAATACATGCCCTCTTTAAAAATCAAGGAACATGCCCAAGTTACATGCGGAATCAAAACATGGGGCATAGTCTTTTGACAACTGTGTTATTCTTCCTAATGCAAGATTCTATATTACTGCTTACCAGAATTACTCCAAAATGTCTCTGAGATGGAATTTCAGCTGTGTGCTAGCTCTAGTACTTTTTGGAGATGATAACGGGAACCAAGTGTAAGAATATTTCCAACATTTTGTATATAGAAGAATTCTAGTCATCATTAATGATCTTATGTGCCAAAAGGGAGACTGTATCTGATAGGATTTCATGAAGAAATTCCCCCCTTGGTCACCAAGAGAAAGAACCTCTGATTCCTTTGTACCCACTATTCCTGCCACATCCCCTGTATATTATTAGCAAGTCAGCAGCCTTCTACAGTTTTCCAAGAGCAGCACCTTCTGGTATGGCATTTGGTTCCACTCCACTGAATCTATGGTAACTTCTATGTCACAAATTTCAATTTTTGTCTAGTGTGATATGTTGAGTTGCACTGTCAAATAATTTTAGTAGCATTTTATGTCTATTGGGAGTACATCAGTTTTCCCAACTGTTGCAGCAGGGTGGTGTGATTTCTTAAGTGAGTCCTTGATTAAAGGGAAAACTTTTTTGGTGATGCCATTTTAGGCTGAACAGAAGTGCCAGCTCCTCAGTAGAACCCAGACAATTCAAAAACTCCCACATAGCGTTTATTAGCTCTGCTTAAGTGAAGTAGCAGAGACATTGGTTTGCAACACCATTGTTCAAAATACTAGAGTGGAATTTCACTTGATAGTTAAATTCTAATCAAGGTCACCCTAACAGTTGGCTTTGTATGGCTGTCAAAAGCAGTAGCATGGTCAGATCCTTAACGAATGACTGATTATGAAGTGAAATTGTTACTAGAGTATTCTAGATACAGAAGTAAAGCTGTCTTTGCAAAGTCATCAAGACAGAAAAGGAAAGGGAAAAGAGTTGGCCATGCTATTAAACATTTTGCATGTTATTTAATTTTCAGTAATGAGCTAGTAAATCAGGTCTCTGGGGGGAAAAAGCCCTGATTTATAGATTTTGCCAATTGCTATGGCAAAAATATTCTCATCATGGCCAGTTTCAAGCTACCCAAATGATGTCACTGCATGCAGAATTTAAAAGAGATGCACACCTTTGTTTCTCACAAGCCATAAGAGCCGGCTCTAGCACACAGTGACTTTATGAGGTGGGTGTTATTAGCTGAGATGTTAAGTCACAATGGCTGGGAAATTGTAACAGTTGAATTGAAATTGGAGTTAGTCAGATCTGTCTGACCATGAGTTCTATATTTTTTCTAATGTATTTTACTATGCCTGAAAAAAAAAGTATATATTGAGAGCCTTCCCTGTGCCAGGCATTGAAGACACATTGCCCTGGTAATACCTAAAAATAATGAAGAAATGCATGAAGCCTCCAAACTTGGCATTTTGTTGCTTCTCTACCCACCCACATGGGAAATAGGAAAGAATTTCAGGTACAGTACAGATTTACTGAATTAAAAAACATAACATAGTGGAAAGGAAATATCTAATGTATCCTCCAGTTGTTTTTTTGTTTGTTTGTTTTTGGGGTTTTGTTTTTTTGTATGTATAAATACATACTGCTTAAAAGAGTAGAGAACTGAATCATGTCCACAATGTTCTTGAAATGGGGAAGAATTATATATAATTAAGTCACCCCTTTCCTACTATTGCACTAAAGAAATCTAAGCTCAGGGCGCCTGGGTGGCTCAGATGGTTAAGCGTCTGCCTTCGGCTCAGGTCATGATCCCAGGGTCCTGGGATCAAGTCCCACATCGGGCTCCCTGCTCCTTGGGAGGCTGCTTCTCCCTCTGCCTCTCTCTCTCTCTCTCTCTCGTGAATAAATAAATAAAATCTTAAAAAAAAAAAAGAAATCCGAGCTCATTCTGCTTTTCTACTTGTCTCAGGAAGAATTTGATTATGCTACACTATAAGACAAAAAAGAAATGGGCTCATTCTCAAATCCCATCCCAGGTGATCAAGGGTGTTTCATTTTATTTTGATTGATTTCTCATCTGTTCCTAATCTCTGTTTTGGAAAGAATTGGCAGAGAGTGCTTAGTGTCTAAACCTATTAGAATCAATTCCAAATTTTGTTTACCAAACTCAGATGGATACTCAGGCTCATAATCTTAAAGAAGCCTGTGGTGCAGTATTTCTTCTAATTAGGTTACCTGGAATAAGCGATTTTTCTAAAATTGTGCTAGAGTCTCACAAGCATTTATGACTTTGCCTATTAGATGCCCATAGAGTTTCTAATGCCTCTGTGGCCAGAAAAAATGAAAAGACCCCTACAAGTAGCTAATTTACCACCTGCCTAATGCTGTGTCCATGACAGTTACACAGTCAGTTGAAGTAGAGCTAAATTGCCTCTTTGCTCACAGTCTCTGGTCAAACTGATTCCATCCCTAGGTTATTACAGCACCGTGGAGAGATAGGCTTAGAGGCTCATAGAAATCGAAACTGTTAGTGAAAATTATGGTGTCTTAAAATGACTGCTGGACTACTGGATTCTGCGTAGAAATTCCAGGAAATCTAGAGTTTCCCATGTGGACAATGTGTGGAAAGCAGGTGACAGGGAAATGACTCTGTTGCAGGTCTTCTTTGCTGTTGTCTTGGCTGACCTTTGGTAACAAAGTCCACAAACACCAGAGGCTGTCTTTTTTGGAGTCAGTGAGAATTGGTGAGGAAGGAGCCACCATCCCTTCTCTCAGAGCCCCAATGAGAAGCTCTCCCCAAACTCCTTGACTATTCTTCATATGGATTGACCAGCCATATCCATAGTAGAGGTGACATATCAAAATGGGTAAGGGTGCGGGCTCTGGAATCAGTGCTTGAGTTCAAATTCCCTCTGTGTGACCTTGTTACTTCTTTGTCCCTAAGTTTTATCACCTGATAAAAATGGGGATAGTAATAGTACCCAAGTCATAGACTTGTACATAATATGTTTAGAGGTAAACGTTACGTAAGTTGTCACCCAGATAAAGCTGCCCGAGCTGGATGCTGTAGCAATTGAGGTCAGTGTTCTGGCCATATCTCCTTGGTATTCACTTTACATGCTGAAGGCTGCTATGGCAAGCACCAGCTGGAGGTCTTTTTTCTGGTCACAGGTTGGCTTGCACTGAGGACGAGCCAGAAGTTCTGAAAGTTAATAATCTGGTACAAGCCCTAAGCCAATGACAAAAAGGATGTTGGTGCATAAATACCCAGCTTCCTCATCCTACAGCTGAGATAATTCTGGAGCATGTTCTGTACTGTCTCCTACAGCTCCCCAGGGAGATGAAGCCTCAGATGCCCACAGTAGTAACTGGCTTGATAACATACTTTACTGGCTTTCTTTTCTTTCTCTCTCTCTCCCTCTTCCTTTCTTGCCCCACTCCACTATTCTATTTCCCTACTGTTGTTTCCTGGGATCACCTCTCAAATTAACTACTTGCATTTGAATCCTTTTTCAGAGTCCACCTCTGGAGGAACCCAAATCAAGACAGGTTTCATGGCTTTTGGAGTACTCTAAGTGGCTACTTAATTGGGTGCATGACTTTAAAAAATTTCATTAAGATGATATACTTTCTTTAGGATCTCTAACAGGCTAGTGTAGGATTTTCTGCTTTGGTTTATACACACAGATTTTTTTTTCTAAGTGGAAAAAAGTTCTGGACTTTGAGACAAGAAAACTCAAGTTGCTGTTTACTAACCGGATAAATGCATTTTTAAAAAAATTCCAGTTTTATCAGGTGATACTATCTATATATTATTATAGCAAATAAGATAACGTATCTAAAACGATTCTGCAAAGTCTACATTATTGTATCATTAGCAGTCATCTCATTGGGGCTTTGTTTTGTTCTTAGAATTTTCACCACTCAACATGGATTATGTGCAATCATGCAAGGTAAAAGTATTCATTAAAATCAGGTCATATTGTTATGATCTACTTTTTGTTATTCAATTTTTATTAACATCTTCATTTCAACTTTTTAACAACCTATCTTCCTTGCCATTTTGGCAGCTGCCTGATGTCCTAGTAGGCAAGCGGGGCAGTGGATTTTTGAGGTATGTGTCAGAGATCCTGGTTTCTAGCTAAAGGTTAAAAACTGCATAAGACATTTTGATAAAATAATGTTAGGAACATTTCTTTTTTTCATTATACAAACATTTGACTAATGCTTATGCCAAGTATGAGTTTACCAAACAACTAAGCCACAGGCAAATTCAAACCTTACAGCGTTTTCCTGTTACTTTAATGAAAAAGAAATGCATATTCATAAAAAATGAGAATTACATTGCTTATTATATTAGCTAGTCCAGAAAGAACTAATCATTAAGAAGTTCAACTACTTACTTTTTAAAAATTAATTTTAAAAAGTTAAAAGGCAGGGTGCCTGGGTGGCTCAGATGGTTAAGCGTCTGCCTTCGGCTCAGGTCATGATCCCAGGGTCCTGGGATCAAGTCCCACATCGGGCTCTCTGCTCCTTGGGAGCCTGCTTCTCCCTCTGTTTCTCTCTCTCTCTCTCTCTCCCTCTCTCTCTCCTCCTCTGTCTCTCATGAATAAATAAAATAAAATCTTTAAAAAAAACGTTAAAAGGCAATGCATAATTATTTTGAAAATTTTGCAAAATAGCAGTAAGAGTGAATAATAGAAGGAATAGTTTATATTCCCACCATTGAGAGAACAACAATTACTATTTTGATATATTTTCTTCCTATTTTACATATATTGTTTTCCCTTACAGTGTTGATTGTATCCTGTAATGTGTATTTCTGCATAACATATATATTTGGCATATGTCTGGGGCTATTCAGCAGGCATGTCTCATGGCCAAGCACTTTCTTCCAGGTTCTCACTTGTTCTTTTGGTTTCCATGACACTGCTGGCAGCCTCTCTTCTAGTTTGGCTTCCTTCTCCCTGTACCACCTCTAGCTCCTAACCTCTCAGAATGCTGCCCCTAATGCAACCATGTGCCTGAGTTTTATCACTTTGGTACCAGGGCCACAGTCTGGAGACTCAGCTTCTTTGGGCAGACAGATTCCGTTTCATCCCTAGTACTGTGATCATATTTGTGTCACATCTTTGCTTGGGGGTGAGCAAGAAAGTCTCTTCTTTCTTTTCCTTTCCTCTCCCCTGGACAGCTATTCATGGAGTAAGGTTATGAGTAAAGGGTGAGTTCCCTGTAGGTTCCTTCCAGATTCCACTCTCCTCTTTATAATTGGATATCCAGTTTTTTAACCCATTATTTAAAAATATATACTTTTTAAATCATCAAGGTAACAAAGTGGTGGGGTGGAATTTTAAAATATGATACAATCTCTTTTTCAGAGGGTAAGCCAGAAAGTTACCTTAAGAAAAAATTTTCTTATTATGAGAGAAAGAAAATTGACTGGCTTACCTTAGTTACGTAAATGCTTATGCAGCCTGTTGTGGTGTTTTTGTATTTGTCCTTGAAGGACAGACTATAGCATTCTGGTTTTAGCGAAGTCTCCCTTCCTTACCCCTGAACCTTTGTGAAGCTTGTGAACCAGTTTTTCATCAGAAGTCTCGCAGCCCTGTGAGAGTGAAGAGACAAAGACCCCAGATTTAATACCAGACAAATTTGGAAGAAGCCACAGTGTCCTGGCTGAGGCCCCTGACAGGAAGGGACTCTAGTAGTGACAGAGGAGAACTCATGGTGAGAGAAAGTAAATTTGGGCTTGGACAAGTTTCAGACAAAGGTCTAAGATAGGTCTGGCTCTAGCAGACCCTGAACTGAGCCTTCATATGGTCCCAGGCCTGGCCAGCCTGGTACTAGGTCATGGCTCGGCAGCAGGGGGGTTCCCAGCTATCTTCAGCGCAGCTGTGGGGCCCGCATCCAGGTTCAGCTGCCCTGAATGTTGACAGCACCAGCAGTGCTGCCTCTGACCTGTGGCTGTCCCTCTCATTGCAAGAATGGCAGAAGTTCTTTGGTCTACATAATTGTGATTGGAGGTGACATGGGATACCAAGCTGCCTGCCAGGAGTAGAGGCAGATGATCAATTAAAATAGTAAAAAGGATGTGGCTATTTTATACCTCCAGGCCCATGAAGCAAGTTACTATTACTCGAGCACTTTTCTTTTTTCCTTTTTTTTTCCTTTACTCAAGCACTTTTCATATTATTACAAACTTTAATGACTGCCTAGTGTTGTACTGAGAGAATATACCATATTTTATTTTCTCATTTCTCCATTATTGGACATTAAGGTCTTCTGCATGAGACATTTGTGACAGAATCTGGTGTTGTTTTAGCACTATTAGTGTAATAGTAGTAGGAATATATTTTCTAGGTGTTAAAAATATGCAGCTATAATGTGAAACAAGTCGTATAGAACACAAACGTTATTTTTTGGAGTATGATGAATTTAGTTTCCTTCTCTTTTTGTATCCAAGAGGCACTAGAAACCTCTGCCAAGGGTGGGGTGTAATAGAGAGAGGGGGCTCAGAGAACCGAGAGAGCAGCTGGAGTCCCAGGTGTTCCAGGCGACCTTTGATCAGAAGGAGGGTCAAGGATAGTACAGTCTGCTGGGTGGAAAGCCCACATCTATTAGATTTAAGAGACCATGACTCTCCCCAGTGATTCCCCAGCAGCAAGTAGGCCCAGCACTTACTTGGTGCTTAGTGTGTATTTTGAGAATCTTTGAATGAATGGATATTTCCACTAAGCACTCAGGGAACAGATTACAAGCCTGGGTAAGCATTCTAGAATTAAAGGATAAGATTTACACAAACTTGGCATGTAATTTTGAAAGTGCTGTTTAACCTCTAGAAGGCCATTTTCTTGTATGTAAAATTGTAATGATAACTGCACTTACCTTTATAAAGAGCAAAATATTATAATACGATAGATCCATGTGGTTCCTTATGTGATGTTATGTTATTTCAAGATATTATTTTTCCTGATTGTGGTTATATGATCTACACCTGGATGTAAAAAACAACAACAAAAATGAAACAAAAAACCACTGATACCAAAGGAAATAATAGTTCAAGTTCATGGCCAAGGATAATACTTTGCGGTAGAGAGGAGGCTGTATTTCTGAGTGTACATTAGTACATTATTTTAGGCCTCTATTTCTGAGTGTACATTATTACTTCTGCTAGATTTTCTCTAACTTCCACTCATTAGAGAACTGTGGCAAAATGAGACTACAGGCTCCATTTTCAAATTGGAGAGTTTGGGGAACTATAAAATGGGTCTTGTTTTGTTCATTTTGTTTTTTTCAGAAGACATTTGACATTGTTTTGTTCTGGGAACATGGTGGCTGGTGGAGTCATTTTTCCAGTCAGGTCCCAGCTACCTTGCCTTGAAAGGGGAGCCCATTAGGTACAACTGCCCTGCGAATCTTGACTCTGGGTCCATCATTTTTATTTATATACATTTTTTTGTAGACACCGGGAAATACATTTTCTCCTACAACACAGAGATCAGATTTAAAAGTTCCGTTTTTGTGGACATAAAAGGAAACTGATTAATTGAGCAATGAGATAAAGCTCAGGGAGTGAAGTGGTGATAAAACCATATCTGTTAAAATATCTGCTACCTAAAGCAATTTACACATTCAATGCAATCCCTATCAAAATACCATCAACTTTTTACATAGAACTGGGACAAATAATCCTAAAATCTGTATGGAACCAGACAGACCCCAAATAGCCAAAGGAATGTTGAAAAAGAAAAGCAAAGTTGGCGGCATCAGAATTCCGGACTTCAAGCTCTATTACAAAGCTGTCATCATTAAGACAGTATGGTACTGGCACAAAAACAGACACATAGATCAGTGGAACAGAAGAGAGAGCCCAGAAATGGACCCTCAACTCTATGGTCAACTCATCTTCGACAAAGCAGGAAAGAATGTCCAATGGAAAAAAGTCTCTTCAACAAGTGGTGTTGGGAAAATTGGACAGCCACATGCAGAAGAAAGAAACTGGACCATTTCCTTACACCACACACAAAAATAGACTCCAAATGGTTGAAAGACCTAAATGTGAGACAGGAGTTCATCAAAATCCTAAAGGAGAACACAGGCAGCAACCTCTTCGACCTCAGCCGCAGCAACTTCTTCCTAGAAACATTGCCAAAGGCAAGGGAAGCAAGGGCAAAAATGAACTACTGGGATTTCATCAAGATAAAAAGCTTTTGCAGAGCAAAAGAAACAGTCCACAAAACCAAAAGACAACAGACAGAATGGGAGAAGATATTTTCAAATGACATATCAGATAAAGGGCTAGTATCCAAAATCTATAAAGAACTTATCAAACTCAACACCCAAAGAACAAATAATCCCATCAAGAAATGGGCAGAAGACATGAATAGACATTTCTCCAAAGAAGATATCCAATGGCCAACAGACACATGAAAAAGTGCTCAACATCGCTCGGCATCAGGGAAATCCAAATCAAAACCTCAATGAGATATCACCTCACACGAGTCAGAATGGCTAAAATTAACAAGTCAGGAAACGACAGATGTTGGCGAGGATGTGGAGAAAGGGGAACCCTCCTACACTGTTGATGGGAATGCAAGCTGGTGCAGCCACTCTGGAAAACAGTATGGAGGTTCCTCAAACAGTTGAAAATAGAGCTGCCCTACAACCCAGTAATTGCACTACTGGGTATTTACCCCAAAGATACAAATGTAGCGATCCAAAAGGGCACCTGCACCCCAATGTTTATAGCAGCAATGTCCACAATAGCCAAACTATGGAAAGAGCCCAGATATCCATCCACAGATGGATAAAGATGTGGTGTGTGTGTGTGTATATATATATCAAACGCACACACAATGGAATATTACACAGCCATCTTTTTGATGAAATGAAATCTTGCCATTTGCAATGACATGGATGGAACTAGAGGGTATTATGCTAAGTGAAATAAATCAATCAGAGAAAGACAATTATCATAGGATCTCACTGATATGTGGAATTCAAGAAACAAGGCAGAGGATCATAGGGGAAGAGAGGAAAAAATGAAACAAGACGAAACCAGAGAGGGAGACAAACCACAGGACTCTTAAATCTTAAGAAACAAACTGAGGGTTGCTGGAAGGAAGGAGGGGTAGAGGAGTGGGGTGGCTGGGTGATGGACACAGGGGAGGATATGTGTTGTGGTGAGCGCGGGGTGTATAAGACTGAGGAATCACAGACCTGTACCCCTGAAGCAAATAATACATGATATGTTAAAAATATAAAATAAAATTAATTGATAAAATAACATATCTGGAAAGAAGAGATTAGCTCTGTACTGTCAACAACATGCATTTAACACATATTATCACATTCAAGTCTCAGTAGAGCCCCTGGAGGCAATTTGGAGAAGCATCATCATCCTTCTTTTAAAATTTAGGAAACTAAAACTGAGACTCGAAAATTTAGGGGCCGTGTCTACAACAACAGACCTGGTAGATGAAGATCAGAGTTCAGGTATTCCCACTCCTCCTATTTCACTTTGCTGCCGTTGAAGGTGCCGGAGTCTTAGAATCTTTCTGTCTTATTTGTGCAAAAGAAATGTCCCTTCTGAAATTCAGGTCCATTAACATTATGTCATCAGTATAGCTCCATCTGCAAACTCCTACAAATTACATGAAGGCCTGAGGCATTTCTTTCATTTTTTTCTCTCCCCTTCCCCTTTATGTGTGTCCAGAGGGTATTCTTCTCACAACGCCATTTCCTAGGGGAAAGGAACCTAGAAATTCTTGTTCTTCATCAAGGCTCATTCTCTGGCTGCTTTTTATTTAAATTAAGGAAAAAAAAAAAAAGAAAATGCTTTCTGTAGACTTGATAGGTTATCCCAACTCTTTCTCATTTGTGCTCAGTGATTTTAAATTTCTCTCTTCTATTTCCTGGCCACAAGGCTTCTTGATAGAAAATTGCAACAAGAGAAAGGTCTGTTCCCTTTTGGAATGCTCTCCACACAGAAAGCCTGGGAGAAAAGTTGTAGCATATGTTAGAGACCCCGGCTTCTAGGACCCAGGCCAGAGGAGGCAGCATGCAGTAAAGAAAGGGGATTCTCTCTGCTTTCAAGCTTCAGTCAAGAACTCCATTCTTGTGGCCGGGAAAAAGAAATAGAATTGGTTCTGAAGCAGATGCTGCTCAGATTTCCTGGTTGCCAGAGCAGAAGTGAGAAGGCAGAATAAAAGGAGACAAAATGAGAGACTGTGTGTGCACACACTTGTACACACGGGGATAGAGGGCCGCAACTTGAGAACCCAGTATAATCTGCAAAACCAAGCACATTTTCAGTTGCACATAAGAAGGAAGGCAAAGGACCGTATCACTAGAGTAGGGGTCTGCAGACCTTTTCTGTAAAGGGCCAGATAAATACCTTAGCCTTTGCAGGCCACACGATCTCAGTCTCAAACCCTTAACTGTATTGTAGCACAAAACAGCCTTAGACAAGACATAAACAAATGAGCATGGCCACATCCCCAAAACACTTTATTTATTGACACTGAAATTTGAATTTTATATAACTTTCACATGTCATGAAATATTCTTCTTTGGAATTTCCCCCACCATTTAACAACACAGAAGTCTTTCTTAGCTTATGGGCCTCTTAGCCTCTTTTAGCCTTTTTAGTGCTTGCCTCACAAATTTAACTGACTCTACCCTGTCACCGAGACTCCATCTGACCTTAACAGAGCTTTATAAAAAGGCTCTCTGAAAGGATGATGGTTTACGAACCATCTTTTCGTTGTTGTTGAGGATGAGGGTAAATTAGTAGTATGTGGGGCACCTGGGTGGCTCAGTCGCTAAGTGTCTGCCTTTGGCTCGGGTCATGGTCCCAGGGTCCTGGGATCGAGTCCTATGTCGGGCTCCCTGCTCAGCGGGAAGCCTGCTTCTCCCTCTCCCACTCCCCCTGCTGTGTTCCCTCTCTCGCTGTCTCTCTCTCTGTCAAATAAATAAATAAAATCTTTAAAAAAGAAAGAAAGAAATAGAACCTGAGAAAACAGATGCAATTCAAACATTCTCTTCTGTCCTTAGATCATTGAGGAGCCCATGCAATTAATTCTCAGGGCACAAGTACAAGGGCTGGTATGTGTAAGGGAAAAAGGCATGTTCAGCAGCTAATACAATGTCACCATATCAAGGTCCCCGAAATGATCACTTCAGTTACTGGATTGGTGTCCCCTCATTATTAATTTCAGTTAAATTATACCTTTAATAGTAATGGTTAAGTTGTGCTTTTAAAGAAATCAAGCCCCCATAATGAGAGAAAATGTTTAGGTTACTACACAGTTAACTAAAAACAAGCAAATAAAATTAAAAATTAAGTTCAAATAAAGCCCTAGTGGGTTCTGGTACTTACTTATTCTCCCTACTAGGGAGAAGTCTGCAGAGTCCAACAGATTTTGAGTTGGGCTTTCTTCTTCCTACCTGTTGCTAATTATGTGTCATCTTTGGACCTCTCCACTCCCTATCTCATCCTGGTGTTTCAGGTTCCTGGTAACTGGATGTTATCTAATTTTTAGAGTTCTAAGTTCAGCTTGCCATTGCCCCCACACAACCCATCTACTGTATTTCGATTTTGCTATAGCTGTTTCAGTGCCTAATTGCTAATTTAGGTCTGTGGAATTCTGGAAGGGCAGTTATCCACCAGGATAATTGCCTTCTGCAAAAATTGCCTCCTACAAAACTTCTGCAAAAAACTGTGTTCTGTTTGGTGCTACCTGTGAATGTCTATGGATGCCTTCTCAGCTGTATAGAGAGGTGTTGTCTAGAGCTCCCTGGCTTTAGACAAGAATAAGTTATCTCTGTGATTGGAACACCCCCCTTTAATTAGGAGCATTTGTTACTATGGTTATTTCAGGTGTCCCATCATCTGACATCCCACCTGGGTATAGCAGTTGATGTTATGAGTGGTCTGATTGGTATCACTTAAGAGCTTTTGTTTAAATATTTCATGTTCACTTATAAAAATTATACACATTAAATAGCTCCTAAATTCTTTTTTTTTAAAGATTTTTATTTATTTTTTGAGAGAGAGAGAGAATGGTAGAGAGAGAGCATGAGAGGGAGGAAGGTCAGAGGGAGAAGCAGACTCCCTGCCGAGCAGGGAGCCCGATGCGGGACTCGATCCCGGGACTCCAGGATCATGACCTGAGCCGAAGGCAGTCGCCCAACCAACTGAGCCACCCAGGCGCCCAATAGCTCCTAAATTCTTAAGTATCACTTAAATACAGATACTATAATACACAAACACTCTTTTCCACATTCAATTATGCAGTAAGTGATTCGCTTCATAAATGTGAATGAAAGGGCCTACTGTGTGCCAGGTTGTATGTTAGATTATGTAAGGAATTAAAAGATTGAGTAAGTGTTTCTTGATTGGTGCTCTGGGAGCTCGTGGGTAAGAAAAGCACACAAATAACTATTATCTGAAATCAAATGCAGTCAGTGCCTAAAACAAAGAAACAAGTGTTAAGTGTTGTGAGAGCTCAAAGAAAAGGAAGCACAAGAACACATGGGGACAACGTTTCAGCAAAGGCTTCATGAAAGAGATGGCATTGGAGGTGGACCCTGAAGATGGACTCTTGACAACAGGCAGTTCTCAGGACGAATGGAAACAGAGTTAACAAAGATGCTCTCTCTAAATGCCAAGAATGTATGAACATACATCACATGGAAACAGCCATTTCTTCCTTCATCGGAAACCCGCATGTGATCTCGTAGCAGAGTGCTATATGCTTGGTAATAATATATGGCAACAAATGTTCTTGGTCTCCTTTGACTGAGATAGAAAGGAGACACTCATCAAAAGTGATAGGAATCATCAAGACCTTTCATACCTGTCACAGAGAAAACCAATTAGAGCAATTGACTAAAGTCTCCTTGTCCTGATTTGAAATCTTTTTAAGCAGCTTCCCAGATTTCTCAGCATCTCTTAATTGTTTGAATTTGCAAGGAGTTTACTTTTCCCGCATGGAGAAATCAGGGACAAATCAAAAGGAATTTTGGTTATTGTTGATAAATATTCTAATTAAATCCTTCAGTGACTGATGACTGCCAAGAGTCAGCAGCAGGTGGTAACAGTTCCTTTGTAATCATTATAATTGTTTGAAATAATTCAGTTTTCTGTTCCAGGATTGTTTTTGGAGAAGAGGCCTGGGAGAGACAGTGCAGATGGGCCTGATTTAAGCAGTATCCTTATTAAAAGTGCACATTATATTTGCTGGTTAAGTTGTTGGCAAATTTAAATATATTGTGAGTAGATCAAACTAATCGTTTGTTGCAAAATAATAATAGCTACAGCTGTTCTCCCTTTAATTTTTAAAAGAGAAAATACCGTGTTCACCTAGATACGCCTATCTGACATGACATATTTTCTTTCAATGGCATTCAGGGTCTCTGATGTTACAATGTTTTTTTTTCCTTATGAATAGACATCCACATGGGATTTTTTTTTTTCCTTTAAAATTTATGGAACATATGCAGTATCCACTTCACCCAAAGCTATAGAATAATGACGCTATTATTGTAGCCATCTGTCTCTTCACATCAGTGTCTACTGTGGTTTTATAGTCCAGTTTTAGGGCTCTGTAAGAAACAGTATTGGTTAACATTAATAACTACCTTCATCTGACACTTTACGTCTCTATTTGGAGTCAGCTCCTGCGAGCATCCTTCCCAGTCAGGGGTGCAGAGGTGCAGGAGGAGGGACAGCTCTCCTGAGGGAGGTGGAGTCAGCGCCTGCAAGCATCCTTCCCAGTCAGGGGTGCAGAGGTGCAGGAGGAGGGACAGCTCTCCTGAGGGAGGTGGAGGGAGAGCCACCTATTTTGCTCTGCTTGACTGACGCCCAAAGGAAAGGGTGAGTCAGTCTCCCAGTTCCTATTATAACTCTGCATTTGCAGTTTTCCACCTTGACAGGCAGTAACAGTTCCAGCCAATGCTAATTTGGGTAACATCTAAAAGGCTTGCCTGACAAGGCAGATTCAAATTATGAAGCAAACCCCTCACACACTGAGACCTTGTTAGCTAGATTAGTGGTGGATTGGCTCCTTGTGACAGCTTGTTTGCTAGAGGTGAGCTATCTGCATTTCCAATGCGGGCAGGTTATATCATCATTTAAAGAAAAAAAATAAAGTTGTCGTTTTTCTTGTTTGTCACAGAGTTCATGTAATATTCCCTCTCGATTTTCTCATTGTTGACTTCAGAAAGAAACAGCAGCAAGTGTGTACCTTGGAGTGCGACAGCTAATTTTGTTATGGATGAACAGAGTATTGTGACGAAACAGTGGCACAGCTGTCATAACAGCTGTCACACATTAATCATGACAGTGACAAATAGCATAATTACCTTATCTGGGATTCCTAGCATGCACACTCAGTACGCCCCACTGCCGAGCGAGCATATCACGCATGGTTTAATTAAAGAGACATCAATACAGGTTAGTTAGACAAGGGCTAGAAGACATTGATCCAAAATGAAAATAAAATCATTTATAGGTTGGTGTTTAGGGACACCCAAAGACCAATTAGTTAGCCAACACGATAATCTGAATGTATTTCCCTAACTGGTCCTTCTCAATGTGCGTTTCGCATGGTAAATTGCCTGTTCTGCCCTAAATCAGCAGCCCTTCTTCCATGGAACATTTGATGCCCTCTTTTTCCAGTCTCAACAGGAGTCCTTGGGAGCTGTCTTTATGTGCTGTTAATTGATTGAAGGGACTGTATTGATTAACATGTGATTAACAGTGAACAAGTTATGGCCAACATTTTTTTAACTGTTTTCCATGTCAGGTACTGAGCAGAATGATATTAAACGGAGTGAATTTTTATTTAATAATTCTTCCTAAGTAAAGAATATAGGCAGGTGAGACTGGGTTTAAGCCTAGAAATGACAGTGTCTTACATGTGCTGTGTTTTAATATGTATGCCTGTATTCATGTGCATATACGTGTCACATCAGTATGTATAAATATGCACACATGCCAAATATATGTATATTTTTGCCCCCCTGGTATTTTAAGCTCAACAATTCATTGAATTTACTGATTGAATTCCTGGGAGCTGGTTCTTGAATTGCTCTGAAGCTGCCTCGATGAAATATTAATGAATCAATTTCCATAGACATGGACTCATTATCTTGCTGGATGCCGTTGGAAAACACAGTCCTGCCTGCGGTGTCCTTCCACCTGCCTGTGACATGATTTGATTTTCTCTCTCTCATTTTTTAATTAAATAAAAAAATTGCTATCAGGAAATTTTTGATAACTTTGGAACAGACATTTCCATTTCTCTTGACAGGCACCTAAATGGAGGTAAGCCCTTTAAAATAAATTTATGTACCACTTAAGTGAGGCATTGAAAAGTGGATCCTGGAAACAAAAAAAGAGGTGGTCAGTTTAGTTCGGTGGTCTCTGTAATGCCCTTTGGAAATGAGGAAAGTGCTTTTTTTTTTCTGGGACAACCTATCTGTGGGAAATGTCTGTATTTTAGGAAGCTGGGCCAACCATCTAATTGTTTACAAAGTTATCAATTTTAGAAAATGCTACTAAACACAAACACATTGTCACTTTAATTTAGGACTGATAGAATGTAGATGGAATTATTCAGGCTGTGTCTACAAAATGCCAGAACGGCTGGTTAGAACATGAAAAATTCAGTTAGTCAGGCAGTGATTATCTACATACAATATAAATAGCTGGTTTTCGGTATTTTGTTTTGTGTTCACTGAAATCGACTGGGATTTGTGTGTGTGTGTGCACGTGCCTTATACAAGTCAATCCAGGGATGTAATAAAGCACATTAAACTACAATTATGCCAAACAGAAAGTTTCTAGCTTCCTTCCTTCCCATTCATTCTGTTCCAGTAAAGATTATTAATGCCTGCTTTGGGTACCATCAACACCCACTTTATAGAACTCTGAAAAATCCACTGGTAAATGGTTGCCAACACTGTTAGATAAAGACCAGGATTATGTTCTCAAATTCAGTGGCTTTCACCATTTTGAATTAGAACCAGTAGAATATCTGAATGTCATGTGACCTGAAGACAATATTATCATTTCAACACATACATATTATGTGACCTGAAAACGATTTTTTCACATAGCCCTCTTAGGGAAAGGGTGAAAGCACAAGCTTGACCAAGGAAATCCTCTCAATACAAAGCCAAAAGCAAAACAAAAAAATTATCTTTGTTGAGAGAACCGCTGCTCTCCAGGACCTCATCCCACTTGTGTCCACTTCTCTACAGATCTGAGGAATGCCTCAAAAGAACTCCTGGTTTGACATAGTTTGATGAAAGAATGAAAAAGACCCACAAAGGTACCTCCATACAGCATTTTTGCATGTAATGTCAAAGTACCCATCAATGTGGGCAGCCCATGGATATACCCTTGGTAATAAATCCCTCCTCTAGGTATAAATGAAGTCAGAAATGACCTAGAACTGCTCTCAGAGGCTGGACACCATTCTAGACCTTTAGTCTCAGGGCTGGGGTCCTACTGAAACCAGAGGCAGAAATTCAATTAAATTTCTTGAGAAATAACCTAAGATTATTTATTCCACTGAGAGATATTCAAGGAGATTATAATGAGGAAGAATCAATTTTAGGTCAGGTTATGAAAGTGACAGGAAAATAAAAGCAGCTTCATCCTTTCACAATCAAGCCTTTTAGAAGGAATCTCCCTCCCTTTTCACCGTTTATGGTACTTTTTGCTTTAGGGCGTGTATCTTCTACTGTGCATTGCTCCTTTTTATGTGGCGTCATCTTTCTTGATGCTTTGTAAGCTCTTTGAAAGTTGGTTCTGTCTGATTCCCCTTTTTCTTCCTCATGGCACCTAGGATTGTATCTACATGTTGTAATTACTGAATAAATATACACATAATGAACAACAATGTACTGGCTTTAATAATTTAAAAAGGAATGGATTTGCTCTGAAACATCCATGTTGTTTCCTGAATTTGGCATATTGCTTGACTGAAAATTCTGAGAAGGCCAAAATGTTTATTTTTAAAACAAGCTGCCTTCCATATTCTTTTCATTAGATAGTGTTATTCCCGTCTCTCCTCCTGCCTGCTAGTATAAGATCCTCTTTACATAAAGGTTGGGTTGATTTTCACTGGTGCTGGTGGAATGGGGTATTGATCCATTGGCTGATATACCAACTCATTTTTTCTCTCCGAACATTCCTATTTCTGATCTTTCCTAAACTTGAGGGGTAGCTTGTATATATTACCCGTAACAATTTTGTAAATTACACAATTTTACATGTTATTTTACATTTAAGTTTCCCAATTGTTTTATGCTTTCTAAACTTGCTTGAGGCAATACCTAAGGAAATCCAGTGGGATATCCTTATCCACCTGAGAGAATTGATACAAGCAAAACTTTATGTCTGTCTGCATCCTGTCACCTCTTGGATGTGTAGCCAGGTCTTTTGCTCTCTGTGACTCAGAATGTTTCAGTAGCACTTCCTCCACCCAACACTGACAATCAGCAGGTTTTCCATGTAAGAACTAGCAGCAGCAATTGTATTTATCTCCCTGACTAAGAGGTTTCCTATTTATCTTCCCTGAGGTGTTGCCCTTGTGGCTATCCTGATACTGAGCAGCTGGACAGATTACACCCTGGAGCCACATCTGCGGACACATAGCTCAACACCATTTTCATTGCCTTGATGCCTAAGAAGTTTATCTTCTATCAGTGAGATTTACTGCTTTCTTTATGAATTGTTAAGACTTTCTCTCCAACCCCCCCGCCCCCACCCCATGTTTCCTTTCCTCCTCCTTATTTGGTTGTAAGCTAAATTAGCACAGTCTGATCCGGATTGTTAACAGCTGATTAGTTTTTGTTTCCTACCATTATTAATAAGGATTTCCAGTAGAGCTTCTATAGAAAAATCTTGGCTGATAAAATATATAACATAAATACCTTGCATAGAAAGAAAATGACTTTAATTAGTGAGCGTACCTCTAATAGGGTTGGTTTTACTTGCCATGTCTAAATGCATACTAAATGTATAGTAAAGACACTACTTTGGACATTGTTCACTAGGACATTTTTTTTTTTCTGATGTTGCTTCATCTATTAGGACATAAGCCCTCAAACTTGTGTTAGAGCTTTTTGGTTTACAATAGACTTTTACCAATACTGTCTCCCTTGATTCTCAATAGAGCCCTGCAAGGTAGGAGGAAGAGGTCTTATATTTTTCAGTTTTATAGATGAGAAAATCAAAGTTCAAATAGATGAGAAAATCACAAACTCAGCTGTGAAGCCAGGACTCAAATCTAGGAAATCATATTTGCATTTCAACTTCTCCCCACTTACCTTCAATGCCCCCTCCAAGTAATTCTCCTTATGACTGTCAGTTTGACTTTTTCAGGCTTTTTCTCATCTGTCCCAAAATCTGATGCCTTTTCCATCTCCAAAATTCTGACTTGCTGACTGGATTATAACAAAAGATTTATGGGGTTAATGCAAGTTATCTATCCACTTATCTAAACTATACTGTGAAACAGAAAAAAAGGGTGTGATAGTCCTTTGGAGTATTGATTACTTCAATGGTTTTTCATCTGCCTGCATATTTGAATTACCTGAGGAACTTTAAAAATAAATAATGATGTCTGGATCCAACCTCCAGAGAGTCTGGTTTAATTGCTCTGGAGTCAGTGTCCAGACATGGGTATTTTTTTAAATCTCCCCAGATGATTCTAGTATGCATCCAGCATTGAAAACCAGGGGAAATTCCTTCTCTTAACCCCCTTTTTGGGCCCATCTTCTTTTTTTCCCCTACCCACTTTGAGAAATGCCAGATTTCCTCAAATATAATCAGACAACATTAATTGGTGATTAATTAGACAACATTAATGGTGATCCTCTAAATTTTAGGGTCTAAATGAATGTGTGTGTGTGTGTGTGTGTGTGTGTGTGTGTGTGTGTGTTTGCGTGTTTGTTTTTTCTACTCTGGGAGAAGGAGATTAATCATGGAGAAGGCTGTTGTGGAAAGTGATCATGGGCTCAAGACATCTGTGTCATACATTTGTAACTACTAGAATGTTGCCCCTCTTGCCCCAAGGGCAGTGATTTGGTTTGTTTTAGTCATTGCTCTTTCCCTAGCATGTTGAATGGTGCATGGCACATAGGAGACACTCAGGAAATATTACTAATAAATATTTCCCCAACATCTTCCTCACTCATCCTTAACTTAAGAGCTAAATGGAACCCCTTGAAGTTTGTCAGGGGAATCCTAGGTTTGGTGCCTGATCTCATTTTTTTCCCACATGGATGACTTGCCTCCCCATCTCTTTCTTAAGTCTATATCCTGTCATCCTTTAAGGCCTAGATTTAGTGAACTTTCTTTCACAAGCCTTTCTGGTTCTCCTTTGAACTATTACAGGCAATTATCTTTATTTTGTGTATCACTGCTACTTGCCCCCTGCCTGTCTTATACATATTAGTTATTTATGTATATGTCTTTACTTTTCTTCTAGGCATGACCAATTTTATATTTGCATCCCTCTCAGTACACATGGAAAGCTCTCAACAAATATTAGCTTGGATGAATTACCATTACTTCTGGTATGTTAGATTCCTACGTTGCACCTTGATGAGAGGTTAAAAAGCATTCCATAATGTTTGGTTTTGTTTTATGCTTTGTATCTTAAAAAACACTTCCATTACAATATCGTATTTGTTTCTTAATACGACTCTGGGGAATGAAACAGATGGATATTATAACTTTAAATGAAAAGAAACTGAGGCACAATGATGTTACATCATCTTTTCAATGTCACATACCCTCAGAGGCAGAGTGTGGGTGGAGGGGCTCAGTATCCAGATCCTAATTTACACAGCTTCACTAAAGAACAATGGGTTTTTGTCAAAATTGGGTGTGCTAATTTGCTTTTGTTAACTTCCATAGTCCATACATCTCCAGTGGAGTTATAAACCTAAGTTCACACTCCGGAAAAGAAATGGAGAGTATCTGTGTTATTTGTGATATAAACCTCTATGTTTTTAGGGAGACTGCAATTTAGGCAAGTCAGTTTTTTTCATCCTTGTTGATATCTTGTGCATCATGTTATTCTTACTTCAGCGTGTCATGGATTGTGTATTCTACTTTTCATGTAACCTTTACTTTGTTCATTAGATCAAAATTATACTAAAAAGGGGTGGGGTCCTTGTTCATAATGATATGAATAGGTAAGTAGCTTGGCTGTGAGAAGTACTACATTGAAAAGAACTGGTAGAAAAGCAAAGAAAACCCAGTGTATTCAACTTCCCAGCTGGTTTTCTGTCTATTTAAAAAAAAAAAAAACATTTAAACTCTTGCCGTTTCTTATTCAGCAATTTCTAAACAATCAACAGCATAAAACTAGAGTGCAGAGATTCCCTTTGTTCATATATTTTAGTCCAAAGGAATGAGTAAGAATCCATACTAAATGACCCGAGGTTTTGTTTTTTCATAAATATATAACACATTCATTAGTGAAAACATCATATTAGTCATGTGAGCAAGACTCACCATTGATTTATCTAAGAATAGAACTAAATAATAGTTCTTGACAGCAAAAGGCACATAAACAGCTCTTCCTAATATGATTTAAATTTGATCATTACATATTTTTAATGATAATTTGTGAACATTTTGTTCAGTTTCAAGTGTACTTATTTTTCAAGGATGGAAATAAAAATTTTCAAATACTCTGGAAACAAAATTGTACTTTGGTTTGTATAAGATATAGTGAGAGTTGTGCTCGACTATAAGGGATAAAGTAGCCTTATGATATTTTTTCCATTTACATTAAATACAGTTCAGAGAATATTACTAATGAAGTGGATGTGGGGTCACCTAGCCACCTTAGGAAAAGGTTACTACTTTATTTTAAGTAGCCCATCAATCATTATGAATTAATGTCATATTCTAGGTGAAAGCACTAATCATAATAAATTCATTTTGTATTCATGAGGGTGTCAAATGTACACCCATAGGAGCCCCATGTCATCTGTCAGTATGGAAAGAAAAATTTAAATATGACCTATTCACAATCTCTTTGCTATGGCTTATACCCAGATGCATGTTGTGGTGCTGATGGACATGTGATGCATGTGGGGGAAAGCTGGAAACTTCACTAAGATTATTGGAAGTGGAACAAAATCTGTTTCAGAAATAATGACCTCAGGCTGCTGGCTGACATTTCCTTGTCCTCTGAGAGATGCCAAAAGGTCAAGGGGATGCCTGAGGGCAGGGCTGTGAGTGTGAATTCATGAGTCCACAATACAGTTGCCTTATTTAACTCTACTTCTGAAGCCCACTTTCCTTTTGAGATAAAAACTTGGCATCATTATTACCATCACTTTACCCATTATAAAAACAACATAAGAATTTTTTTCTGGGTGGTTTCTAGGCACAGATAATGCAACAAGATGTTGGACAATGTAAAGGAAAGTTTTTTTTCTCCCTCTTCCTTTGCCTAATGTTGGAAGTGTTGGAGAGAACCCCACCTTTCTCTCTCGTGAAATCCATCTCCATGGGAAAAGGAGTAACAGAAATGGCTAGATGAGTGAAATAATAAGTGCCTAACATATGGATGGAATTAATGTATTGAATGGCTTGCTGATATTATTTTTATTGTTGTTATTATTGTTGTTGATATTATCATCTCCATTTTGAAAAAGGGAAGGCTTAATCATAGATTGGTTAAATAACTTGCTATGGTTTTATAGCCCAGAGGTGGTGGAGTCACCATGTGAACCAGACCAGTTTTCTGCCTCTCCATGATTATAATAGTACCTACTACATGAGATTGTTAGGAAAGTTAAGTGAGGTTAGGCATATAAATTTCTCATCAGAGTGATTAATTAATATCAACTAATATGAATAATTATATGGTTTGGGATGGGTACTGCTCCCCACCCCCAGCTCATTAGAATTGTTTTTCATCTGGAAAGAAGGGAAGACATTGGACTTGTGGCTCCTTTTCAGTTTGCTCTGGTTGGCTCTAGAGGCCCTTACTACCATCATTGCTCAGGTATTTCTGGGTTCTGTGATGTTCAAGTCCCATGTCCAAAACTAAATAGTTCTCTGCCCTTTAAAAACCTACTTAGAGGTGGCAGATGGAGACTGTTGATGTTGCCTTGGGGCCCCTGAATCCCAGAGGCTTTCACTTTTCACAGTTTCTCTATTTTTGGTACCAGCAAAGAACCTTTGCACAGCATTTTTACCTTAAGGCCCAAATGGATGATATGAACACCATGGAACTCATTTCTCTCACCTCATCATATTTACTCTTCCTTTCCATCAACAACTCTCTTTGATGAGGTAGAGAAAACTTGTATCAGAAAAGGAGGACTCAAAAACAATGGAACTTCAGAACGTCACTCTGCTAATCCTAGAAACTTTTTCATGCTCACTCTTCTAAAGATTTAATAGCAGAGAACTAACCTGAGGCAGTCTATATGTAAGAGTTCATTTCTCTAGCAAAAATGTCCTATGAAGTATTAGATCAAATGAGAGGAAGTGGGGCTCTAAGGACCTGTCAAATGGCTAGACATATGATTATTAGTTCTTTTTAAAACCCAGCTTTGCCACTGAAATTTCTCACTGACTTTGGTAAAGATATGTACTCATTCTCTTTCCCAACCAGGTAGAAATGACTCCCACTCACATTTATGGGCATTCAAATCCCATTTCATACTCAGTTGACCTTCCTGGACTCTTTTCTTGGTTTAGTCTTTACCTAATAATTTAAATCTTAATCATATTATGATTTTTATTAGTTATTGTTGTCTTGTATTATAGATTACAAGTTCTTATAATGTATGGCATATGTCTTAATTTAAAAAGCAATGGGGTATGATGGAGGGAACACTGAAATTTCTCTCAAGGGTAATGTAAAAGTTTTCAAATGGGGAAGTAACTTCATCAGTAGGTAACAAATTACAGGGAGTTTTGATTGACACCAATATTTCTATCTGGGGAGACTAGAGTGTGACATCCATGCAACATTTTTGAATTGACTGTTTTTGAAGGATGAAGGCACTGTCCTTGATGAAACAATATATTCAACATATTATTCATTTTGTTTATGATATGTAAATGTCTGATGGCTGATGAGGTTGTTGATAAGGGCTCTGTAAACAGTTCCATGTATTTATCAAAAGAAGATGAAGCAGAAAGGAATGAGATATTTTATTCAAGCCAATGCTTAGACTTCATAGACTTAGCTCCAGCAAAGAACAATTTGTATAAAATTGTTTTTATCTGTCTCATATAAGTAGCCTCTTTACTTATATATTATATGAATCTGATTGATAACAAAACTCTGATATATCTTAAAGCATCCAGTTAAAGCACAAATTTTGCTTAAGATTATGGATTTTAAAATACTAATTCTTCAGAGGATCAGTTCTTACCTTTTTGGCAGTTTTATACTGTACCAGTCAGGGTACTGGAAGGTAAGGAATAACCTACTGAATTGGTTTAACTGAAGATATTTTAATAAAGATAGTATTTAAGAAGTGTGGGTATGACTAAAGTAAGCAACAGTAGAGGGTGAAGTATCCTGAGACCAGCAACAATAAAAAGCCGTTACCACTTCTAATCCCAAATGGGCAAATGGAAGGAATGTTTCCAGAATTGGGGAGGAGGGGCTGCCTAATAGGAATTATGATCGTAGAAGAATGCTGCCATAGCCAAGGTCTGAACTGAGAGATTGAAATCGTAGAGATAAGCATGGCATAAGGAAGTGTTAGACACTTCATGATTCTGAAATCTTAAGTTAGATAGGGAAAGAGGCTTAGAAGCTAAGCGGAAAACTACTGAAAAACAGAGTGGAATATTTAGCAGTTTCATGGTTCTGAGGAAAACAGTTTAAGTTCAGCATCCATCAGGCTCAGTTGGGATCCTTAAAGAACTGTATCCTAAGAATGAGCATGAACCAGATGTAGACCAAGGTTTATAATCACTGCAACCCAGCCTTGCCTCCTAAGTTAATTATCCAAAGGATAGAGTAAAAGCTCTCTGGAGTAAGATAAAATCATCTAGAACCTCTACAATTATTAATACAAGATGTCTAGAATTCACTAAAATTACCAGGCATACCAAGAAAGAAAATCGAGGGCGCCTGGGTGGCTCAGTCGGTTAAGAAAGAAAATCGAGAGAAAAGGCAAATGAACCACTTATTGGGGTTATCAAACACACACTTCATTTTTTTTTAAGATTTTTATTTATTCATTTTTAGAAAGGGAGAGAGTGAGTGAGAGGACAGGCAGAGGGGGAGGGAGAGGGACAAGCAGACTCCAGGTCAAGTGTGGAGCCTGGCACAGGTCTTGATCTCAGGACCATGAGATCATGACCTGAGCCAAAATGAGGAGTTGGATGCTTAACCAACCGAGCTGCCCAGGTCCCCCCAAACACACACTTTAAAATGTATTATTAAGGGGTGCCTAGGTGGCTCGGTTGAGTATCTGACTCTTGGTTTCTGCTCAGGTCAGATCTCAGGGTCCTAAGATCAAGCCCCACATCGGACTCTGCACTCAGCGAGGAGTCTGCTTGAGATTCTCTCCTTTTCCCTCTGCCCCCTCCCCCACTCGTCTCCCTCTTTCTTTCTCTCAAATAAATAAATAAATCATAAAAAATAAATAAAATATGTATTGTTAAAATGCTGAAAAGAATACACAACAAAGTGAAAATGAAAAATGCGACCAAGAAGTGGAACTTAGTTAAAAACCAAATAAAAATATAGAATTAAAATTTATATAATAAAACTTAAGAACATAATGATGACTTCAGTAGCAGATTGGAAGCATTAGAAAAAGAGAACATTAGTTACTGAGAATAAGTCATTAGAAAATATCTGGGTTGAAGCATGGAGAGGACAAAGAATAAAACTGCAGAAAGGATTATTACATAAAAATGTCTGACATGTAGTGGATGGAGTCCCAGAAGAAGAGGAAAAGAAGAATGGAGCAGAAACAGTATGTAAAGGAGGTAATTGGTTGAGATATAAATACAAATAGAAGTACACCTAGCGTATCTTTCTTTTTATTTTACATTTTTTAATTTTATTATGTTATATTATCACCATACATTACATCATTAGTTTCTGAGGTATGTTCCATGATCCATTGTTTGCGTATAACACGCAGTGCTCCATTCAGTACGTATCCTCTCTAATACCCATCACCAGGCTAACGCATCCCCCCACCCCCTCCCCTCTAGAACCCTCAGTTTGTTTCTCAGAGTCCATAGTCTCTCATGGTTCGTCTCCACCTCAGATTTTCCCCCCTTCATTTTTTCTCTTCCTACTATCTTCTTTTTTTTTTTTTAACATATAATGTATTATTTGTTTCAGAGGTACAGGTCTGTGATTGAAGAGTCTTACACAATTCACAGTGCTCACCATAGCACATACCCTCCCCAATGTCTATCACCTAGCCACCCCACTACTCCAGCAACCCTCAGTTTGTTTCCTGAGATTAAGAATTCCTCATATCAGTGAGATCATATGATACATGTCTCTCTCTGATTGACTTATTTCACTCAGCATAATACCCTTCAGTTCCATCCACGTCGTTGCAAATGGCAAGATTTCATTCCTTTTGATGGCTGCATAATATTCCTATATATATATATATATATATATATATATATATATATACCACATCTTCTTTATCCATTCATCTGTAGATGGACATCTTGGCTCTTTCCATAGTTTGGCTATTGTGGACATTGCTGCTGTAAACATTGGGGTGCACGTATCCCTTCGGATCACTACATTTGTATCTTTGGGGAAAATACAGAGTAGTGCAATTGCTGGGTTGTAGGGCAGCTCTATTTTCAACTTTTGAGGAACCTCCATACTGTTTTCCAGAGTGGCTGCACCAGCTTGCATTCCCATCAACAGTGTAGGAGGGTTCCCTTTTCTCTGCATCCTCGCCAACATCTGTCGTTTCCTGACTTGTTAATTTTAGCCATTCTGACGGGTGTGAGGTGATATCTCATTGAGGTTTTGATTTGGATTTCCCTGATGCCGAGCGATGTTGAGCACTTTTTCATGTGTCTGTTGGCCATTTGGATGTCTTCTTTGCAGAAATGTCTGTTCATGTCTTCTGCCCATTTCTTGATTGGATCATTTCTTCTTTGGGTGTTGAGTTTGATAAGTTCTTTATAGATTTTGGATACTAGCCCTTTATCTGATATGTCATTTGAAAATATCTTCTCCCCTTCTGTCGGTTGTCTTTTGGTTTTGTGGACTGTTTCTTTTGCTGTGCAGGAGCTTTTAATCTTGATGAGGTCCCAATAGTTCATTTTTGCCCTTGCTTCCCTTGCCTTTGGCCATGTTTCTAGGAAGAAGTTGCTGTGGCTGAGATCGAAGAGGTTGCTGCCTGTGTTCTCCTTTAGGATTTTGATGAACTCCTGTCTCACATTTAGGTCTTTCAACCATTTGGAGTCTATTTTTGTGTGTGGTGTAAGGAAATGGTCCAGTTTCTTTCTTCTGCATGTGGCTGTCCAATTTTCCCAACACCATTTGTTGAAGAGACTGTCTGTTTTCCATTGGACATTCTTTCCTGCTTTGTCGAAGATGAGTTGACCATAGAGTTGAGGGTCCATTTCTGGGCTCTCTATTCTGTTCCATTGATCTATGTGTCTGTTTTTGTGCTAGTACCATACTATCTTGATGATTACAGCTTTGTAATAGAGCTTGAAGTCCGGAATTGTGATGCCACCAGCTTTGCTTTTCTTTTTCAACATTCCTCTGGCTATTCGGGGTCTTTTCTGGTTCCATACAAATTTTAGGATTATTTGTTCCATTTCTTTGAAAAAAGTGGATGGTATTTTGATGGGGATTGCATTAAATGTGTAGATTGCTCTAGGTAGCATTGACATCTTCACAATGTTTGTTCTTCCAATCCATGAGCTTGGAATGTTTTTCCATTTCTTTGTGTCTTCCTCAATTTCCTTCATGAGTATTTTATAGTTTTCTGAGTACAGATTCTTTGCGTCTTTGTACACCTAGCATATCTTACTGAAATTGTTGAAAACCAAAGGCAAAGAGAAGATATCAGTGGCAGACAGAGGGAAAAAGGCACATTACCTTCAAAGAAGCAATAAAACTCTTGGCTCACTTCTCAACACAAATAATGGCAGCTGGAAAATAATACGATTATCTTAAGGTGCTAGGGGAAAAATTCTGCCAACTTAGAACTTTATACTCACTGAAAATAGTCTTTAAAAATGATAGCATTGTAAAGACATTTACAGAAGGGGCGCCTGGGTGACTCAGTTGGTTGAGCACCAGACTCTGAGTTTTAGCTCAGGTTGTGATCTCAGGGTCATGATATGGAGCCCCACATTGGGCTTGCGTCCACCCCAGAGTTGCTTCTCTCCTTCTCTCTCTAAAATAAATAAATAATCTTTAAAAAAGATATTTACAGGAAACAACAGAAAATTTTTATCCCCATCAGATCTGCATTAATTGAAATACAAAAAGAAGTCTTCAAAAAGAAAAAAATAAACTCAAGTTGAAACAAAGAATTGCAGGAAGGAACGAAGAGTAACGGAAAGTGAAAATATGTGGACAGATATATTTTAATATCATCTGAATGGAACAACACTAATGCCCTTGCAGAATTAAAATACATAACAACATTAAGGGAAGGGGCAGTGGAACAAATGGAGTTGAAGTGTTCTAAAGCTCTAAATATCTGGGAACTTGTAAAATTAATAAATGACATAAATGAAAGGTGTGTGTTATAATCTGTAGGGTAACCATTAAAATAATAGTGAAAGATTGTATTATTAATTAGCTAATAGATGGGGAAAATTGAATAATAAAGATGTGGATTAACCCAGGAGAAGGGCAAGGAGAGAATATAAAAAAATACAAAATAGGTGGGACAAATAGAAAACAGATAAGATGCTAGATATTAACTCAGAGATATCTGTAACTACATTAAATGTAATATAAACATTTTTCAAACTGAGAGTTAAAGCGATGTTGCTTACAGGAATCATGCCTTAAATACAGTAGTATTGTATTATGGGAAGTGAAAGAATGGAAAGATAGATGCCATGCAAACAATAATGAAAAGGAAGAAACTATACAAATATCTGACAAGGTAGATTTTAGGATAAGAAGCATTACTATAGATAAAGACAGACATTTAATGTTGATAAAAATTTAATATACCAGGATGATAGAATTCTAAATTAATATGCACTGAATAACATAGTGTCAATATACATAAAGCAAGAAATGACAGAACCAAAACTGGAGACAAATGCGCAGTTACAGGGAGAGACTTTAACACGCCTCTCTTGTTAATTAATAAAATAAGCAAATAAAAAATCATGATATAGGAAATTTGAAATTTAAATAGAGGTCAGTTCTGCTCTCTTCATAAACAATATAAAAAGTCTTTGTAGTATTTTTGACTTGAATAACATGACTAAGATGTAAATCCGGGGACATATTTATGTAAGAAATTCTCTTGCCAAATTTTGGGGTTTACCATTTAAACAAACCAAACCTTTGAAACACTCCATATTGAAATTTTCCTTCATATAAGCTTAGATAGCCTACATTTTAAGGAATAGCAGTGAAAAATCTTGTCTCTTTTATTTTGTCAAATATTTTATTATCATGAAAAAACAGGCTAAATTTCAGAATAAATGTTAACTACTCTCAGGTATTCTTTTCTTTGTATACTCTCACAATATTGTGTGGCATCTAAACATACTGATTATCTCACTTGTCATTTATGTTTACCTGCATTTTGAGCATAGATATAAAATATAGTAATTGTTTATCACTATAAAGGAATACCTTGAATTGCTTCTGGGTTTGAATTCTGTTTGCTGTTGGGTTGTTATTATTTTTATCATTTTACTATTGTCATTATTATGCTTTAACAGGTGAAGTGGGCTTAATTTGGGCTTAATGACAGGGAATATATTCTTTATTCAAGAGTATATTGAAATTAGTGGCAATTAGAGTGAGTGATACGTGTTACAGTTTCAACTCCTAAATAACTCCTAACCCTGGTTTTATAATACACTAGCATACCTCCAGTTAGATCAAGGGCTATGAGGATCTGTTAAAAAAAAAATTCTCAGAGATTGCTTATGTTAAATTTCCTTAATTTAAATGCCATTTAGTTTATTTATGGTAGCTGACTTGGAGAGGATTATGAATTTTAGGAAACAATGGCAGGGTTTAATACAATGGTAAAGGTACATTATTATAAAACCAAGGAAAATAATGGATTTAGTCTCCTTACCCTTCTAGAACCTTCCCCTCTGTTTCCAGATGCAATATAAAGAAATATTTAATACAGTATCATTCAATATAATTAAGCCCCATGAAGGCTAAGAAGGTATGCATTTTCTGAATAAGGCTATGCTTAGGGGATACATTTACCTTATAACAATAAAATCAAGATTGTGATTCAAAGGAAATTAGAGAAAGCAAATTATGAAATAGCCCTGTTACTAAAAGAAGAAGAAAAGAGAATGTCACTATAAAATTTTTAGTCATTTTGCAGAAAATAAATTTGATCTCTATAATAAAAAATAAATTTACTGTTTAGTGAAATAAATTTAAACCACAAAAATATATTCTCTCAGTAATTGACTGGAATTTATCCAGTTGTTTGATTGATTTTTTTAATCCAAATGTGTGTTTAAAGGTATTCAGATATGCTTTTATATTTTTTTGAAAACTCAAATATCCATTATCCCTTAAAATTTCTGAGTAAAGAATAAATTCTGTATTTTTCCTAACTAAACATTTATCCATATTTACCTGGCAGTTTAGTTCTTTGCTATCTGAACTACACAATATTGAGATGACAGATTCTGCAGTCAGAATATACAACAGCAGCAATAATAACAATAGCTAAATAGGATTAATGCAAAATTTCAGTTACTTCAGTGAGTACAACGCAGTAAATTCTAAAAATTTTTCCTGGTTTTTATGTGATTTTTCTTAAAGCCCATAATGTTCAAAGTTATACAATCAAAGCAATACTTCAAGGTCATTAGAGATTATCTGAGCCAGGGGTTGGCAGGTTTTTTGTTTTGTTTTGTTTTGTTTTTTCTGTAAGGGCCAGATAGTAAATAGTTTTGGCTTTGCAGTTTCATACTGTCTCTGTCGCTGCTACTCAGCTCTGTAATTGAGCACAAAAGCAACCACTGACATTATGTAAATGAATAGGCCGGGCTATGTTCTAATAAAACTTTATTTGCAAGAACAGGCAGTGGACTGTATTTGGTTTGTAGGTCATATTTTGCCAACCCCTGAAAGTCAACAGCATCTGGTCAGTTACTTCATTGATCACGTACTATATGTCATGTTCTGTGCTAGTCACTGGAGGTACAGAAATGTACCTGACTTGGTTCTTGCAATCAAAGAGCTTTCAGACTAGTAGGAGAAGATGTACATATAAGTAAATAAATATAATATATTGTTATGAATAGCCTGACAGTGATATACAGAGTGCAGGAGAGAGAATGCTTAATTTAGATGCATAGTAAAAATTTCTTCAGGTACACAGGAGGAGGAATGGCATTTCTAGGAAGGGGAAATTGTGAATATGTTACAGAGGCTTGAAACGGTTTGTCAGACTTGAATACTGAACAATGATTTAGTATGGCTGAGATAGAGTATGGGATGTAGCACAAAGTAAGAAACAAATTTGGAAAGAGATGAATTCGGTCTCCAGTTTCCTTAAGAGAGGCCTGCTAAGGACACTGAATTTCTTGCTGGGGCAGTGGGGGCAACCAAAGGGTTTTCGTCTAGGGTAAAGGGTGATCTTATTTGCATTTTCTAAAGATACTCCTGGCAGCATTGGGAATGATACAGCAGAAAAAGGTAGAGACTCAAGGCAAGGAAACCAAGTCATAGAGTGTGTATATAGTATATATATATATATACCCTAACTATAGGGGTTTGAGCCAAGATGAGAACTGTGTGCATAGCATTTTATTCCTGCCAGGTCTTACATCTGCCAGAGAAGGAAGTGTTAATCTACAAAATGATTGAAATCTTTCAAGGATAATTTAAAGGAAATTCCTTATTATCAGATATTATAAAATTACTATTATTATATTATTATAAAATGTTAATGAAAATATGCTCAGAATGGAAAACATGGTTAGTATGTTAAGGTATTCTAGCACTTGGTTAATAATCATAAAATGTGATTTCTAATCTCAAGTTTACACTTAAAGTCACATGTGTTTAGACGTAATCACTAATCTTCCTGAGCTTCAGTCTCCTTTTTGGACAAAATTAATTGTTCTATCTTCTTTTCCAAGATTTTTCTTTCTTGGAGGAGGGGTAGGTAGGAAGAATACCTTTCTTCCCAGAATTGTAAGGAAAAACGCTTTAATGATTGTGAAATCACTTTCAAACTATAGTTTATTATTCAATGGTAAGTAAGAAAGCATCAAAGAGAATTAATTACTCTTGATTCCCTCATCTACAACAGATAGGGCAGAGATCAGAGACTGTTAAGGTATTGGCAGAAATCCACACCTACTACAATTTTAGCCAGCTCAGAAAACCAGATCCAGGGAAAAGGAAGCCCAGAGGAGCCCATGAAATTAATGATCCTTGTAAAATGGCCCACTCTATGCTTTCAGGCTCCTAACATTTTGTCTATGTATGAGTGCATGAATGCATGCACTCCCACACATCACACAGATGCACAGTGCACTTAAAATCTCATCCTTCAAGCTCAGTCTTATTATTAATGCTGTTTGCAATTTCCATGGATGTACATGTAACTTAAATGTTTGATATGTAGCCAGAATGTCAATATTTTCTTCTTTTCCTTTTCTTTTTTTTTTTTTTTTTTTGGCTTAGTAGTCTCTATTTGATCCAGCTTCCTTGGATTTACACAGATACATACAACTACAACATACACAATTTCATACATACACAAAATATAAATAAAACTCACACAGAAGTCAATAAATAAAACACACAAATACATGTGACACACAAACATGCCCAACACATATACTCAGTAATCATACCACACATGCAGGGGTTAATATATAACTACATAGACAAACACATAACACTCACAAATAATACACACTACAAAGAAAATATATATAACACACATAAAAATCACAGACACAGCATGTGCACAACACATCAATGAGGAGTTTCCCAAATACTAGCTGTCCATTTCGTCACTTTCATAACTTTTGCTTTATTTACATATTACCTAAATATTTATTTACCTAATATTTTATAATACTTATACTGGTTGCACTTCAGAATATTTTTATGTGTTTTTTCCTGTTCTCCCTTTTACTTCATTATGCTTGAGAAACTTTTCATTATCTTATTTTTACATATTTAGCTCATCAAAAGTATGTGATAAAAGTGTTGGTATAGATCTGGTAAATTTTATCCATTGTATATGAAAATGTTGATTGTTCTAACTTTAGTGGGTTGATCTACTTACACAGCAGTCTCTTTATAATTTATGGAAAAACGTTTTAAAAGACAAGAATTATTTTAAAATTAAAAGGCACATCAGAGATTAGCCAGCCCAAGCCTCTATATTATGCCAGTGTTATTTCTGCTCTAAACAGCTAATGCTAAGAACAGCAAGTTTATCAATAACATTGGTAACACTTTTAGAAACCATCTATGATAGCCTATCAGTATATGGAAGGCAAATTGTCAGGTTGATATGGGTGCTCTGTACATAGTAAGTCTGAATCTGCTCAAGGAAAGATTTTACAAATGAATATATAACCTATTAAAATATAATTAGTGGTAATCACAGAAAAACTGGAAAAATATACAAAGGTATAAATTTAAAAAGTGTAATTAATCTTGCTATTTAGAAGCAACCTCATTGTTCTAGATTATTGAATCAAAGGACATGCACATTTTTACTACTTTGGTGACATACACCACAGTTGTTTTCCAGTATATGCCAACATGTACTCCTCTTAGCATCGAACATAGCCCAGGCCATCCTATTTAGGATTGTATATTTCTACTAAAAATCATCTTTACCATATATTGCCTTTTTATTTTTTTTCATATATTGCCTTTTTAAAATTAGGTTTTCTACTTAAATATTTCCTAGGTTTATTTTTTGATCATGTTTATTTCCATTGACCTTCAATTTTGAGAAGAAATACCTGTTATAACTTAGTACAGTCCTTAAAATGAATTGACACTTTGAGGAAGGAAAAGTCTTAATGTTGTAATCTCCCTCTGTGGAGAAAATCTTTCCTATAGCATCTGATATCCAAAATTGTGTTGTTAAAAGGGAAAAAAAGATGGTCCCTTAATACCTAACTTCACATCCTAGGTAACCAAACTCTTCCATCCTCAAAGTAAAGTTCTGACAAAATATTTGAAAAGACAAAGTTATTCTCACTTTAGTTAAAACACATTTATTTTAATTTTTTTAGTGCTTGATTTGTAGATTGTCTTTTAGAAGTTTTTGGTGCAAAGTGACTTCTGATAACATTAGGGTTGCTACAAATCCTTTTGAGGAAGGCAGAATGAGTGTCTCTTGTTATCCATCTGTTCATGTTACTTTCTGGGAAACATGAAGGACTGCCTTTGAGTTTGATGTATAATAATTATTTTTTCCACAGGTTAGATTCATTTAAAAGATACATCCTTTTATAAAACATGCTTTTCATTTTAGTTGCATGAAAATAATATCCTTTTAAGAATATGTGGATAGAGTTCCAGATTCATAATTAATTTTTAAGGCTATATAAATCCATTAAAGGAAAAACTAATTCTAGGCAAATGACACCAAGATGAGTAATGCTTGCATGAAATAGTTTTCTAGGAAAAACATCCAAATTAATAAATGTTCAAGATATTTTTTAAAGTTTAGCATTAAACATTGAGTCCTTTTTTTTTCTTGAAGAATGAATATTTTTTGGTTATCCTAGTTCATCTTAGTGATACTTTGATAAATTTGTGATCAAACAGGTTATATCAGAATGTTAAGAGAGTAAAGCATTAGGGGAATTGGACAAATTACTTCTAAGTTCCTTTTCAGTTTCATCAGCCTATGATTAATATACTTATATAACTTATTAATTAAGAGCCCCCCAGATCATAACAAAGGTACTGTCCCTTATCTTGAGAAACCACTTAAAACAATACCAAAAGCATTCGTCTAGAAGGCTCTAGCAGGATGTCTAGTAGTACATACCTTGAAGGGCCCTTCTATTGTAATACAATTGGGTCCTACATCAAAACAGATATCATTCTTAGGCTTTCATTCATATATTCTTATTTCATTCATATATTCTTAGGCTTGCAGGAACTAAACAAAAACTCCAAGGGTCAGTAACCCTCAAAATATACAAACAAAGGAAAAATAGTCTGCTGAAAGCCCAAAGGAAGCATAGGTCAACACAAATGCTGATCTGCTATTCTGGCATTAAACCAGGATCAAGGAGGGGGCTAAAGAAATCTCAGATTGCCCATATCCTTGGATCCTGAAGGAAGAAAAAGAAAATCCTTGGAAGAAAACATCTCCAAGGTAAGCCTTCAGGAGTTCATTTTCTAAAATCAACCAAATATAGATTCACAATCAAAGATTATCAAGCACACGAGATAAAAGCCACCATGAGAGGTAGTCAGCAGAAACAACATGCCAGATATAGACTCCTAAATTTCTCAAATATTGAAATGATCAAATACAGAATAAAACGTAACTATGCATAAGATGTCTACACAAATAAAAATGGAATCACAAAAATGAACAAATAACACAACTCCATAAGGATGATTGGGAAAATGAAAAGAAATAGAGCTTTTATAAATAGAAACTTGTAACTATTGAAATTAAAAAACCCAATCATAAGGTTAAACAACAGGTTATAGGGAAAATTTGTGGATTAGAAGACTGATCTGGAGAAAAATATACCACAGTGCAGAAAGACAAGGAAATGACAATATGAAAGAAAGGTTAAGAGATATGAAAGATTATATGTGAAGTCCTAATAAATAAGTAATAGGAGGCCCAGAGTAAGAAAATACAGACCATTGAGTGAGAGATAATAAATACATAAAGAGCCAAAGGGCAGATTCATATTTATGGAAACTGAAGTCTATTTATGAGTTACAAGATTTCAGAGTATTTCAAATTTTCTCTGAACTGATGACCCTTGTTACCAGTTTGTCATTAATATTTTTAATATAATGGCATATTATGGATTTTAGTTGTATATTGCACTATCATATCATGATGTCAATTAAGTAATCACAGCAGGCACTAGGATATTTTCTGGAAACTATGACTACACTCAGTTGGACGAATGGCTAGTAATAAATTACCTGCACATAGAAATGATTTGCAAACTATATAAATATATCTCATTGAACCCAAATTGTCAACTTGCCCTAAGCCAGATCCCAAAATGCCTGCAGCTTCTCCAGTGCTACCCAATGCTAAGGAAATGTAAAGGAAGGAAAGTTGAAGAGGAAATAGATAATAACTTCAGCCAATTAATTGATTGGTGATTAAATATCTTATTTTGAAAATTCACAATATATGAGCATTTGAACATAATGCTGATGCCCCTTTCAAAGATTTGGAAATCATCTATGCAAATGAAGGACCTTAAAACTTGAGCTTCATTGACTTCATTTTTAAATCCACTTCTTTGCAAAAAACTCTACAGTTAAAGGAAGTACAATAAATATCAAATCAAATATATAAAAAGAAATTCACAGAAACTTTGGAAAGAAGAAAAAACCCTAAATAGCTAGAGGAAAAAAAATTGCGTAGAAAAAAATAACAGGCACAATAGACTTCCTGACAGCAATGACAAAATCCTGAAAACAGTAGAATAATATGTTAAAAGGATGAGAGGAAATAACTGAAAATAAAATTACATACACAATGAAACTACTTTTTAAGACAGAAAAGAGTAGATTTTTTTTTTCAGAGTAACTAAAACTGACACAGTTTACCACCAACAAATCTTTTTTTTAATTTTTTTATTATGTTAATCACCATACATTACATCATTAGTTTTTGATGTAGTGATCCATGATTCATTGTTTGCGTATAACACCCAGTGCTCCATTCAGTACGTGCCCTCTTTAATACTCATCACCAGGCTAACCCATCCCCCCACCCCCTCCCCTGTAGAACCCTCAGTTTGTTTCTCAGAGTCCATAGTCTCTCATGGTTCCTCTCCCCCTTCAATTTACCCCCCTTTATTCTTCCCTTCCTGCTATCTTATTCTTTTCTTTTTCTAAAGGAACTTAAAAAAATGTACCTCAGGAAGAATAATAATGACATCAGAAAAAAAGTTTGATTCAATAAGGAAGACATTGCAAAGAAACTGATAAACCCACATATAAATATAAATATTTTCATTATTTCTGATTAGAAATAGAGCTAAAATAATAGACAAAAAAATCATGTGAATTTAGATGAGTACTGAGTGTTCAAAGGTACCTAGATTTTCAAGAGATGTGTCAAAATACTTATTTACTTTAGAATTCATTGAAAAAATATATATAGTCACTTTCCAGGAGAATAATATAATTCTAAACATACCTGTAACTAATAACATAGCTTTAAAATATAGAAATAAAAAATTTATAGGAATACAGGGAGAAACACTCACCATTTTTGGAAAAGTTTAACAAACATTTCTTAGTTCATAGGTCAAGCAGACAAAAGCAAGTAAAGTTGTGGCACAGTTGAACAACACAAGTTCCAAGCTTAATTTAATTGTCATATATAGAATCCCACACTTAGCAGGATTATAAGTTTTGTTTTTTCTCAATCATACACAGAACTTTACCGAATTTGACTCTGTACCAGGCATGGGATAAGTCTTAATACTTCCAAAGAATAGGAATTATACAGACTATGTTCTAAGATCACATTGTAATTAAGTTGGAAGTCTGTAAGAAAAAGTTAAAATAAAAAAAAATTTTAATTGCAAAACCCCTATAAATGATATTTGAGACAGAAAGCAATCATATTGAAACATTTAAAATACTTTTTTCAAAAAAGATTATTTATTTGAGAGAGAGAGCATGAGCAGGCGAAGGGGAGAGGGAGAGGGAGAGGGAGAAGGCTGAGCACAGAGCCTTACACAGGGCAGGATCTCATGACCTTGAGACCATGACTTTGGCCGAAATTAAGAGTCAGGCACTCAACCAACTGAGGCACCCAAGGGTCCCTAAAATACTTCTAACCAAATGATAATACATTTGTGTTTAAAATTTGTAGGATAAAGTTTAAGAGATACTCAGAAACAGCGTGAAATGCTTATAATTAGTAGAGAAGAATGGCTACAAATTGATAAGATTAGCATCCAGAGACATAAAAAAGTAACAACACAGGTTTAGATGAATGTAGCTGTCAACATCTTTGCTTTTCCCCACCTGAAATCATACAGAAGGAACAAAGAGAATTCTGACCCCATTTATGCACACAAAAATTCTTTTAAAACATCTTTTTTTTTTCAAAGTAAGCATACAAATTCATACAATAAAAACCATGTAAAGGCTGTTAAAATTGTGCAGAAACTACATAGGGGAGGTAAATTCTAATGGCAGCAGATCTCTGAAAGAACCAACAAAAAATATACCTGCAGAAAGTAGGAAGTCTCTTTGAAGAGCAAAATCTTTCCACTGCTTTTTTCCTCCCGAAAACAAGGATAGGAAATGCCTTAGGGGTTCAGGGGAAGAAGAGTTACTGGGTGATTTGTATCAAAAACACATAGGAAATAAGGCTATACAAATTGTCATGTGAAGTAGCCATATTTGGGAGAAGCAATGCTTATGCAATAAAGGGTAGTAAAGTGTGTAAGGCAACAAGCCTCTTCCCCCCTAACGGGAAATGTAACTCCTTCAATGACAAGTAAGAAAAGGGTGTTGGAACAGTGTCAAGAAAAAGATATTGTAAGGCAAAAATATTTAAATAAAATGGAATTTTATTTTAGACCCTCATCTGTCTAGAATAATGACTAGAAAAAATATTACCGAGGAGACTGTAAAAATTGTGATCAAACTATGTCCTTTTAATTTACCTCTTTGAAAGTGAAATATACAAACTCAAGCAAGAAGTAGGTGGACAACAGAAGATAAAATAGAAACTGGCAGAAGTCAGGGGAAAAAAAGAAAAAGGAACAGATAGCTGTGTAAATTTATTGATAGAAAATAGATTCTGCAGCCATCAAAAAAATGAAATCTTGCCATTTGCAATGACATGGATGGAACTAGAGGGTATTATACTAAGCGAAATAAGTCAATCAGAGAAAGACAAGTATAATATGATCTCACTGATATGAGGAATTGGAGAAACAAGACAGGATCATAGGGGAAGGGAGGGAAAAATGAAACAAGATGAAACCAAAAAGGGAGACAAACCATAAGAGACTCTTAATCTCAGGAAACAAACTGAGGGTTGCTGGAGTGGAGGGGGGTGGGAGGGATGGGGTGGCTGGTGATGGACATTGGGGAGGGGATGTGCTATGGTGAGCCCTGTGAGTTGTGTAAGACTGATGAATCACAGACCTGTAGCCCTGAAACAGGTAATACATTATGTTAATAAAAAAGATTAAAAAAAAGAAAGAAAGAAAGAAAGAAAACGGGACCCATCCCTAACAATGAAAACTCTTCAAAAGCGGGGGGGAAAAAAAAGGAAAATAGATTCTTCCAGATGCTTCTCTTAATAAAATAAGATAGCAGAGAAAATAGAGTGTGAAACACCTCGTTTTGGACGTGAGGAGAGTGAAATGGTCAGGTGGTGCTTATTTGCGTAGATTTCACCAGTCCTGCCCAGCTGCAGCCATGAAGTACACCAAGAGTTGTGTTTAACCAGGGTTGGTCTTTTTCTAGTCCAGGATGAAGGAGGAAGAAAGGGGAAAAGATGTGAGTGTATGTAAGGTCATGATTACTGTATTACATGGAAGGAGAGAACTGAAGTAGAGTGAAATATTACTGGTTCAATACATTTTTAAAAATCTGATGAACCTAGAACGTTACAGGCCAATATTCCTCATGAACATAGACATAAAAATTCTCAACAAAATATTAGCAAACTGAATTCAACAATACATTAAAGGAATCGGGCACCATGATCAAGTAGGATTTACTCCAGGGATGCAGGGATGGTTCAACATCTGCAAATTAGTCAACATGATGTACCACATTAATAAAACAAGGGATAAAAACCATATGATGATCAAATGTAGAAAATGCATTTGGCAAAACTCAACATCCACTTATGGTTAAAACTCTCAACAAAATGAGTATAGAGGGAATGTACTTAAAAATAATAAAGGCCATATATGACAAGCCCACAGCTAACATCATCCTCAATGGTGAAGAGTTGAAAGCTTTACCTCGAAGATCAGGAACATATCAAAGATGCCCACTCTTGCCACTTTTATTCAACATAGTATTAGAAGCCCTAGCCAGAGCAATGAATCAAGAAAAAGAAATAAAAGGCCTCCAAATTGGAAAGGAAAAGATAAAATTATCACTGTTTATAGGTGGCATGATGTTATAGAAAGAAAACCCTAAAGAGTCCATCAAAAAACTGTTGGAACTAATAGACAAATTCAGTAAAATTGCAAAATATAAAATCAATACACAAAATGTGTTGCATTTCTAAAAACCAGTAATGATGCTGGGGAAGTTGGATAGCCACATGCAAAAGAATAATACTGGACCTCTATCTTACATCATACACAAAAATGAACTCAAAATGGATTAGAGACTTAAATATAAGACCTGAAACTATACAACTTCTAGAAGAAAACATGGGCGATAAGCTCCTTGACATTGGTCTCAGCAATGACTTTTTGAATTAGACACCAAAAGCAAAAATCAGGAAGTGGGACTACATCAATCTAAAAATTTTCTGCAGAGTGAAAGAAACCATTCACAAAATGAACAGGCAACCTATTGAATGGGAGAAAATGTTTGCAAATCATACATCTGATAAGGGGCTAATATCCAAAATACATAAAGAACTCATACAGGTCCATAGTAAAAGAGCAAACAATCCAATTAAAAAATGGGCAGGAGGTCTGAATAGACATTTTACCAAAGAAAACAAACATGACCAACAGGTACGTGAGAAGATGCTCTACATCATTAGTCATCAGTGAAATGCAAATCAAAACCACAAGGAGATATCACCTCGCACTTGTTAGAGTGGCCATTATCAAAGAGACTAGAAATAAAAGTGTTGGTGAGGATGTGGAGAAAAGGGAATCTTCATGTACTGTTGGTGGGAATGTAAATTGTTGCAGCCAAGATGGAAAACAGTGTGGAGGTTTCTCAAAAAATTAAGATTAGAACTACCCTATGAACCAGCAATCTCACTTCTGTGTATTTATCTGAAGAAAACAAAAACACTAATTTGAAAATATATATGTACCCCCATGTTCAGTAAAGCATTTTACAATAGCCAAGATGTGGAAACAAGCTAAGTGTCCATCAGTGGATGAATGCATGAAAACTGTGATTATATATACTTATTATATAAATATATAATAAAATATTATTCAGCCACAAGAAAGAATGAAATCTTGCCATTTCCAACAATATGGATGGACCCCCCAAGGCCATTAGGCTAAGTGAAATAAGTCAGAGAAGGACAAATACCATATAATCTCTCTCATATGTGGAATCAAATAGCTAGCCAGCTAGCTAGACAGATAGGCAGACGAAGCTCATAAAGAATGGATTGGTGGTTGCCATAGGTGGGTATGGGTGAGCTGTTTCTGTGTTTTATTTTTTTAGCTTAAGTAAATTGAGAGGGTAAAAAAAGTAGACCTCCCTAAACCTGCTTTCCTTAGAATCTCCCAAGGAGTCCTGGGTTTCTGACATAAAACCTCTCTGGAGCTAAGCTCATTTGTTGGATGGTGTTGATGGACAGCTGCTTAGTCCAGTCAACACTCAGACCCCCTATGATGATTTCTCTTCCACATCTTCAGCCATAGTGTTTAAGCTGACATCCCTCAGCAGAGACTTCTGACCCCAGAACCTTTCTTCAGCCTGTCTGGGTCCTTAGGCCTCAATTTGAGGAATATTGGTGCTACAGTTTTATGAGGTAAATGAGTACCCTTGTCTGGTGCAGTTTGGCTTTTAGTTTTTTGTGTTATGGAAAAAGCTGGTTAAAGGAGGGAATCCTGAAAAAAATAGTTTTGATATAATACTTGTTTTGAAAATGTGAATTTGTTTTAACATAATTGATATATTTGGGAACAGTAAAAAAATCTAATGAACGTAGGGCTAGAGAGTGTAGGTCCTGAAGGTGGAGGCAGGGAAGGCGTGGGGAGGAGTATTTATTGCTTAGCTTTATACACACAGATCCAATATTTTGTTGAGTCTTGGCCAGGACATATTAGTTAAGATAGGAGCAAAACCTTTAAAGTGGGAATAAAATGAAGTTAGTAGTAGTACCATGTTTTCTCAGATTTTTAACTAGGGAAGACAGCTGGTTATGTGTGGGAAGACTGGAAAATCATCTTTCCTAATTTGACATAAGGTTTGTTGTAGGACTGATCATTTATCAACAAAGCTAAATGTATTAAAAATATTTCCAGTATGGTTGGAGGGTCTATAGGCTCAAGTGATTACTCCACAGAATTCTCATTGATGTTCTAAAGTTAATGACTCCCAAAAGTCAATGTAGATACTTTCTATGTGTTGTAGAGTCATATAGAATGTTCCCAAGGCTACCCACTTTGAAATCCTAGTAGAATACTTTAAAATTATTATGTATTATTTAATACAAAGTATCTAAGGTAAGAAGCATGAAATATGAAGACCTGTGATTTTACCTCCAACTTATGAAATAGACTTTACTAGAAATTTGAAGCTACCTCTACACACTCTGCCCTAATCTATCACCATTACCCTATATTTTGTGTTTATCATTTCCTTGCTTTTAAAAAAAGTTTTGTACTTAAGATTATATCTGTACAATATATTATTTATTTCCCTGGATTTGAATGATTATACTACATGTATTTTTCTGTTACTTGCTTCTTTTGCTCAGTTTTTTTTGTGAGATTCATCCATGACACTGAGCTCATACATGTTCACTGCTGTATAATATCCCACTGTTATGAACAGTGTGTCCTTCCTCCTGTTAAAATGGATGGATTAACAAATAATACATTATATGTTAAAAAAAAAAAAGAAGGTAGCAGGAAGGGAAAAATGAAGGGAGGGGAAATCGGAGGGGGAGACGAACCATGAGAGACGATGGACTCTGAGAAACCAACTGAGGGTTCTAGAGGGGAGGGGGTGGGGGGATGGGTTAGCCTGGTGATAGGTATTAAAGAGGGCACGTTCTGCATGGAGCACTGGGTGTTATGCACAAACAATGGATCATGGAACACTACACCAAAAACTAATGATGTAATGTATGGTGATTAACATAACATAATAATAAAAAAAAGTGGATGGATTGTCCTGCTTCTAAGAGCCATATCCTCTTTCTTCTCTCTTACTCAAGGACTTTGCTTTGGCAATTATCTTGTCTTTTGCCTGCATCAGTTTTTTTTTTCTTTCTCTATTGAACATTTCTGTCAACTTATAAACATACAAAAATATCTCACATCTTTAAAAAAAATTAGACCTCAGTTTCCCCTCCATTTATCCCATGATTCTACTCCTCTTTTAGCACAAGTTCTGGAAAGAGATGTCTGTCATTATCTCCACTTCTTTATTTCCTCCTTTCTCTTAAGCCGCTCCAATTAGGCTTTTGTTATTATTCTATCAATCCAGTATTTTTATTATTATAACAGAATTTTCATTTTTCTGATGTCAGTGATCATTTATTAGTTCCCATCTTTTCAATATTTTAGCAACATTAGACACAATTAGAGATGCCTCTCGCCTTCAAAAGCAGTTCTGACTGCTTCTGTGCATTTCAGACTTTTCTACCCTAGTTGTTCACAATACTCACATAGATGTTTGGGAAGCATATCAAATTTAACATGACCAGAACTGAAGTCTTGATTTCTCAGAAAAGGGTATCACCGTTCAACTCTTTGCTCAGGCCAAAAATCTAAGATTATTTTTTTTATTCCATTCTTTTGTTTACACTCCACATCTAATCCCGTAATGCTTCAGAGCATTTCCAGATTCTGACCGCCTCTCACCACTGCTTTAGCCACCTTGCCCCAGCCACCATTACATGGCTTTCAACCTGGCCCACTCGCCGTCTTGCCTCCCCAAAGTCACATCTTCACAAACCAGCCAGCGTGGTCTTTTAAAAACACAAATCAGGTCCTGTTTCTTCTGTGCCCAACAAGAATAAAAGCCAAACTCCTTAGCTGGGCCTGTGGGAGTTTATGCAACTTGGCCCGTAGCTGTTCCTCTAATCTCTTCTCTAAGCCCATCTTCTTCCCAACTGCAGTGTAGACACATGGTTTTCTTGTCTTCCACAAACACATGAAGGTCATCCTCACATGCTGTCTTTCCCTCCCTGGAACACTCTTCCAAAGAACTTCACATGACTCACACTTCACTCTTTTCGTGTCTGCTCAAATGTCACATCTTAGAGGGCCTTCTTTGTTCCCTTTATCTACAAACCACTTTTCTGCCAACTTTGATTTCTTTACCCTGTTATATATTTCCAAATAGAATGTATTACTATATGACACTACTGTTACCATATTACATTTTTTATTAGTTTATTTTCTGCCTGTATAACTAGAATATAAATGCTATGAAAGGCAGAAACTTCTGTTGTTCACCAGTGAATACCCAGAACCTAGAACCGGGTTGGAACATAGATTCTTCTGCATTAGTTTATTTCAGTCAGTATACTTTCATTACCATCATTTAACAATTAATAAGGTCTTTCAGAGCCAGCATATCCCAGGAGATAAGAGATTAAGGTATGCATATTCAGTTTTATTCCTGAATATTTTTGGTCAGTCCATTTCTTTGCCACACACAGTCATTATGTGTGCTCACTGGAACTGATCAATTCTTACAATTCAGGTGATAGTTCATACCTTTTCTAGAACTCTAACTCAAAATTACATAAATATATACATCTGTACCTTTAAGTAAAATTACATACTTAGAAGAAACAAGACAGGGATATATATCCACCCCTACATGAGAGCTAATAGCTAATATGTACTGTGCACTTGGTATTTATTGAGTATTTAGTATGTGCCAGACGTTATAAGCACTTTACCTGTAATTGCTTACTTAATCTTCACTAAACCCATGAGGTCCTGTTATCCCTATTTTACTACTGAAAAACTGAGGCCACATAAGTGAAGAAACTTGCCCAAGGCTATGATCTATATTACAACTGCTTGTGTCTATAAATGTTGTACCATAGACCCCTGCATTTTCCATCCAGGATACTGGGCAACCAGTGTGTCAGTTTTCAAGGACAAGTAAATTCACTAAAAATGCATGTATTGGGATCCTTTTGAGCTGCACTTCTCACTCTGACACACTGCCACCTACACCCCCACTCCTTTCCCAGCTCATCTTGTGGGACTCTCAAGGCTCTGTCTCTCTATAATGGATCCTTTCTCAATCCAACTTTTCTTACCTTTTCCTTATGGACTGTACTTGATTCTTCTTTGACCTCCTCAACTGGAACTTCAGTGAGACTTCTATTCTACTCTCTGCATTGTTTTATCCTTGGATAAACCTTCACCACTGTTGAACAATGTGACCTTGAGCAACTTTCTTAACTTCTCAGGGACGTTTCCCAAATTGTGAAAGAAAGGGAGAGTGGATTAGATGAGTCTATAAATTATGCACCACAACTTAAAGGGTCTTAAAATTTTTTTTAATTTTGATAATATGTCAAACTCATAAAATATTTGTAATAATAATACAAAGAAATCTTAGCTGCCAATACTCATTACCTCAAACCTCCAAATGTTAACATTTTACTACATTTGCTTTATATCTATCCACCTCACTATATATATATATATATATATATATATATATTTAAAGATTTTATTTATTTATTTGACAGACAGAAAGCAAGCACACAGGCACGGGAAACAGCAGAGGGAGAGAGAGATGGAGAAGGGAGCCTGAAGACAAGGGGCTTGATCCCAGGACTCTGGGATCATGACCTGAGCTGAAGGCAGATACTTAACCAATTGAGCCACCCAGGCGCCCTTCACTATACTTTTTTAAAAATTTTTTGAAATTATAGACACGATGCCCTTTTACTCCTAAAGACTTCCGTATTTTCTTTAAAAAAAAATGAAGTTCTGTCATATACCACAACATAATTATGAATGCTGGGAAAATAACACAGATACAAAACTATTATGTATTCTGTAGTCACTTTGAGGGTCTTTTTATTTTAAATCAAATGATTAAATATGGATTGTGCTTTCTAATGTTCTAACAGGTGTGATTTTGAATCCTCTCAACCTTTCAATAAGACCTTGATAACATTCCTCTTTTCTGTGGATTTCTTCTCATAATGATATTTCCTATATCTGTCTGAATTCTTGGTTACAAGCCACTCAAACTGTCTTAGTCTATCTTAAGTAAAATATCAAAATTAAAAGGGGAATATAGGAAATGTATTAAGATTCATAGAATCACTGAAAGACCAGAGAACCAAAACATAAAAAAATATGCAGGAAACAAGGACAGCTACTTAGCCAGGATCCAGACTTTGATTGTCAGGAGAGAGAGTCCATATTGGATAGTTGGTCTGACCAATACCTAACCCCCAAGATTATATGTGAAGTAACAGGGAGTCAGCTTCCTATAAGATAACTAGGGTGCTTCTGGGAAGGAGAAATTGAGGAATTGTGTACTTACACATTCATTAACAAGAAAAAATATATAGCTCATATTAAATTGGACATATGAATATTTTCTCCTTAGACTTGCAAAAGACTGACATGAAAATCCAAATATGGTCATAGCTAAAATCTACACCAAAAATTATGAGTGCAAATGGTCACAGCAATTAAATATTTATTTCAAAGGAAGGGTCCATCTGCTGAGAAAGGAAATTTACTTCAGAAAAGAGGTTTGCTGGTCCAGATAGCTTTAATATATATAATATATATAAGGGCAGCTTTGCCTCCCCGTACCTACACCTCTAGCATCAGGAAAAGTGAAGGAAAAAAAAAAAAAAACACCTAACATAAGCTTTATTACAGTTCAGTTTAAATGTACAAATGAAACATCTGACCCAGTCAGCAATGATGTCCATTAGTTGTTTTATGTAATATTTCAAGAGAATAATATCTGGAACACTAAATAAATAAATTGAAAAGATCTCATGAAACTATGAATTCTAAAGAACCCGACCAACATCTCATGACCTCTTTGAACCAAAAGATCACATATAAAAAAATTAATGGGACAAAGAAAAGAACTTGACAAAGAAATTGAAAAGGAGAGGAAATTACTACATGTAACCACAACTGGGGACAGATTGTATCACAGGATTATTAGAATTTGGAGGAAAACATTATTATTTTTTAAATTGAATTGGATTATTTATTACAGTTCTAAAAAGTATTGAACATGAGGAAGATTCCTAGCAAATATTAGATTATACCAGGAAATAATGTATATGAGAGGAGTGTCTCAGAGATAAATCTCTATATAAACATTACAAATATTAAATTTTTCTTCTTGTAGCTCCAATCTGATAAGAATTGCTCTTATATCTTATAAATAGCAAGTAATGTAATTCTGCTTTCTTACCTTTATAGATAGGAGCAGTAATATTTTTCAGAACTGACAACAGTGGCATTTTATGAGTTTAGTCAAGTTGGTGACCATGGTGAGGGAATTTGAATATGGAACAGAAGAACTCTCCTGTGGGCAAGTGTGGCTTTCTACTTAGTTGTAGAGTTTCAGCTAATTAACTCCTTCCACCCCTGCTTCTACCTTTCAAAATCTTACTCAGCTCGGGCACCTGGGTGGCTCAGTTGGTTAAGTGACTGCCATCAGCTCAGGTCATGATCCTGGAGTCCCTGGATCGAGTCCCGCATCGGGCTCCCTGCTCAGCGAGGAACCTGCTTCTCCCTCTGACCCTCCCCCATCTCATGTGCTCTCTCTCTCTCTCAAATAAATAAAATCTTTAAAAAAAAAATCTTATTCAGCTCCTCTGGGAAGCCTCCCTGAAAGCCCTAAATGGAATTCTTCTGCCCAAGCCCCAGGCTTCCCTGATACCTTTTGATATAAGCTGATCATAGTTGCTTTGTTTTGTCTTGCATGATAGAGCGTTATGGTATCTATTTTCTTCAATAGAGTATAATTTCTTTGAAGGCAAATGGTATAGTTTGGGAATAGAGGTGAGGTTTGGTTTTGGTGGGGTGAGGTCTGGAGCCTACGGCCAAGAAAGCATTCTTGAGACGTCTTTGGTGCAAAATCGTGGTTTTATTAAAGCCCAGGGACAGGACCTGTGGGCAGAAAGAGCCACTGCACCGGGGTTGTGAGGGGGGATTGATAATATACTTGGGTGTTGGGGGTAAGGAAAATTGGAGGTTTTCAAAAGAATTTTTGTATGCTAAGGAGAACCGGCAAGATATTGGAGGCCTTGCCATTGTTAAGTTTGTTTTTCCCTCTAGTAAAGCATTAACATTAAGACAGTGGGAGTTTCCTTCTGGAAATTAGGTTATTGATAAGTTTTCTTTCTTCTTATGAATCACTAAAACCTTTATAAACTGAGGGAAACTCATTGTCTTGGCTGGAATGTAATCTCTGTAAGTTAACCATTTGCTTTTCCCTTCCCTTAGCTTTAGGGCATCCAGGAGTGCCTGAGGAATGTCACACAGATCCCACCTGGGAGTTGGGGGGTGTTGCGGGGTGTCAGCTTGTGCTCTGTCCTCAACTAGCCTTCTGCTCCCACATCAGCAAATACTGTATGTGTACATACGTACTCACACACATTCACACACACACACACACACACACACACACACACATACACACACACTGGAGTAACAGGCTCCATCTTCACGTAAAGTCTAGGTGATCTTTAAATTATAATAGAAATACACGTTGTTCTTTCTTTTCCCCCTTCCTTGTTCTTCCCACACTGGAAAAGCCCAGATTGCCTCGCAGGCCATAGTAACTATACAATCTTGGTCTAAGCTTCTCCTGCTTTAAAATAATCATGGTCCACAAGGATTCAAGAAGTCAAATAGATTTACTTCCTGCCATTCCTTGGGTATTAGTGATATAAATTGCATCCCCCTGCTTGTGTCCTGAGTGTGTGGAAAATGCAATCTAGTATGAAAACCTGGGCACAGTTTTACAACACTCTGCAGAAGCAAGTCCAGTTTCCTGAGTCCTGGGCAAAGAAGAGGGAGAAAATTTAAACCAGTATCAGGGAGTCTTAGAAAATGAGGGGTCGTCTAAATGAGAATGGGACAAGTTCATTAAAATAAAACCACTTCAAGCCACATGGCTCCCAGCACTGTGGAATGAACATATATCTGAATAGAAAATCCAGGTGGTCTCCAAAACTTTTGTCTTAGATTTCTATTTTTATGCCCTAAAGGAATGTAAAGGCTTTTATAATGTTCGGATCAAATAAAACCACCCTTGCCACTATTGTATTTCAAATTTATGTTAAAAAAGAATGCAGCGAGTATATCCTGCTTATTTGCTAACAAGCACAACTAGCATTGCCCAATTATCTAAAAACTGGAAGAGAAAGTCATTTTCCTCTTTAATGCTGTTAGATGTTTTTATAAGTGTGAATAATTGGAAAATTTTAACACAGAAAGTATCCTATGAATTTTTGGTAGTAATTATGGTGTGAAGGTCTGACCTTTTCAGCATTCTTATATGCTCTGCCTTGAGTTCCTTGAAGGTTAATACTGTACATCACTGGTCTCATAAAGCATTGCTGGAAGATTTGAGGGCAGAATTTGTGCATGGTTATTTCTCATTCTCATGGGTTGAAAGGCTTTGAATGAGTTTTTCTTCTGATGCTGGTCTCAACTGACTATTATCTACTGGCAGGAGGGAAAAAAACCTGTATGTTATTCACATACTTTTCCAGAGACAGACCCCAGAAGATGCTGAGAGCTGGTAATTGTTTGGATTAGTCCTTCTCCTATCAGTGTGCTCGTTCTGCAGTATTGGAAACCTTGTCTACGGTCCACCCTTTCAGTATCTTTCTTTTTCTTGCCTCCTGCCCAGTAGGCATATGTGAGAAAACTAGTGGTCTGGAAACATTTGGAGAAAACCTTTGTGTCTGCTCAGCCAGCCAAACTGTTTTATGCCATTCCAACATTAAAGCAAGTCTAAGTTTGTATTTTGTGTTTATAAATGTAATAATTCTGTAAATCCAAAGCTGGAAATACTCCTAGGATTTAGGCCACAAAACTGGTCATATGCATCTAATTAAGCTAAAATTCTACTCACAATTTAAGTCTGGAATTTATTTCTTTCTTGGAATGAGTAGGGGGAAATTTTGATTAATATTTTGAATCCCCATGCAAATCTTGCATCAAATGTTTAGAAAATAAATGGCCTTACATGTAATTTTGCACATAAAAATTGTATAGGGCCAAAGTACTTATGGGAGGGGATATGGAAAAAAAACTCAAGTTGTGTATTTTTTTCCCCATGTTAAAGTTTAAAACTGCATAAGTAAGTTTGATTATAAAGAATATTAAAGATTAGATCCCTCTTTTATTGAGTTAACTTCAAAATTAAGTGGGGTGGAATACAGCTACATTTCACATTAATTTGTTGCTTAGCCTTGTAGTTTATTGAGGAGTCAATTCGATTTCACAAATCATGGAGGCAGATTAGTTAAATAAGTCCATGCTGACCTAATAGTTCAGCCTTTTGAGGTTCACCTGTAACTAGTTTCTGTACTTCTTGTTGTGGTCATATTAGATTCAGCTGGGAAGGAGCGGTGTCTGAATGTATTTTATTTTTCTTTTAATGTGCCTTGCAAGACAGAGTGCTTCAACTACCAAATATGTACCCACTGAATTGCTTTGAGGTTTGTTCTTTGTAGACTGTATGGAATTGTGGAGAAAGGAGTCTCTGTTGACTTGAGCTGGCAAAACCAATATTTTCATTCAAATAGAGCACTCACCTGGGAACTTGGCAAATTTGGACTACAGCCTTTACCCTAACCTTGTTTTCTTTCTTCTCTCTTCCTCACTATAAATAAACAAATAATTGACACCCACTTATAGCTTGCTGCCTTTTTAATTGAAACCAGTGTGTCACTGTATTTTGGTTATATATTGAAAATGGAGGAATCGTTTAGTTTTTTTTTTTCTTAAATGGAGAGAATTTGGGAGAGGTCTTTACATCTGTAACACTAAGATAATTAAACCTCTGAAGTAGTCATGTAAAACATTTTCTCAAATTGCCTTCACAAGATTGCAGGTTTATTTTGACAAATGTTTAATTGTAAGCAACAACAACACAACCACCACTACGGTGTTTTGTGTTGCTTTGTATTTTCTGGTGCTTAGGGAAAAAAAAGACATAAAAATACCTTTTCAGAAAACATGATGGATCTATACCAAGAGGATGAAATTACAGAACTTGAAACATATGGGCTCGTTAAAGTCCTTCTCCTTCACTCACTCATCACTCAGGAAGCTGCTGCAATCTCAATCTAAAATTGACCATTTCAGGAAAAGCAAACCTCAGCCTTCTCCAGAGGGTCCAATCTGGGTTGTGGTCACTATTTTACTACCAGTAATTTTAAATCTTCTTGGAAACATTACCTTTCTAATTTACTGTAAATTTTGACGGATCTGGGAAGCCACACTTGAGATGTTGGTAAACAAGATAGATATGTAGAGCATGGATTGAGAGGAAAACAAGCAGTACTAAAGAAAACTAAAAAAACCCTGCAGTGCAAACCTGGAAATCATCTGCCTCAAGTTGCTTCATGAATTGCAATCCAGCAGAAAGTCAATCCAGGGTTTTTTTGGTTTGGTTTTGTTTTATGTTTACCTGTGGGCCTTTCAACAAGTTATTACAGGACCTAATGCCACTGGAAAGTCATAAACAGTGACACGTCAAGAGAAAATCGGATCTCCTCATGTTTACCCCTCAGAAATGCAGGGGCCCAAGGGAGCCATTCAGAGAGACCAGGTAGGCAAAGTGGAAGCATTTGTCAAAGTATTTTTCTTCTCAAGTAAGGATCTGTCTCACGATCTTCTCTAAGAAGTTGGAATATTGCTGATTCTCTAGGGCAGTTCTGACTTTACTTCCAAAGCAAAGGATATTCCGTAAACAGGGCCATTCTTGGTAGCTAAACACAAAACAAAAGACAACCAAGTCTCGTCACTGTGACCTGGAAGGGCCAGTTGAGTTTCCCTGTGATTAGTTTTATAATAGAAAGTCTAGGTTTAAAAAAGCTCAAAAATCTCAACAGGTATTTGTTAACTATTTATTTCAGGGCGATTCAATAAGCGTGGAAAATGCGATACTTTATTTTACAGTATGGCAGCCATTACCACTGATACTTTTTTTCCACATAGGAGAACAACACTAGAAGGTATTTTATTAAAATATAAGAAAAAGAAAAACAAACAAGAGATGGATCCTTCTTGACTATAAAACTTTAACAGAGGAGGTTTTAAAATCTCCCATTTCAATATATAGTTGCCAACTAGTTATAGAGACTTCCAATTAAAAGTGGTAGATTGGACACGTGCATTTACTTTCACTCCTTTCTAACCCTCTACTAAATCAATAGTAAAGATATATGTATCTTTAAAACTGTGAACCCACAAGGACAAAGAGAAGAGGACCAATCTGCAAGTTCTAATAGCTGAGTAACAGAAACTCCAAAAGAAGAGAATAGAGGCAATGAAATGTAGAAAATTGTTAAATAAATGATTCAGGATCATTTCCTATAGCTGAAAGTCATGAGTTTCCAGAAAGAATGGGCTCACACTGTGCCTTGAAAATAGATGAAAATAGCTCCATACCAAGACATATCACTATAAAATTTCAGAACATGGTGGATAGAGGGAAGAATCAAATGAATTCCGGAGAGAATAGCAACAATAACAACAATAAACGATGTCATACAAGAAACAAGAATCAGACTGGCTTGAGACCCCTGAACCCAACACTGGATGGTGGAAGATAATGGAGCAACACTTTCAAAATCCTGAGGAAGAATGATTTCTGGTTTATGGTTCTATATCGACCAAACTATCAATTAAGTGTAGAAGTGCAATTTAGTGATAAGTGTTCAGAAACTTGAGGAATGAAAAAATATCTTAGGAAAAAGAAACAAATGTCAACAACAAAAATGACAAAAATTGGGTGTGAAAAATATAAAAGTAATTATATTAATTTAATATAATGCTAAATGTGCATAGCATTTACACAGTCATAACAATATAAGCACTGGGTATTGATCTAGCCAAAATTATGACTTTTCTCTATTGGAATGAGGGGGCTGAGGAAGTGTACACATGTGTAAAGGGTATGGGGAGAAATAAAGCTGCCTCAAAAGTAATGTCAGTAAATCAAGCCAAAAATGGAAAAAAGCTGGAGTAGTGTGTTATGCTAATTATTTAAAGATACGGCGATAAATACCAAAAGAATAAGCTAAAAGATTTAAAGTCTTCTGGAGAGTTGGAATTTGGGGAAGGGGTTTGTCTGGAGAACTTATTGTTTGTCCTAGCATAGAATTAGCTATTTGCCTTTAAACCATGTGTCTGTACAACTTCAAAATATTAATTAAAAGAACTTGCCAACAATTTTGCTAATGCCAAATTCATGACAAAACCATTCCAAATTTGCTTTAAAATCTACATGCTTTTTCCTGAAATTCTAGTTTTAATAATACATCTATCACCAATACTAATGTTCCCTGATTATTAATAAAATTATGCTCCTTTTGGGGGGAAATATTTTTTATATAATTATAACTAGAATTGCTAGTAGATAATCATGTAATCATCTAGGCTTATAATAAAAACCTAGAAATAATAGCACTATTATATGAAAACAAATACCATAAATCATCACTCAGTCTGAAGCCACAAATACAAATCCATTCATTCGTTTCTATTTTAGATAGAAGCATAATTGGATATATCATATCTTGAAGATTTAGAGTTCAAGAATTCTAATTTCTTTGTTACAAAGGAAGGAGGCTACGTGTATACTGAATAAACAATGAGCCTGAAAACAACTAAAATTTTTGGACACTGATAAAGGCTATAATAAAATACTGTATTATTTAATACATACACCACTTTTCATTTTCATTCTTATCTTACAAATGAGAAATTAAAGTTTTAGGTAGCCCAGGACATCCAGATTTACCCCACTAATCAGTGGCTATGCTAAGATACATGTGTTCTTTCAGTGAATAGAAGTCTATATGAGCACTGAGAAGTCTGAGCTTGCTTGTTACCACCTTCTGTTTGAGGCTTACCCCTTAACTGTCAGTTAACTGTGACAATATTATTTTGAACAAAATCTCTTTAGGTAAAATGGTCATAGTCTTTCCTATCTAAATAAAGGCTTCCACCAAATTGATATAATCTTTATGTAATACAATATAATTAATTTACATTATCTTTTCTCTAAAAAATTCTAAGCCATTCTAATATGGCTTTTTATACCAATATGATTCACATGACCTAGATAGACACAGTCTCACCTAAATCTGGTATCTGGTTTTTGTTACAGTGTTTAACCCTGGGAATGAAACCTTTAAAAGCTAAGTCTGAGGAACTGATAGGAATTTATCAATATAATGAAAGTGGGACTTAACCAAATCCAGAGATTTTTCTTTGTCCAAATACTCAACTTGATTATTTGTATATTTTGATTCATCTATCCAACACATCTGTTGAATGCTTGCAATGTGAAAAATGCTATCCAAAGTACTAGTGATAGTCTAATTGCTAAGTTTCATTACTTAGAGAAGAGTGAAGTAATTATTTATTGAATGCCCTCTGTGTGCAAGGCATATTATAGATATTATCTGATTTAATCTGTATGAACAGCTATAATGTAGGTATTATATCTCTGTTATAAAATTAAGAAAACTTACAGGAGTGCCTGGGTGGCTCAGTTGGTTAAGCATCCCAACTTTTGGTTTCAGCTCAGGTCATGATCTCAGGGTTGTGGGATCCAGCCCTGGGGCTGGATCCCCAAGGGCTCCAGGGCTCCATGCTCAGTGCAGGGTCTGCTTGACATTCTTTCCCTCTCCCTCTGCCCCTGCCCCCTGTGGCCCCCCCCACCACCACCACTCACACTGTCTTCGCTCTCTCTCTAAAATAAGTAAATAAATAAAATCTTTAAAAAAAATAAATAAAAATAAGAAAACTTTCAATCCAAGATGTTAATTTGCCTAAAGTCACAGAGCTAGTAAGAGGGATTTGTATCTAATTGTGTCTGATATGCATTTTACTTATTGAATACCTACTCAATGCTAGGTTTTGTATTAAAAAGCTAAAAATATAACAATATGAATATATTTAACACTACTGAACTATACATTTAAAAATGGGTAAGATGTTAAAAAAAGTATCAAATTGTAAGTTTATATATCTGCAGTATATTGTGTATTAATTATACTTCATTAAAGCTGTTTTTAAAAAGCTAAATATAAAAAGGTTAAATTTTCTTTTAAAAGTCCCAATATTTTAGCTTGGTTCATATGTCATATATGGATATTTTAGGAACTATTTTGATTTAGGAACTATTAGATTGTTTCAGAGGTAACAAAAAACATAAAAACATCAGAGGTGCAACATGATGATAATTTTGTATCTTACCTGTGGTCTCTTACTTTGCAAATAAATAACAACACTGAGATTTTGGCAATTACTTACTAAAAGATCTTAAGAATTAAGGAGATGGCATTGATTTATAAAGATGATCTAGAAATTCTTGAAAAGAAGTAGGCCATTAGGGGTTGAAAGAATGAAAACAAAGAAGAGGGTGGATGCTTTTTAACTGAGGATAAAATAAATTACTTTCTGGGGGGAATGACATCACTTAGGTAAAGATGACCCAGATGATTAAGGAATTGAGAAATACCCCCCTGAGAAAAGGCTAAGCCATCTGAGATAGCTTAGTGTAAAAGATGGAAACTATGAGATTATATATTAGTGAATAGTTTTGGGGTTAATAAAGGGTTATTATTTAGAGGAATTTTTTGCCTTAATGAGGTCTGGACATTAAGAATTAGCTGATGATATAGCAAAGGGAGTTTTTGCTAAATGTGATGGAGGTTATTAAAAACTGAATGAACTTACCAAGCAGTGTTTCAGGCTGTCTTCAAGGGAGACTGTTACAAACATACTTTTTCAGCCATCTGGAATGGTTTCTGTGTAATACTATAGAACACCATGTGATGGGAAATAAATCAGGTTCCCCTTAAGTACCCTTCCAGCTTTCTGATTTAAGGCTCAGTATGAACTTTCACTTTGCTTCCTTTTTCAGAACTCTGTGACTGATGAGCAGGATTGTGGGGGTACCAGATTTAGAGGAGACTACCAGTGCCCCTCTGGGCCTTTCCGGCTCCCGGTGCCGCCCACGGGCAGCAGCAGCAGCCTCGCCTGGGGGCGTGCTAGGTATGCAGGAGGGCAGGCTTCCTGCAGAGCTCTTGAGCCAGGGTCTGTCCTTTAAAAAGATTCCCAGGTGATGCTGAGGTACTCTGAGGTTTGAGAAGCACTGGTCCAGGCCTTTGTCTCTATGCCTAGAATCAACTGACTTTCCCTTTTTCCTGAGCAGCTCTCTTTCCAAATTGTTTCAAAAGATAATATGGAAGAAATAAAAACATTCTCCTTTGACTCAAATGATTCTAGTGTTGGATATACATTGATTTTTATTGTCAGATTTCTGTTTTATTGGGGAAGTTATTCTCCAGGGAATCAAAAAAGGACTCAAGGTTGCTTTACTCAAAGGCATTAAAAAAAAAAAAAATCACTTGACCATCAGGCTTTCCATGATAAAAAGGGGCAATTTAACATTGTGAAGAAAACTGAGGTTTGGTATATTGGTTTCTAGTTCGTAGAAAGTGAAAGGTACTGGGGCGCCTGGGTGGCTCAGTCGTTAAGCATCTGCCTTCGGCTCAGGTCCTGATCCCAGGGTCCTGGGATCGAGCCCCACATGGGGCTCCCTGCTCGGCGGGAGGCCTGTTTCTCCCTCTCCCTCTGCCCTTCCCCACTGCTTGGGTTCCCTCTCGCTGTGTCTCTGTCAAATAAATAAAATCTTAAAAAAAAAAAAAAAAAGAAAGAAAATGAAAAGCACTGTTTGTCTCTCTCTCTATTTCTGTCCCGGCCTCTTTTCTCTTTCTGTCTCCCTCGGGCCCTCTAGCCCCTCTCTCATTGTATATTGTGTGTCCGTGTGTGCACAGATGTGTGTCTGTACAACCAGAAAGCCCTGGAAACCTATGCTGTTTTAACTTCAGCATCTTGGCTTTATTTGAATCAAGATGGAAAGCAAGCTCTTTGGTTTTGAAGACCAATAGAAATTAAATCCAAGAAGTAAAGCTTTGTAAACTATGGTGCAAATCAACCGCAAACATTTCAAAGGGCACCACTATTAAGACAACATGGAAGTGAAGGAAACAACTGAATAACATTACAGACTAAAATGAAAGTCAACTATGTTAACAGGGTGTGGACTTTCACAGTGATTATCTGGGTTTTGAGCTTTTGTGAGGAAAACAAAAGATGCCTTCATTTTATTTTTTTCCATCAGCCTTCCCAAATTTATTATGAAAAAGTATTTTAAGCATTGTACTTCAGAGTTCTTTATATGATCTATGTAAAATAAAATTACTCCAGGTGACCTTATACTCTGCTTTCCCCCCCCCCTTACTTGTCCCAGTGCCCTTGTAAAGAGAGAGAGACATTTGGGTTGAAGGAAAATGAAATAATTGATAGTAAGCATCATTCTAAAGGCCGCACAGCAGTTTAAAATATGGAACATTTTCCCTAAACTAATTTAGAAAATGATTACCACTAGAGTGGCCAAGTTAACTCAAACTCATTTAGGCCAATTTGTTGTCTCTGAATGAAGCATGAACTCTCTAGAAGGGGAAGCCTGTTGTAATTTTAAAGTGTTTAAATTTTTCATTTAGATAGCTAAGGCTTTACTCAAAGCATTTCTGTTTCTACAAGTGACCTTTCTTTTTTCAGCTTATAAACTAACAGATAAGCAGTACCTCCCATATGATGCTATACATTTGTCTTGTGCTTCTGCGGTAATTAGTAAGGTTTGTGGATGAATTATGCCATTTAACATCTGTTATTAACTATAACCACATTTATTGCCTCATAACAATATCATTACAAAGGAAAGCTGTGCAGATGAGAAGCATTTCTTTGTAAACCCTAATAAGTGTACAATGTGTGTGTAAATATTTACTTTTCCATAATTCTCTCACTGTTTAATTGTGACTCTGCATTCAGCCATTTTAATTAGGTTGAATTTCCAGCCCTTTAGCATTTAGATATTTAAGTTTAATGCTTTGTTGATGAAATTTTCTTGCTTTTAATCTATACTACGTGTTAAGGAAGCTCAGTCTGTGCAACCTCAGAGCTTTAAACAGGAATTAGGTGGAAAGAAGGCTAACAGTGCAATCAGAATCTATTCTGGGGTACTGTGGCTACTGTAGATTTCAGTGACCTGCCAAAGTATTTCTTTAAAATGATTACACCACTTGTCAAAATGGGAAAATATATGAAGCTTAACATTAGTATTTTTAGGAGGAGCTTGAGCCACGTTTCTTATCTTCCTTGCATCTTTAGTTAGAAAAGAAACAGCTTAATTAGGGGGGTGAGGTGGGGATGTAGCGTTAGTCACCTGGCTAGGATGAAAACAGAAGCAAATGAAAGAGACCTTCATCTCTGAGCATTGGTAGTACCTATTGGAGGAAGAAATGCTCAGTTGTCTGTGTGATTCCTAGTGCAGTACCCGGGGAGTGCCCTATGGGTTTGTGGTGCATTCAGATGGGTGTAGAGAATATCTGCTCCAGGCCTTGGATGTTGTACTTCTTAGGAGTGGAAATATGACTGGTTTGACGCATCCTGAATTACTCTCTGGTGGTGGTGGTGACATGGTAAAGACAGTTAGGAGGCCAGGATGGAGCCATGCAGAATGGAGAAAATCTGATTCAGAGCAGGCCGTGTGTTCACGTCCTTTGTGAGAACAGTTGCTGAGCCCTCTGCTACCTGGGGAGACAACCACAGCGATAGCAGTAAGACCTAACACCAAAATACCATGACAATGTGTGTGCCAAGCACTCCTTTAAGCGCTCTACATATATTTGCTCTCTTAATCCCCGTGACATGAGAGGAGTTTTATCATCGTTACTATCGGCATCATCATCATCACCAGCATCACCGTTTTTCAGATGAGGAAAGGGGCACAGGAGGATAGAATGACTTGCCCAAGGTCAGAGAGCTAATTAGTTGTAAAGCCAAGATTCAAGCCTGGAGCGTCTGGTTCCAGAGTCTGTGCTAATAAATACTGCTCTCTACTGTTTCCCTTGATGACTGTGTGCATAGCTCATATTCCTTATTGAGTCATTGCCATGTGCCACACCCTGTGTTAAAACTTTTCCATATATTATCTTACTAGATCCTCATAAAAACCTTGTAAGATGGGTATGGTTTTGTTCATTTTTCACCTATGAGGACTACAGTGAGTGAACAGGGGAACCAGTTTTGGGACCATGGCCGGAGTCTACCTCCAGCTTGGCTTTGATCGCAACAAGACTTAGTCCACAAATCTTTCTTTGGAGAACGTGCTCCTACATGGGGGAAGCTAGTGCAGCAGTAGGAACAGGACAGGAAGAACTGGAGTGGAAGTGTCCTGGGAACACAGCGGTTGTCCCACTGGTAGCACAGGCTTAGAGAGCCACAGGACAGGGCCTGGAAACATCGTGTCCAAGGGAGCAGTGTGGACACCCGTCAGGGGAGGGTCATGGAATCTCCCAAGTACTTCCAAAGGACAGAAGGAGCTTAAGAAGGACCAGATTATGCTGATTACGATGATAGAGTTTGGATCCAGCAATTTAGATTTGGTTTTAGTTGTTTCTACAGTTAGTAACCACATGTTTTGATTTGTAACCTTTCAAATTCTGGGAAAACACTTATAACAGTTACATTGTTGGGTCATTTGTAACATTACCACCCTTACCCCACCCCAAATTCTTATGCAGTGAAAACCGGACCTAGTATTTTGTAATGGGTCTAGGGAAAAGAAAAGAGGAGGTGGCCAGGGAACCAGATTGAGACTAAGCACTGTAAAGTAAGAGTAGAGGACAATCCAGCCGACCTTTTCCCAGACCCTTGAAGCAAGAGTGAATAGCTGAAGTTATGGACAAAACCACTTCTGTGGTTAAAACTGCTGTAGCTCTAGGGGAATCTCAAAAGGCGAGAATGAAATTTTATTCTGTTGGTAGAGAGTCTGAGCTCTTTGAATCAAGAGGCAAGTGGGGAGTTGACACAAACAGAAGAGCATACTCTTGATGTGGGTAGAAGAGGAGGGAGGGGGCTGACAAGGTCATTGCCAGGACGGCAAGAAGGGGCTCTCCATGGAAACAAAAATTTGGGAGTAGTCTCCAAGCTCCAAGCCAAGTTCCCTTCATTGGCCTATTGAATTCTTCACAGCGTAGCAGGAGCTAGACTTCCAGATGCCGCACTGTGAAGAATTCAGTAGGCCAATGAACTAAACTTGGGTCTGGAGCTCAAGTCTGGATCACCATAAAGAGTGTTGTGAGTCCTTGGGGGGCCTTTGGATCCTCTCCCTTTCAAGGAGAGGATGCAAAACCAACCTACAGCAATACTATCTAGATCTTCACAACCATTTGGATACTGGAGCAAAGGAAGGAGAGAAAAAAAGAAAAAGGCCAGCAATAATTGCACATTTATATACTTAAAAGAAAACTCAGGAGAGGGGAGCTTATGTTGGCAAGGAGATAATCATGTTCTAATTTGTATATGGTAAGTTTAATGGGTCTCAAATTGTGTGGTTTCTCTCCCCAGCTTATCTATGTGGTCTTTTCCATTCAACCTGATGTTATCGTGCTGGTGTTCTGGCTGTAAACATCAGGGAACAAGATTGCTGTCACCTGGGCCAACCAAATGCTGATTACCAGAAAGAAAGAAGCAGTGTTCAGTCTGATGCCTGACTTCATACGGTAGCCTCTTAGCTACATTATCTTTAAGGGCTTCTTTTGTGAATCATTAAAATTCAAGGCCAATCTGTAAAATTAGCTTCTATTACCACATCAAAGTTGTAGTTTCATTAAGTTGGAAGGCCTGAAAAAAAACTCTGCTGCCAAAATCTCAGTTCTTAAGAGAAAAATTCAAACTTTCCAATTTCTCATCACTTGTACCATTCATCCTGGCCCTCAAAGATTATTAATATGAACTCCATGACCTCATATATTCCTCTAAGCAGATACCATCTTAACAGGCCTCTTTGGCCATTACTAGTACTGATGCTTATATTTATATAGCTCTATTAAAATAGTAGGCTGATGCTTACACATTTTCTCTAGACCCACATAGCATCCTCTAGCAGAAGTAATCTAACAGGAATGGTGCGTAATGTCCCAGTTTTAAAAATCAGAATCCCCAAGTTCAATTGAGATCCAATGGCCCCCCAAGACCTCTTGTAGGTGGCATAACCAGGACTGAAATTGGCTTTCTGATCCCTAGACTGATGATTTTTTCATTTTTCCACTTTCAGATCCAACTCCACAGCTCAAGAACCATTGAAACTGTAAAGACAAAGGCAATCTTGTATCTCTCTGCAAGAAGACACGCAATTCCCAAATTAACTCAGATATAATGCAGGAAGACTTCGTCTCATCCTAGAGGTGAGGAAGTTTTTACACTTCACCCGGAGAGATTGAAAAACACTAGACTTCACTAACAGCTCTTCATAACTTCTACACAAATCACGTGAGCCTGTTTCTAAGAATACTTATATCTAACTGTCACACTTGATTTCCTCTTCTCATGAGTAGAGAGGCTTTCTTTTGTAATCCTCAAATCACTTTGCTTCCCACTCTTAGAAGTCATGAGCAGGACAGCTATAGCCCCATGACATAACTTAAGGTTGAGAACCACAGGGCAGTGATACGGTACTTCCCATAGTCTCATGCATACTATCCTTGGGTCTGGGGATGTTATTGACCTGACAATGTCATTTAAGAATAGCCGACAATTTAACCTTCTCCTTCTTGCTTAGTTATGGCAACCTGATGCAACAACAAATTCCAGGAACTTGGCGAATAAGGTGATTTGTATAAAAATGTGTTGTTCTTGATAACTGTTGCAGTCAGTTAAACTAAACTAGACCTAGGCTAGACACCATGAGTGCTCCTCATAGTGGAGCCAGAAAAATGAATGATCCTGCAAATGGTCCCTCTTTACCAGTAGGTAAGAATAGAAAAATAAATATGTTTTTCCCAGTAGTTAATTTTTTGTTCCTCTGGAGCTCAATATCTACTTACATTTACTTACCTAAGGAGATCAAGGCTAGACATTTTCTAGGGGCAAGTCATATAGTTTGATTCAGGAACTTCTGAGAAAACCTTGAACATTTGACATATTGAAGGTAAGCTCAAAGGCTACTGAGAAATCTTATCCTGACTGATCAATATGATGGGAGAACTATCGGCTCTGACAGACTCATTGCTAAAATGTATTCCAAAGCTGAAAATGTGGGCATGTCATTCTCCTCTTAAGAACTTTCCATATCTTTATATCATCTATAGGGTAAAACCTAAACTCCATAACATCATTTTATTAATCTGGGCTCTACCCACCCGACCTGCTCACCTGCATCTCCTGTCATCGCCCTTCCCCAACCTCCTGTACCTCACCATTTCTGATTCTCTGAATACCCTAAACCACATAGGCTTCTCTGTGTGTTCTTATACTATGCCTTCTGCCTGGAATGACCCTCTTTTCAGCTTGGTCAACTGGGAAACACTTACTCTTCTTTCTAAATGTGTCTCAAATGATACCTGCCTTTGAACTGTTCAGTTTCCTTGCCTTTTCCAGGTGATGTAGAGGATTTCTGTCCTATGTTCCAAGGTACCTTGTACAAAACTCTACCTTTATCACCACCACCACCACCATCATCATCCTGTATTGTATTTGTCTCCTGGCTGTCTGCATACCAGAATGCAATCTTCCTTAAGAGGAGATATGATGTGGGAGAACAAATTATTGCATTCTATATACAGACTCAGAGGTGGGAGAGTTTAAGTAACAAATGAATCTCATGTGCATTTTTCCTTCAGTAAAAGGTTTTGTGTCTTCAGTAAATCTTTTCACTTTGAAGTGGGCATTAACTTGAGACATAGATTGAACCCAAAGCAGGTTACCTGCACTTCTGATTATGCTCCTAGTCTCTATCCCTCCCTATTCATGCCAACTCCTCCCCAGAGTGAGGACAGTGGAAAGTGTTTTTACAACCTCAGAGCAACAATTAGAACCAGCTAAGACTTCATAAACTCCCTAAACAACCAAAAAATGCAAGTGAGAGCATATGCTTATAGACACGTGGACCCTGAATACACTTTAAAATAATTCTTCTCTTTGTTGCCCTCCCCCTTTCATTTTTGGTATTGGTCCAAACTCCTTTTCAAAATACTTGATCTGTTAAGTCCTCAAATAATGCTAAAACTTGTCTCGCTTCAATCTGTTGCAGTTTCCTTTTTCATGACATTATAAGAATCAACTACGTTTTCAAGAGTCCAGAATGTTGCAGCTGAAGAAGTACTTTCATATTTGAAGAAAGCATAATCAAAATTCTTTCCCCATATGCTACCTTTTCAACAGGGCTATTTTTTCACCCTTAGAAATTTATAGTATCAGAATTCCTCAAAAAGTTAAAGAGTTGAAAATTAAACCCAGAATGACCTTATAACTACATTCCAAAGGAATTACCTTTTGTCCAAATTCCTCTCTAGGCTCCCTGGATTCTCCCACATCCAATTCTGTGCCATAGACCTGGATCAAGCCTAAAAGAATCACTGTTCAAAAAGGAAAAAAGTTTCTATTTTCATCCTATTCAACATGTGGTCTGAGAGACATATTGGAGAACAGGTTTTTTTTTTTTTTTTTCCTTATGATATTTAAAATTCTCTGGATACCATCTGGAAACAGGTTTCCTTTAACAGTGTCAGTCTATCCCCACATTTCTCTAGTTCTTGCTTCCCGTCTAGCTGTCTTCCAATATTTCTTGGTTGTGGTTGCAGAGACATTTTTTCCATTGCACACCCTTGTTTGGTGAGCTCTTCCTCAGATTCTGACTCAGCCCTGACCCCTTCCAGTTCCCACCTCTTACCTCCCACATTTCTCTCCTTTCTAATTGCCTCTTCTCAGGTTCTTTTGCAGGATGTCCTGGCACTTTATCAACTTTCACCTTGATAAGTTGAATCTTTCATGCTCCTTGGGGGGCTAGCAGCTCACATAACTTTTACATAATTGTATATCAGTAAATCCTTGAATGAGGGAAAGAGTGAATGACTTTTACCAATTATAGTTTTTTTTCTCTGGGCTGTTTGCCTCTAACTTTTCCTGTTTCCTAAAAGGGAATACCATGTCAAGATTTATAAGTCCTTTCTCTTGCACTTTTTTTCCTTATGTACTTTTTTCTGGTAAAGTATCTTGATTGGTAGTCAGGACAAATTCTTTAGTATAAAAGAGGTGTAAAAGAGGTGCTGATGTAGAAACAAATACACACAGCCCCAAGTATGCAGCCTGAGTGCGGACTGATTCAACATTGAAGTGCTCTATGTCTATAAAATTAGCTCATTAGAAGGCTTTTATCTTGAGGCTATAATACCTCTAATTAGCATAACTTTGAAGGCTTCCTTCTATGAAGCTGCCCAAGTAAGTGATTCTCAGTCTTTGCATGTCATCTTTCAGCCATGGCTTTGTTAAAGCAAGCTGACTTAAGCTTAGTCATAATTACAAAACTTTTGGTGGGTATAGCAAGAAACTTTGATATTTCTACTTTACTGTCTGAAGCAACTGAGGGAAAATGAGCTCATTTATGAGGGAATGAATGTCAACGGCCATTACGAGCTGCTACCACTAGTGTTCTCTGAATGTCCCACATCACTTGGCATTGGGAGTGATAGAATTAATTTTAAGGAAGTCCACCTTTTGAGAGAAACCTGTGGCTAGTACATGGGCTTGCCTGTCTCTGAATTCGGCACACAAACATTCCTACATGTCAACAGTCAATCAGGAACCTTGGAGCAAGTTTGCTGCAAGTTTGTCCTGGGACTTCTGCCTCTGCCTCTGTCTACATGGTCTTAATCCAGAGCACTCAAAGTGTACTCTGTAGTGGCGACAGTTCATTGGAGGTGGAGAGTTGCAAAGAGTTAAAGTAGCTGCAAAGACTAAAGCCAGGAATACTTTCCTTGCTTATCTCATGTCATCCTTATGGCCAAAACAGCTAACCTCGATGAGAAACGCAAGACTCCCCCCATCTTGGTAGCCATCCATGGCTAGAGCATAGAACACATTTTCATACAGAAATAAAGTAAATGAGGTATGTGTGGTTGGAATGATGCAGTTATTGCTTCTCTTCACTTGAAATCAGGTCCTTTGTGGATGAGACTGGGTTCAAGCCTTCAGTGTGCCTGCAAGACTATACCAACTTAAAATAAAAAATTGGAGATATAACTCACTTATACAAATATAAATCAGGGTCTGGTCAAAACATGAAGTAAGTTCCTAGCTAGCTCTCATTATTGGCAGTACTGGAATTACCCAACCATGCAGTCTGTACCAAACTGAAACTTAATGTTTAGAACTGGAAATGATTGCCCGAACATTACTTACCAAGGTTAGAGTAAGTATTATACTCATTTCAGCATTTAGTACAAGAGCTGGATAATGCAAGAGAAAATTACTGAAACTTTAGAAGGAAGCAATTAAAATAGGGTTGTAAGGAGGAGGGAAAGTTCCCTCAGTGTGGGGGAGTTAGATTTGAAATTCTTGTGCTGTAATTTCAGCCTCAATCAGCCTCCTTGACAATTTTGTAGACAGACATAAATTCCTTTCAAACTTGTATCTTTTATCGTCTAGTTATTAACAGAGGGAAAAACATATTTTTAAGAGCTGTCCTCTAGAATTTATGGAAATAGACAACAATATATTCATTATTTTCTCGTTCCTACTGTGGTCCCTGTTTACCTTAACCAGTAGTTTGGAGAGGGGAAATAAAAGAAGTTAGCTAAGATTTTCCAAAACCAGTTTTGTACTAGAAAGGTCAAAGAGACAACCTCAGGAAAAGTCCATCCACTAGAAAAATAATAGATCCATTCATTAATTCTCTTTCTTGAGTGTCAGCCTTGGGTCTGGGATGCAAAGTTAGATGTGGCTTTACCTATTTCAGGGGAGATGTGTGAAAGGAGGGTTCACAGTATTCATAGTGTGAGTGCATATAGCAGACTCTCACCTGGGCTGGGGAGCCAGAGGCTTCTCTGAAGAAGCTGGATCTCAGGGAAGGATAACAATCAACTGGGGGACCAGGGAGAGTGTGGGAAGAGGTTCCACAGTGAGGCACACAGTGTAGTGTGAGGGATGCAGACCCCAGAGGACAGACAAGGAAGTGTGAGTGCACAAAGCAGAGGAGACAAGTAGGAAGCAGTACTGGAAAAGGAGGCATTACGGATTTAATCTTTATTCTAAGACAGATGGGGAGGGGATACATGGTGGCGGTGGTGATCAGATCACATTTGCATTTTTAGTGTTATCTCTGACTGGAATATGGAAAAGGGAGAGAAATAAATGCCAGAGAGAAAATATAGTGATTATAGAGAGAGATAAAATGGAAAAATTCAAGATATATTTAGTAAATAAACTCAGTGTCATTAGGGGGTGGGTTTCCTATGAAAGGCAAAGTGACTCGTAGGTTTGAAGATTTTAGATCTGAATGGATGGGGGTGCCACTGCTATAGAAAAATAACGTACAAGGCCCTGGTTTGTGGATGAGAAATCTCCATGGTTTCTGTTTTGGGCATGTGCAATTTTAGGTGGTTTTAAAATGTGGCAGGAGACATGACAGGTTTTAAAATGTAACAAACGCAATTCAGATGTATAGAGAACATTTGGCTTCTTTATTTTCTATAATTGATTCTTTCTTCCTCATAAACTCCCCTCCCCTGGTAGCAGAGGTGCTGGAGTACTTTAACTTGACAATTAATATCTTTCAGTTCTCTTCTGGTTTAAATGGTATCTTTTATTTTCCTCAGTCTCTTTGGGGTAAATTTGGCCTTTCAGATTTCTGCTTCCCTTCCTGGACCCCCTGAGATGGTGTCTGGGTATAGCGTTCAGAAGAGTTTTTTTGTGAGCTGGTGGTAATGGGCAGAGGAGCTTTGGACTCACATTGATCTCTGCTTCTCACTAGGATTTTGCCTCAGGGTGGCCAGCCAAGTCCAGGGCCTGGACTGATGTTCCATGAAGTGTAACTTATCCCATTAGACATTGGGGACATGACACAGGCATCCAGTTCAAAAATAAATTTAACTGTCATACATTCTCTGCCTCTCTCGGGATGAATTGCTTTGATTTTCCCTTTAGCATGGCACCCTTCCCATTTTTCTACTTTCAAATGTCAGATTATATTTTGACTTCCTCCACATCTTTCCATCACCAGTCAGAAAATTTATCAGGGGAGGCACTTTGGTCAGTTTCCTTTTTGCATCTGAGCAGAGTGCCTGGCATACAAATAAATATGCAAAGAATAACTATTGGACTGAACCGAATGGGATCTCTTAGTTCCCAAAGCTTGTTGGTACCAGTTTGAGGTACCAGAATCATTTCCATTTGCTATTTAATTTTTTAAGAATACAAAACCAACTTTATTTTCTTATGCTGAGTGGTATAGTGAAGAGATAAGGTGGTCTTAATGAAAGAAGACTTCTCTGTGATATTGGAAACTTTTTCTAAGTCTCCTTCTTTGTCTCACCTTGAAATAGTTATCCACTTATTTACAGGTGCAAAATATTATTTGCTGTCCTGTTCAGAAGAGGTGAGACTTAAGAATAGCAATGTCTCAAGGGTCTCATGAGACCTGCATTGAAGGCTCCAGATGTAGAAAGGAATTGGGTGGAAATGAGTCATCAGAGATACAAAAAAGAAAAAACTTCCACTCTTTTTTTTTCTCCATACCTGTGCACAGACATTCCTGTACTATCAATTGTGAAAGCAAGAGAAAAGCTACAAAAAAATAAAACAACTAAAAACCCCAACTCTCTCTACCTTAATTGTTGCCACTTCAAGTTCTCACCTTCTAACAAGCTCTGGAAATAAATGCAGTATTAAGTCTCAGTTCCTGGGAAGAAATTTATGGATTATCTATGTTCTAGAGTCTAAAATTTAGACCAATATGGTTCAGGGTCCATGCTTTTTCTGTTCACTAAAGTGTTCCTAAAACATGAACGTACTTGGTGCAACAGGAGCTCAATATAGTTGACCCTTGAACATTGTGGGGGTCAGGGGCCCCAACATACACATAGCTTTTGACTACCCCTAAACTTAATTATAAATAGCCTACTGTTGACTAGAAGCCTTACCAATACATAAACAGTTGATTAATACATATTTTGTAGGTTACATGTATTATATACTGTATTCATACAATAAAGTGAGCTAGAAAAAAGAAAATTTTATTAAGAGAATCATAAGGAAAATACATTTACAGTACTCCACTATAAAAAAAAAATCTATGTATAAGTGGACCTGCACAGTTCAAACCCGTGTTGTTCAAAGGTTAACTGTACATATTTGTTGAATAAGTGGATGAAATTTCTTTCTTTGCAGAAAAGAAAACTGCAGTTGAGAAAAGCAAAGTGACTTGCCTAGGGTCACACTACTTGTAAGTGGTAGATCAGAGGAGGAACTCCCATCTCCTGACATCTTATTTGCTATACTTTATGCTACACAATACTATTTCCTGCAGCTTAAACCACAGAAGTACTCACCCTTGAGTGCTGTAATAGGTTTCTAGAATTTATTTAAACCATAAAAAAAGCAGGACGAATGGTTGTTTTGGTTCACTTAATGGATCAGATATCCAGGAATGCCAAAACATATTTATTTACTCACAGGTAGCAAAACACCATATAATTCTTTTTGTGGTTGTCCAGTCAATGTAAATTTTTTTTCTGTTCCAGTAAAGTGTACATTGATTAGAAATTATTGTTGAAAAAAGATCACCACTCAAGCAGAGGGTCTGAATTAGGCAAGATGTATGAACCCCCAAGCACCTGTTATGGTGCTGTGAAAATGTATGTCCTCCCTTTATTTATTTTTTTAAAAGATTTGTTCCATGCAGAAACGGAAGCTCTTTCCTGTGGTTATACTGGTAAAATTCAGCTAGTAGATGAACTAAGAAGAGAGAGAAGGCTAATAATTTTAAGTGTTTGGGAATATAAGAATCAGACATTACATTTTATGTATGGTAAGGAGAAAGAAAATACATTTTTAAATATTAGTGAATAAATCTAACTTCCCACTACCCCTTTGCTGCTATATCGTCCTTATTCCATTTGGACTATACTATGGATTAGGATTAAAAGCCGTAAATTAAATAGTAGAATAATTAAACTTTAACATTTCTTATATTCCAGTTTATATACTCAGAATAACTCTTTTTTTAATTTAGTATTGAATCATTGCATCTTTGCAAACTGCTTCAGCTGCACTTTTTAAAAAGGTGCTCTTCCCTGGGACTCCCTGGAGGTAAAATCTCTATAGATTCTATTAAACATACAGGGCCAATAATTGTTGCTCCTGTTAGGGGAGAAAATTTCCTCCAGCAACTAAAATAATAATGTTCCAGACTTTTATTAAAACAATCCTAGGGAAATATCTTCAATCCAATGGCCTTGTTAGGTAACGTCACCTGCATTATTATGATCTATATTGTTTCTCTGCAGTGAACATTAGAATGAAATTTTAAAACCGGGCAGATGTGTCCTTTCCTGATCATTCTGTACCAACTATCATTTTGTAAATAAGTGTATTTTTTTTTAGTGGGGGTGCTGAAGGAGTTGAAAGAGAGAGACTCTTAACTATGTTTCCTTCGTAAACAAATCATCTCATAATTTAAAAATCCTAGATAATAGCAAAAGAAGCACAGGCTCAGTGTAGCCATTTATGCAGCTATAAATAGCTCTCTACTTTAACACGGGTTCCAATTTTTTTCTAGCTCCTGCCACATTTCTGATATCACCCAGCCATGAGCACCGCTGCCTTGCAGGCATGCCACATGGAGAGAGTAGAGTGAAATTAGACTCAACAAACTGCATGCTCTCTTATTCATGGGCTCAATAAAAGTGCTTCCTTGGGGAGATATTATATTTCCATCTTCAAGTCTGGGAGTTTGGGCACCCAAAAGTGATTGTCAGCAACCCAGCCAGAGCAAATTTAACCTTCCTCTGAACTCTGGTGGGGCTCCAGCGGGACTGTCATGAAAATGTCGACTTTTGGCCTTGAGTCTCCAAGTAGGGTCTGGAGAGCCAAAGAAAACAGAGCCTGAGTTAAAAAGTGAGGAGAGAAAGGGGCCAGAAACCTCATCTAAAGGACCCTGCATCTCAGCAAGCACAATGAGAGCCTAAGAGTTCCAAGTAAGGCCTCTCCCTTGTGCGCCACACCTCGTAGTGCTTCTGTTTTTCCTTCTGTAAAATGAGCATTGTCAAAATCCTTGTGGTCCTCAGACTAACAGCATGGGTATCACCCAGGAAGCTCATTAAAATAGCAGAATCCCAGGCCCCACCCTAGAATTACTGAGTCAGTATCTACATCTTAACAGGATCACCAAATGATTTCTATGCACATGAATGGCGGATATGCTCTAGTATAAAAGGCCCAAGTCCAGATGCCCAGTAGCAAATCCATAATGGCAGATCCTCTTTAAAACACAAAGAATGTGACTGTAAAATGACAACCAGTCTTTCAGATTAGGAGAACTTCACAGCCTTAACCAGTGTAAACTAGATCAGCAAGGACTCACTGAGCTTCTACCAAGGCAAGGGCATCCATTGAAGGCTGACTACCAGAACAGTTCCCCAGGGGTTTGAAATCTGTGAAGATGAGATAAGCAGAGAAAAAAATATGTATATAGACCCACAGGAATATAACCCAGGGGCATTATCAAAACTGAGTTTGCAAATCTATCTTGGGAAAGAACAGAATACAGAGATTGTTCTGGAAGTCTTATTTGCATAGGCATTCCTGAGTTCTTTAGAGCTTTATGCAAAGAGGGATTTAGGACTTTTGCCAATCCTTGATCCGGTAAAATACAAGAGTTCAGACACTGTCAGAAGGGCACAATTGGCATCCATCCTCTAGGGGAAGAACCTGATGGAGATCAGAAATATATCTCAGCTATGAGACTCAGGAGTCAGGGGACTTAAAACCCAACCCAGTGAGACTACAGAGACAGATGTGTGGCATCATCATGAAACAGATACTTCTTTCTCTCTAAATGCCACCCCGAGACCTCAACAGTCACTGCTCTTCCAGGACTCAGCAGGCACCAGAGGGCCGATACCAAACAAAACAAACAACAACATAACAAAACAAAACAAAAAAAACCTTGCGTTTTCCATCTGTCTAGAACTCTTCAGGGAAGCAGAAGGCACCAGGGCACTCCAGAGGTCCCAAGCAAGAGAGGTACTGGGCATGGCTGGGTCTGGCTGATGATGTAGCTGCTAAAAGCCCTGGAGAGCCATTTTGGGATAAGATTAGGTTCTTGACAGGACGCATCAGCTGTGGGAAGTGATGCTGAAAGCCTTTAGGCAAAATCCCTGCTGATGGAGGTTGCTACCACCCAAAACAGATACCACACTGCTGGACTCTTTGGCAGGCACTTTATTATATAAGCTCTAAGAGGTATTAGCATCTGCATTTAACATTTAAGGAAGCTGAGGCTCCAAGAGGTCAAATAGTCTATACCGGGTTGAACCAGAGTCAAATTTGAATCCAGGTCTCCCTAGCTCCAAAGTCCATGCTCCTTTTTTGCACTGCAGAACCTCCCCTGGGTAGATGGGGTTTGCCAACCAGAGTCATGGCAGGGCTTTTGCAGGAGTCGTTAGTTGCCCAGAGCCTTACAATGGGAGAAGCAGGTAAGAATGCTCGCTGGTGGAATTTTCCTGTTCTAAGCTCTGCAGCCTATCCCATTTGTAGCCTACAGAGAGCATTCTGCTTTCCACGACCATCCATTCCTCCCTGCCCTGCCAGACATTACAGCTCTGGGGAGGGAAGGAGAATTAACCTAGCCAGGGAAGTCTGATGGGCTGCAGCAAGGTCGGCTTCATGGGCAGGCAATCACTATAGCCACACAGCGCCTCTTCCCATAAGGGCCCTGCACCTGGGGTTTAATGATCTGCCATCACTGTCTTGAAATTCTTAATAATTTTATCTTTGAATTTATGTTGTGTAAGTGAAGTCCAGTGGGACAGTGGAGCATGTGCTCAGGGCTTGGAGCCTTGGCAAAAACACAGCATCTCCTCAAGCTTCCTCGTGCCTTCCTGCAGTGGGTTGTCTGCTGCCTGCTCCCTGCCCTCTGACGCCCCAGGCCCTGTCCAGCCTCCCCTCTCCATAGTGCTGTCCACCTAAGGATTCAGGTACCCATCTTGTCCCGTTTGGAGATGGCAGGCCCTTGGGGGTTGCCTGTCTGCCATGGGTTGGGGCAGTGGGCCTGTGGGAGGTAGATAATGACCTTCCCACCTCTGGCTGGGGCCCTGCATTTTCCTTTTGCACTGGGCCCTGCAAAATACATAGCCAATCTTGAGCCACAGTTTTCTGTGGTTGGAACCCAGAATGATTAGAAATTGAACACATTTGGGCAAGGTGTCTCTCCTTTCCTTCGCAGAGGCCCAGGGGAAACAGTCTCAGCCATCTTCTGCTCTTCTTTCTCCTCCTTCCATGTGGCTCCCAACACTAAGACTGCTACCCTCTTACAGTCTAGGGTCAACTTGACCCCAGGCATTGGGAGCAAATTTTCTCTTCCTCTTTTTTCCTCTCTAGTTCTAGTTTCTCAGGCTCTGGCAGGGGAACATTGGATCAGCCTTTTGACATAGTGGTAAGATGTGAGACTAGGGATTATGCCTTAGGAATGAAATAGATGTAGCAATTATCTAGGAGTGCTTTGTTTCAGGAGTACTTGGGCCTATTTTTTGGGGGGGGTGCCTATTTAATAAAAAGAAGCCTTAAGTAAAAGGAGGCTTCCACATGGTCTGACTTAATGGTGTTTAGGGTCAAAACTCCCCAAATAATGAATTGTTACTTTGCTTTAGCTTTCTTTGTATATATATTTCCCTTAGGGTACTTGTTGACAGGACAAAGCCCTGAGCCAAGACAGTATATTTTTACTGTTGATCTCTGGCCAAACATCAAATTAATACTATTCTAGTATTACCTAATGTCACCTCAAGCCCAGTGATGAGATGGGTGAAGATAGAAATTTGTGATCTTCCAATAAGGTTTCTTTAGTGACAAAGCAATACATTTTTTTCTTTCAAGGACACTTTAGAGGCCTGGAATATTGTCTAGGAACTGAAGCAGCTTTAGCAACTTTAGGTTATAATCCAATCACAAATCCCAACATGGTAGAATGAATGGTCAAGAAAGAATTAGGAGGTCATGCAAACAGCATTCAAGAAAGGTCACAGTGTCAGTAATGACTAATAGTCACGTTTTTCATACAATTAAATTATAATACCATAGTTCTTGAGAACTTGAAGCAGTTCAGAGATTATACATTTCAAACCCCTCAATTTTCAAATTAAGAAACTGAGAGTCTAAGAGGTGGAAAGACATATATTGTCACTCAGGAAACCATTGTAATAATTGGTATTTGAAATCCATGTGTCTAACCCTGAGGGCCTATTCTTCCCATTATTACATATCCATAGATGTTTATTAACCATGGTGGATAATTATGTCTAACAAAGGTAAAATTGTATCTAATGTGAGATGACCATTTCTTATAAAGCTTTCTAAATTAGGACTAATCTCTGAACACAGTATAAATGGAGAAGAGTATGTATGTATGTACGTGTGTACTCACACACATTTGTATCCTGCTTTGTTACCTGAGCATTCTTTATTAGTAGGTGGAATTAGGTGATAGGCCTCATAGAAAGTTTAGGGATTCTGGGAGGACTCTATATTGCCTTCTCAAACTTTCTACCACATGTTAGAAAATGCTTAATATTGTAGAATTAGAAATTCTGTTCCTTGAACTAAAGAAAAGAGAGCTCTGGCCTGGTAAAGTGTAATCAATTCAAGCATGAGACCCACAAACCAGAGGGTACAAAAGGGCCTTTCCAGTCTTTGCCTGACACTGGGCTCTGTTATATCAGTCTCTGGAAAGTAGCAGCCTAATCTGTGGGAAAACATCCATCCCTCCCTCCTTCCCTCCATTCTTCCCTTCAATTATTCATTTATTAATTTAGCAAATATGTTTTGAGTCCCTGTACTCTGCCTGTATGACAAATATTGTCTCTTGTCTCTGAGTAACAAACCCAGCCACTTTATTCTGTTTCAGTTCTCCTCCTGAGAGCATTTCAGTGAGATCTGGAAGGCAGGAGACAAAGAGAAGGCATTACTCTGTGGCAGTAGCAATGAGAAAGTAGGCTCTGGCAGATGGCACAGGGACACTGGGTTTCACCAACATTCTCCTGATGATCATCCATTTTTGTGCCACAAGCAACTGAGATTTTTGGTTGCAGCTCGCCTGTGTTTCTGGTACTGTTAGACTTCCTCAAAGCCAGCAGAGATCTGTATGACCTTAACTCACCAGCCATCCTATTCACTGGGCAACCTTCTAATTCCCTATATTAAATTCATTGCTGCTCAGAATACTTACAGTGATTTCTGTTTTCCTGAAAAATTCTGACAGAAACAGCCAAGCACCAGGCAATGAACAAAAGATAAAAGCTGCGTCTACCTGCTCTGTTCTCAGAAGCCTTTCTTCGTATTGAATAGAGCATCTTGTCTGTCTCATGTATACATCAGCCATTTTCTTGCCCTAGGTAGTCACACATAATACATCTTGTTCATTCATGTATGTCTCAGCTCAGGTTAGCCTTCCTGAGAGCAGATACCCACAGGGAGGAGAGAAAAAGGTAAGGAAATGGGTATACAATTGGCGGGGAGGAAATGCTCTTAAGTACAGAAAGACAAAATTCAGTCCTGTGTAGTTTTCCTGATTTTTAGAACATAGAGGTTGGATTCTCCCCTCAGAGGACTTGGATGAATCCTACTGATTTCAGTCCGAACAGGACAGGGAGCAGGATAGAGGTCTGAGGAGCCTGATATCTCACTATGAGGGCTCCGAATGAGATGAGCTGGCAAAGCCCCTCCTTCTCACCTGGAAGAGTCACTCTGGAGATGACTACAGCTCCTCTCACATTTCACCTTCTAAAATCTCCTCTCCGTTTTACTAGTGGGCTAATAAGAAAAGATGCTATGAACTCCAAAAAGAGGTCTTTGCATTCCATGTGAACTGTCACACAGCTGAGCCTTAAGCTTGACTCCTCCGTCCTTTGTAAGCCACTAGAAAATTCTGTGGCCGTGAATTGCCTGGGTCATCTTTCATAGTGGACAACTTTTGGCAGTATGCTTAATGAGACGAGAAGTAGAATTAAGTGGACAATATTTTATAAAAATTTAAAAACCCTTTAAAATATGAAGTTAGTCTTTTTAAATATTTACTCCTCCAGAGAAAAATAGCATTTCTCTAACAGTTTTGAAAACCCAATTTTCATCAGGTTTTATAGCTTTTTCATTATTATTATGATTATGATTATTATTTGCTATAGATAGAACCTGTTACCCGAGCAATAACTCCAGTGTGTATACATATGGTAGCCATCTTAAATGCCTTAGTTGAATTTAGTACCTGGGGGAACTGAAGAACAATGGAACTAGCTGTACAGTAAATAGTGTTGCGATTTAAAAGAGTCTCAGTCTAATCAGGCAATAAATGTTGTAAAGAGTGTGTAGCTTTATGTCTCTCCTGTTCCTCAAACTTATAATGTAAATGAAGAGAACATAGAAACCACAGTTGGGGGAAATGACTTGCAGGAAAATCCTTGAAGCCTGTCGAGTAACAGGAGAGTCTTATCTTTGATAGTGTCTGGGATGTTAAATCTTTTCCATGTTAAATCTTTTCCACTAACTGGGTCTGACTTTCATGCATGTTTCTAAAGAGGCTGCCTCATTATTGCCCAGAAAAAAAAAATGATTTCACTTTTTGTTTTTCTAGGCTAGTTAATCTTTCTTTCCTCACATACTTAATGCTGACTCTGGGCACAGTGTTGCTCTGTGCAGTGTGAGGAAACCCTCAGTAGATTTATAATTGAGTGAGAAAGTGAAGCCATCACACCTGAAATATAAAATAACGATATAAATACTTTTGTCATTAAGTACATTGATTATTTTAAAAATTTTTCCTGAGCTGCTACTCTGTACAAGGCAGGCATTTCTTTTGGTTACCTTCCATTTTTCTCCCGATTCACTATTCACTCTTTCTGCTGCTTCTGGATGCACATAGATTACATCCATCCAGGATCTCTTGCCTTCTGGCTTCTTGTTAGATTGAGCCAAAGGGAGACACTGGCATGAGATGGAGGGCGGGAAAAGAATGAAGGTGCAGTAGGTATTCTCCTGGCTCCCTTCTTGCTGGGTCATCCTAGATGGGCTGCTTTACTCACAGAGCTACCCTCTTTATGTTCTAGTAAATGTCCCATACCCTACCCCTTCAGCAACCCTGCAGTTGCTGGTCCTAGAGTACTACACTGTCTTCTGTTAAGGAAACATAAACCCTGCCCACGACTTTGCAAATAGTCCCTAAAATTAAATATAAATGACCAATTTTAATGTTCTGTCTTTTCTGTCTGGACCTGAACTCACACAAATGCAAATCAGACAGATATCTGGCCTTCTAGGAGAAGATAAGCTATATTTCAGCATAAATATGACAAGACAATTTGTTAAGTATGACAAGATAGAGATGGTTAATGTAACAGCAAGAATAGTAAACTTGAAATTAGGTTTTATAGATTGTCACCCCTGCTCTTCTAATTAATTGTGAGTACTTGAGCAAGACATGTTACTTTTTGGATGTCAGTTTCCTTAGGTATATAATGAGAAGGATAAACCAGATGTGTTCAAAGATTCTGTCCAGTGTCAAGATTCTGTGCTCTCTTTGAGTGCTGTAAGGGAGTAGCAGTTAAATGCTGCAAAGAAGTGGCAGCTAAAGTGCCATGGGAACCTGAGGGAAACATTTATAAACTGGCACTAAGACCACTAAGAGCTATAAGATTTCTGAGGAAGAAGAGTTTGTTATGATGAGGGAAAGCTTCATAGAGTAGCTAGTACATGGGAAATCTTTATTTCATCTGTCGGATTAGAAAATCATTAAGTTGGTGAGTAAGTGTTGGTAAATCATCCTATGTTAAAGCAAAGTCTATGGAATTTTTGCCATTCCATATAGACAGAATCCGACTTACCTATGGGGGTAATATGTGTATGATACCTGGTGTCCCCTGAATCATCTCTGCAGAGACCCCTGTGTCGACTTTAAGAGATCTAACATCACCACTGTTCCGGCTGAGCATGTACTTCTGTTGCTTCTAGATTTCCCATATAATCCCCTCTCCCGCGCATCTCGCATGGCACTGGATTTCCCCAAAACGACTAGACAGTTTGAAGATTTCTTTGCTGATAATGACTCAGATTCTTCCAGAAGTGAATTTGAAGCTCTCAGAGAGCCTCACTGTGTTGGGCAGGAAGAGAGTGTGCTAGAGGAGGACTCCTGGAGACAGAACTTGTGTAACTGCCAATTAAGTTGCCATTTAAGAAAATATATTGAGCAGCTACTACTTCTTGGGCACAACGATAACCAAGAATTTAAATCTAGTAAATAAAAGAGAAGGCTAATAATAGCATCTTAATCTAATATTATAAGCACTGCAATATGGCACTGTGTCTGCCTGGGTTATGATGGGAAACCAGAGAACCCACGTAACTCGGCTGGATGGTGGGTGGGCTAGGAAGGAATCAAACAAAGCTTTCTATAAGAGACAATGCATAAGCTCAATCACAAATGAAGTATAAGAGTTACTTACAGGAAGAAGGAAAGGAAAGATGTCTGCTTCAATGAGAATAGGAATAGCCTTCAAAGTATAAAATAGCAAGACATGGTTCTGAATTGTATGTGTGCAGGTATATCAGGTGAACAGAGTGGCTTAGTGGATTAGGAGTATAAAATAAAAGTGGAGGAGTTCACTACTAAGGGTTATTTGAGCCTTCATGGTTTGTCATAGGAACCTAACCACCCAAAATGGTTTTATTTGTTGTGAAATGCATTTTAATATATAGCAAGTCAATCAATGCAGGAGACTGTCAGTGTAGCAGGTGGGTAAGTCAAGTCTCGCTGTGCAGCATTATTTCCTACACATTGTCTGGCAAGGGGCCCTGACAAATAGCAATATAAAATCTCTACATCTTTTAATCAATATATAATAGAATATTGTAATTCCATCCGTGGATGCCAGAGATGGAGAGATGGATTTCCTCAGTCAAAAAAAAAAAAAAAAACAAAAAAAAACACTCCATATGTAGAGGAGACTTGGTAACATGCTCTTGCAGTTTTCTCTGGGTTGTAGAATTGTTGCTGTTTTTTCTCCCCTCTTGTTTTTAATGAGTGCCTGAGAAATACTCTGACTCCCAGGGCTTTGTAGGAAGGGGAAAAAAAAACAGATTTAATGCTATTCTGAGTCTTTAGACACATTTACACATCCTCCATCTGCTTGGGAGGGAAAAAATTCAGATTCCAATAACAAAAATTGTACAGGTCTTCCTTGAGGCAACAGAAAATGCATGTGATAAGGGAATAGCCATGAAGTGCAAAGGCGTATTTAGGTCTTAGCGCTTATTGACTGGAGCTGCAAAGAAGATGTGAAGGATGTGTGAAAAATCCCAAATAAAAGAGCTCGAGTAACATACAATATGGATAAGAAAATGTGCTTTAAAGGAAATGCAACTGTCACAAATGAACGTGGTGGGTGGAAAAGAAGGGGGGCCAAGGGAGGAGAAGTGTATGACAAGAATGAAGATAAGCAAGACTCTTCTTGCAAGCTTGGCTCAGAGAAACAATATTCTGCAATTATTGGTGTGCATTACATTCATCCAAAATACAATCTAAAATGCAAGAATCCTGAATTAGATCTTCCTTCTACCTTGCGAGCAATGAGGCAGATTTCAATCTTATATCAACTAAAACCCACAATCAGTGTGAAAGGTGATGGGGACAGCTGCAATATGCAGTCCTGAGAGGAGGCTGGAGACCACAAAGCCCTGCGGTTCCCTGTCAGGCCGGTGCAGGGCATGTTGGGCCAACAATCTGATTCAGGGTAGACATTTGATGGGAAGTATAGGAAATGTGTGTTACCACTCATGAAGACCTTCTGGGAGGAAGTATTGGATGTGTTTTGGGTGAGTTTACAGCCAATCTGGTGGACTTATGCAGCACATTGTGAAATGTCACTTTTCTATTTAAACTCTGAAAGGGCATTGGTTTCACATGTTTACCAGTTGTCATTTTCACGCTATTCTACAGCGCAAGCCCATCTGATTTATAGCATCTACCTGTGTGCTGGCTATATATAACAGTCCTTAAAGTAGTACCTGCCCAAGTGTTTAGGATCTTAAAGACATTTTTAAAGTCCCTCCCTCCCCCCCACCCCCGATCCTCCGTTCACACTATTTACACCACAGGTCTGAAAGATAGAAGGAATGACGGCTCATGTGTTCCATCCTTTTTGGGATGTGGATTTTTATGAGACTTTAGCAGTTGAGATTAATGTCATACCAGAGAAATTTCCATCAGTCCACCCCTTGGCTTGGTGAAACACAGCAGGGCCAGTACAGGAGGAACATCTTGGCCAACAACCAGCCTCCACAAACAAAGGCCATGCCTCACCTCCTCACATCACAGGTAGCTCTCTAGAGCTCCCTTGCTCATAACTCCCACTTGCTTTCTGCCACCCACCCTGCCAACACCGCCAGCACAAGTCAGCCACTATGTAACCTTCAGCCCTGACATGATGAGTGTTCCTGTTTCTTACACAGCTTGGTGTGGGGGCAAATTTGGGGCACTTGCCCCAGTTTACTTGGAGTCCAAGAACTACAGTAACTGGATACTGTCTGCACTGACAGGTTCATACTACATTTCTCTCTGCTATTTGGATGGGACTAAAGGAAGTTTCCTGACATTAAATGTATGTTTTCAGTGTAGGCATTGGGAGGAGTTTGTTGTTGTTGTTGTTGTTGTTGTTTTGTTTTGTTTTGTTTTGTTTTCTTAGTAGCACCCAATCACAAATATTTATTGTACTCTTAATGGGTACCGGCACTGTTAGAATTATAAACTCTTCCTGAGGAGCCAGCAGTATGTTAGGGAAGATGGATACAGGTGGTTATAATTCAAAGTAGTTTGCTATCAGGGCAGTACCATAAGAGACAAAACCTTACTGGAGACAGCATAGAAAAGGGAGCCATCACTTCTGGCTGAGGTATCACAGAAAGCTCTTGGGGGGACCCCTTTTGAGATAGACCTTGGGGGATGGATGGAATTTCAGGAGGAAAAATTGATAAGTGCATTCAGATAGAACTTGTAGGCACCAGGGTAGGCAAGAATATGAAGACAGGATATATTTAGTTTACAACAATTGGGATAAATTTGCTGGAGCAGAGGATGCAAAGAGAAGAAATGGGGAAGGAAAGATAAGTTGGGAACATTTGTCTTGAAACATGTTGAGTCAGGGAGTAACACTATCAAGACATGGAAGCTTAACTATTAGGGATTAAGATGTATGGTGGTTCTCAACTGAAGGTGATTTTTGTCCCCCAGGGACATTGTTCAAGGTCTGGATACACTTTTGGTTGTCACAACTACATGAGAAAAGGGAGAAGAATCTAGCAGATAGAATCAGGATGCTGCTAAAAGTCCTACAACAAAAAAAGTCTTCTACAGCAAAGAATTATCTGGCCCCATATGCCAGTGGTGCTGAGATTGAGGAACTGTGAAATGGAATAAAAGGAAAGTTGATTGCTTAACGGGGAAACAAGGGTTAATGCACTATTGAAAGGGTCCAGCTGAGAGGAAGAAGGATCGTGACAAGATAGGGGCAGTAAAAATAGAAAAGGGGAGAGAGATGAACCAAATATTTAAAGGTAGAATCAGCAAAAATTTGGCAATGAATTGCCTCTGGTGAGGAAGAAGGAAAGAATAAAAAGAGAATTCAAAACTTTGAACTGTTTTTGGGGGGGTAGGGCAAAGTGTTTAGGAGCTTCACAGAAATGAAGCAGCAAGAACTGTCTGACAGGAGAAAGCAATATATCCTTTTGTTTTATAACATAAAATTGGAATCAGATAAATCTGGGTTCAAATCCCAGCCTTTCCACTCACTAGTTGTATGGTTTGCACAAGTTTTCTTGGTTCTCTGGGTATTTCCACATTAGTAAAGTAATAATAATACATCTTCCTCACCGGTCACCATGAAAATAAAATCAGATCTTGTCTATAGAAAACATTGCCAAGCACATAGTTTTGCTACATAAAAGTGGTTATTTTTCTGCCACTGCTGATGTTGTTATTTGACTAACATTAATGCCCCCAAAAGTTGACGCCGCCAGATTCAGTGATTTGGAAGACATTTTGGCAGATAACTTGGGTTGCATGGAAGTTCTGAGACTGGAGGAACTACATGGAAGTGATCTTTCGTGTTGTGTCTATGACCTCAAGTATAACTCTTGACAATGACAACTCTAACTGAAGAAATGAAGACCAGGAGTTGTTGGAGAGACTTGAGACTCCACTCGCATGATCTAATGATGGGAGAAGACTGACTAAATGAATGTGTTGAATACTTACTCTATATAAATACTGGGAGAAACAAAGCACCCACTCATTATTTGCATGATGAATAAGAGGAAATAACAAATTAATCATAAATATCTTGTTGTGGTCAATGAGAGGCAAAGACTGCACTTAAAATCACTTAAAAAGTAATTGGACTTCGGAGGCGGAGCAAGATGGCGGAGGAGTAGGAGACCTAGATTTCGTCTGGTCTCAGGAATTCAGCTGAATAGGGATCAAACCATTCTGAACATCTACAAACTCAACAGGAGATCAAACAGGAGAGTAGCAACAACTCTCTGAACAGAGAAGCGACCACTTACTGGAAGGTAGGACGTGCGGAGAAGTGAATCCGAGGCGATATTCAGGAGGATAGACGGCGGAGGAGGGGCCTCCGCGGGCCGCTTCTGGCAAGTGCTAGAGCCGCGGAGCACAAAATCGGACCTTTTAGAAGT